>NW_026652286.1:14033707-14470016 GCF_009828535.3 Hylobates moloch | reverse complement strand
ATGACCTCTCTTCCATACTTTTTTCTCTTCTTTTCCCTTTGCTTCTCCTCCTTCTCTTCCTCCCTTTCTTTCTTTTTCTTCCAAGTTGCTCATGACCCACTAAATTGATTTCATCATCCACTAGTAGGTCACAGTTCATACTTTGAAAAAACAGTGTTCTTGAGAGAGCTATAAATCCTTGAAATTACATGTTTAAATCTAGTGTATACCATACCTTTGTTTTTCCAGGAGTCAGGAAGTTTCTAAGCATTCAGCTTTCCGAGGGGGCCATGATGAAAATAGATTTCATAACCACTGATTTAGGTATTTTATTTTCAATGGGATTTGAGGTCACCAGGTTCATGCACCCATAGAAATTAGTGATAATTATTTGAAATGTGGGCCTCTGTGTCAGACGTCTGACATGGCCTGTATTGTTTGTTGCTAAATGAAGTTAATATTTGCAGAATCTCAGGGAGGGTAGAATGGATCCTTTAAGTCTCCTGTACCCATGAGAAGGTGAAAAGCTAGGGGAGGCACATAAAAAGGATTTACTTGGTGGAAGAGTTTCAACAAAATCTTCATTTAGGCCAGGCACGGTGGCTCATGTCTGTAATCCCAGCACTTTGGGAGGCCGAGGTGGGTGGATCACTTGAGGTCAGGAGTTCAGGACCAGCCCGGGCAACATGGTGAAACCTCATCTCTACTAAAGATACAAAATTAGCCGGGTGTGGTGGCAGGCGCCTGTAATCCCAGCCACTTGGGAGGCTGAGGCAGGAGAATCGCTTGAACCCGGGAGGCGGAGGTTGTTGCAGTGAGCCAGTTGCACTCAATTGGCTCCAGCCTGGATCACACAATTGCACTCCAGCCTGGGCGACAGAGCGAGACTCCATCTCAAAACAAACAAAACAAAACAAAACAAAACAAACAAAAACCTTTCATTTAAAGTCAGATAAGTACAGACAATTCATGGAAAAAAATATAAAGAAAAAGAGATGAAGATCGTGAATAGACAATACCATGGCAAGATTCAGGTAAAACAAACAAAAACTATATAAGGTGTTTATGATCACAACAATAATGAAAAACAAAATAAAAGTTATTTAAAGCTGGGCACAGTGGCTCATGCCTGTATTCCCAGCACTTTGGGAGGCTGAGGCAGGCGGATCACCTGAGGTCAGGAGTTTGAGACCAGCCTGGCCAACATGGTGAAACCGGTCTCTAATAAAAATACAAAAAATTAGCTGGGCGTGGTGGTGTGCCTGTAATCCCAGCTACTTGGGAGGCTGAGGCAGGAAACTTGCTTGAACCTGGGAGGTGGAGGTTGCAGTGAGCCAAGATCACACCACTGCACTCCAGCCTGGGCAACAGAGCGAGAGTGTCTCAAAAAAAAAAAAAAAAAGTTATTTCAAAAGATTAAAAAAAAAAGTCAGATAAAATAACCCAGAAAATGTTTTATTTTCATTTTGTTATATTGTTTTTGTTTTGGCTTACATGAAACCATTATTCAACACCTGTCTTGGTAATAGGAATGAAGAAAATAGTAGTGAACAGAATAAATATTCTTGCCCTCAGGATGTTCCAATCCAGAAAAGGAGAGTGAGAAATAAAAATAGAGAATCACTAAAGCATTGGTGTAAATAGAATAAATACCATAAATGCATTGCTGCCAAAGTATATAACAGAAAATCAAATTAGGTTTGTGGGAGGGGTTGTGTAGGGAGATAACAGAAAAGACATTACAGAATGACCAAGATTATTTTGAGCTACAAAATTATTAAGCAGTGGTTCTGAGTAACAGAATTAAAAAGAGCTGCTATAATAGACTAACAAAAAAATTCCAGATTCAGTATCCTCTAGTAATGTCTTTTATGTTATTTCCCTACACTTTTTTTTTTTTAACATAATACACTGCTTCTAAAGAAGCAAAAGCTGTCTGGGCACAGTGGCTCATGCCTGTAATCCCAGCGCTTTGGGAGGCCGAGGTGGGTGGATCACGAGGTCGACAGATCGAGAACATCCTGGCCAACATGGTGAAACCCCGTCTCTGCTAAAAATACAAAAATTAGCCAGGCGTGGTGGCGGGCACCTGTAGTCCCAGCTACTCAATAGGCTGATGCAGGAGAGTTGCTTGAACCCAGGAGGTGGAGGTTGCAGTGAGCTGAGACTGCGCCACTGCACTCCGGCCTGGGCAACAGAGTGAGAGTCTGTCTCAAAAAAAAAAAAAAAAAAAAAAAGAAGCAAAAGGTCTACTAGGAATAGTGTTTTATCCATGTTCCAGGTCTCATTATCCCCATTTTTAGAAGAGGAAGGCTCTATGTTAATAGGCTTGTGGACCTGGTCTACTATAGGAAGGTTAATGGGTTCTCCAAGTAAGGCCATTCATTATTACCCATGTGTATGTATCACTTCTTTGAATGATTCTGGCAGTTGGAGCAAAGCTAACTCATTACTACAATAGTCAAAGCATGAAAAATGGCCACTGTGATGAGCCTCCCTTTTTTACTCTAGTAACACAATTACAATTTGATTATAGATTTTTGTTGTTGTGAATATAACAAAGCCATGTTGCTCCCCGTAAAACTGGCCTGCAGAGAAGAGGGAAAAAAATTAATCCAGAATCCCACGGCCCCAACACACCCGCTGTTTGCATTCGTGTTAGGAACTGAGTGTGGCTTTCATTTGCTTGGCTGGCTTGCAGGATGGCTGGGTGGGGAGGGGGCTCCTGCCGGCTGCAACTTATGCTTCACACGAGCACGGGCCATATGGCAACACCAGTGTGCATGTGCAGGGGAGGGGCCGCTGCCCTGACCCCGGGCTTTCCATTGGGTGCCTCTGTTTTCAAATCATCTTTGGTCCGAATCCTATCACCTCCTATCTCTTAGGGACAGGTGGATGTAGATGGGGAAGCTGGAACCCAAACTACCCCCTTTGCTCATGTTGTGTTGTAATCCGCGCAGCGGAGCAAAGCTCCCCAGAGTTGGCAGCCCCTGAAATTCAGGGCAGGTCTGACATTTGCTCTCCACCTTGCCCTGCACTCTTCTTTCTTAAGGCCTCCTAGCTCTCCGCTGCCTCAAAGGGATCAGCTCTCACTGCATCTTTCTTCACGAATCTAATTTTAAAGGATCAGGCACCTACCAGGATGCAGTTATACTTTGCTGCTGCTTCGTATTCTTCATTTTTGGGGTAACAGTTTTGTTAACCTTTGCTTTCGCACACCCAGGTGTCGGATGAGGTCTTTTGGCCCCTTAAGACCTACTTAGATTGGCTCCAGCCCTCCTGTTGCCTGCTGCTGGAGGCGTAATGTTCACGATTCCTGTAAATTCCTCAGGCACTTATGTTCTAGTTTCTGTCTTTGAGCTCTTGCTTCACTGAACTAGCTCAAGGTAGGGACTCTTTGTTCCTGTTCTTCATAGGTCTATCTAGGTAGATGTGGAGTTCAGTCCTTTTTCTTTTTTTCTTTTTTTTTTTTTTTTTTGAGACGGAGTCTTGCTCTGTCGTCCAGGCTGGAGTGCAGTGGCGCAATCTCGGCTCACTACAAACTCCGCCTCCCGGGTTCACGCCATTCTCCTGCCTCAGCTTCCCGAGTAGCTGGGACTATAGGCGTCCACCACCACGCCCGGCTAATTTTTTTGTATTTTTAGTAGAGATGGGGTTTCACCATGTTAGCCAGGATGGTCTCGATCTCCTGACCTCGTGATCCGCCTGCCTCAGCAGTCCTTTCTCTTTTTATTTTTTGAGACAGTCTCACTCTGTCGCTCAGGCTGGAGTGCGGTGGCATGATCTTGGCTCACTGCAACCTCTGTCTCCCGGGTTCAAGTGATTCTCCTGCCTCAGTCTGCGAGCCTGCGAGTAGCTGGGATTACAGGCACGCGCCACCATGCCTTGCTAATTTTTGTATTTTTAGTAGAGACGGGGTTTCACCATGTTGGCCGGGCTGGTCTCAAACTTGTGACCTCAAGTGATCTGCCCGCCTTGGCCTCCCAAATTGCTGGGATTATAGGCCTGAGCCACCGTGCCCTGCCCTAATCCGTTTCCTTAATTCCTTCAAACCACCCACCTGAACTCACCATTCACAGTACAGAGAAGACTCTAATGAGCGTTGGGGCATCCTAAGGATTTGCCCTGCAGTGAGGCAAATGGCTTTACAAGGGAAACCCTGCCTCCTTGTTCTGAAAAGTTCCTGGCCAATTCTAAAAACTTTAAATCCCCCAGCCTTCTGCACCCATCTGTCCATTTTCTCTCTTCCCTTTCATCCTCAACCCCCACATTCCTCATGAGTTCTCACCCAGAGTTCTTGAGCTTTCTTTAGTCAACTTCCTACTGGGAATGACCCGTTCATGCAGGGTCTCACCTTCCAAGCCCAAGAAGCTCATCGTTTTTTTTTGTTGTTGTTGTTGTTTTCCCACCTTGTAAACAAGACAGTTTCCTTCTCAAGGGGTGTTAAAATAATAAAAATTTTACCTTGTTACTTAATTATCTGCTTTCTGGAGGAAAAAACCTCAATGAATTCTACTCTTCTGAAATAAGGAACAAATATTGTGTACAAAACAGAAAGATTGGAAAGTGTCTCTTGTAGTGCCTTCTCTTCTAAAACATGTAAAACTGAGCTAATACATTCTGGAGCTAGGCAGGTAGCTAACTGGGGCTCTGGGCATCAATCGGGAATAGAGAACTAAATTCTGAGTTGGGAGTGTTGCTGTGCAGGGGACTTCATCACATAGCATCTGCATGATCTTGGTTTTGGGCCTGTCACTTGGTGTTTCCCCATTGGCAAAATTGGATTCAGTGATATCTAATATCTAATATCTTCCAAGTCTAATATTTTATATAGCACTCTCCATAAGTTAGATATATATATACACACACACATGTATATATGTATACAGAAATTTTAGATCTTCCCAAACCTTTAGGGACACTTCCTACACACAGATGCCTCATGTGAGCAAGTTTTTTTGGCGTCTCCGTCCGAGTCCCACATGTCCAAAGTGATATAGACTTTCCTTGGTTAGGGAGTTGGTTGCCTCATTGCTGACATCATCTTTAAGATTAGGTGTCCCACGGATCACATGAGGCCCGGAGTTTGAGACCAGCCTGGCCAACATGGTGAAACCCCATCACTACGAAAAAAACAAAAAAAAAAATTTAGCCGGACATAGTGGCGCATGCCTGTAATCCCAGCTACTCGGGAGGGTGAGGCAGGTGAATCACTTAAATCCAGGAGGCAAGCCTGCAGCGAGCCAAGATTTTGCCATTGCACTCTGGCCTGGGTGACAGAGCGCGACTCCATCTCAAAAAAAAAAAAAATAATAATAATAATAATAATAATTAGGTGTCCTTAAACTGGACTTGAAAAAAAGTCAACAACTGCTTGTGTGGGGAAACATTCCTCCTTCAGAACAACACAATAGTCAGAGGTTAGAAATGGTGTGAATGATGCTAGAGGGAGGGGGGACAGGTATCATAGCATCTGTGTGCATTTGTTTTTTTTTTTTTGTAAGCGCTTACAAACTCTTTGGAAAAAGTCTCAAAACTGGGCCTTGGTCCCTGAAACCAAATACTGTCAACACTGACACTGTGAAACCCCAGTGTTTTTGAGGTCCTAGTATACAAAAGTACTGGATTTGATGCCTTCACGGAATTCTTCATCAGATCTCAGAAGGGTGATGGTTCGTAACTTATTGTTCTCTAAAGGACCTTTTCTAGAAAAGGATAACAGATGACATTTGCTATCCTGAATATTTCTGAGTTCTTGTTTTTCCTGCTGGTTTTTCTAAAGAACAAAGGAGATAGCGTTTCTTCCAAGATATTTCCCTCCTCCTTTGTGTTTCAGGGACATTTTTGCTAATGTGCTAATTTCATTAAGGGTAGGCTTTAATGTCACACACTGTGGATTGTGACTTTCCCCAGAATCAAGTAAGAAGGTGAAAGGAAATCAATGAAGATCAGTTGCTAAATCAAGGTCATTCTGCTTACTTTTTCCTTTCTCTTCTCACTCATTTATGCTTTTTCTTTGGAAAACACCCTTTTGAATGACTGCATTTGATCGTTATCATCCATCCCTTTTCTCAATTTAAAATGAAAACCCTACAGCTTGCTTTTCTGATGTGTTCTCACCTCTTTTTTTTTTTTTTTCCTGCCTGTACTTTTATTTCCATGATGATTTTCTCTAGGTCCTCAGGGCATTTTGAGATGAGATTTGGAAGGAAAACTCAATACGATATAAAGTTACTTTATACCCATCTCAGAGTGGGAAAAATACTTAACACAGTCAGAAAAATCCACAAGGGAGTCTGGGCTAGTAGGGGGCCACAAAGAACATCTTGTTTTTTTCTGATGTTTCTCTGTGTCTTATCACTGCCTTACTTTCTTTTATTTTTCTTTGTTCGTGGCTGTCTGCTGTATTTTTTTTTCTTTTTACAAACATGCAGAATGTTAGATTTGGAGTGTGGACCATGGGAATCACTGAGACCAAACCCTTCAATTTTTGGAGAAGAAAAGCAAGTGGGCTAGAGAAGTTACCATTAAAGGGGCAGTAGACTGTGGCAGAGAGATTTATCACAGGCTTTGGAATTGCAAAAGGGTGGGTGCAAATCCTAGCTCAGTCACCTGTTAGCCAGGTGCTCCTGGGCAACTGTCTTAACTGCATTGTTAGTGTAGACCGCATTTGTAAGTGGGAATGGTAATGCATTCCTCCTGGAGCTGTTGTGAGGGCTGAGTGAGATAATGGATGTCGTGTTCCTCATGTGTCTAGGCAGCACCTAGAAAACCACTAAGAAAGAGGCAGCTGATGCCACAAGCTTGTTAGAGGTAGTACCTAGATTAGTTCTTGTTAACACATTTCTTACTCTAGCAGACATTACTAACCATCTTGGTTCTGAACCACCTGCCTCAGTCCATCTCATACTTTGCTTTCCAACATTTTCAGTCTTCATGGCTTTTAACCTTGAGGTTGGCTTTTTCCTTATGACCTCATCTCACCCACTGGAAGTAAAACTGCACTTTATATTCTACTGGATTCCCTGTAGACCCATGCATGGAACACGGATGGGCATAGTGGGTGGGTAGCATTTGACTTTGTCCTTGAAATAGATGTAGGATTTGGATCTATGGAGAAGGGAGAATGGAGTTCTGGGAAGAGGGAACAGCATGAGCAAAACTAAAAGAAGGGATTTGCAAGATGTGTTTGGGGAATGGTGAATTGTTTGGAGACAGCTAAGGCATTTGGAAGCCAGGAGGAAGACAGTTTCAAGAAGGCAGGACCAGCCTGCTCTGGGAAATACTGCAAAGAGGTCCAAGTGAGTAATGAGGAAAAGTGACTGGATTTGGCCACACAAAGACCAGTTTAGGGGAGTGGAGCAGGCACACGCTGGGTTGTAAGGGCTTCCCAGTGGAGTGAGTGATGGGGAAGTGGAGTGAGTGATGGGGAAGTGGAGTGAGTGATGGGGAAGTGGAGTGAGTGATGGGGAAGTGGAGTGAGTGATGGGGAAGTGGAGTCTGCTAGTCTAGACCAGGTGTTCCCAAATGCTGGTCCACAGGTTGTTTATCCTACTTTGCCGGAGGTGAAATGAGGAACACAAAGCTAGTATAGGGTGTTTTTCATAAGCCGAATTTTATTTATTTGTAATGACCACCCTCTAATCTGAGATGATAGCTTTACTTTATTGGTTTTGAAATATCTCTTTTATGAAGTGATTGTTGTTCTCAATCCTGGCTGCACATGAGACCCACTTGGAGCGCTTTTAGAAATCATGGCATCCTGACTCCAGCTGAGACAACTGAAGCTGATCCCTGGGGCAGCCTGCTCCTGATGCAGGTCCAGAACTCCACAGGTGATTGTCATGCATCCAGATTGCATACCTCTCGGCTAGTGGATGTTAGGGTTTTCGAGGCGGTGGTGATTGTTTTAATTTCTAAAACGACCTTGCTTGGCAAAATTAAAAGTTAGAAACTCTTGGGTCATTGCCCAACCTTGTTTGTTTGTTTGTTTTGTTCAGCTTTTCATTTTTGTTTTGCTGATTTGTGAAATTCAAATGGCGGGGACCCAGCTGTAGGTAGGTTTTTAAATGACGGAGGCAAGTTTGATGTAGTCTTTCTTTGAAAGAGGGTTAGTTCTCCTAGTGCTTTCCAGCTATCGTGGAGTGTATTTACAGTTTAAGGAACATTGCGTTTGTATGGAGTAAGGCTTAGTTGTGTTGTCAGGCACAGTTCTTATGTCAAGTATCACTGAGGATTATTAAGAGACCAAGTTGGAGACTCAGGTTCGATGGATGTAAAGCACACAGGACATCCTCCATGTGAGTCTTCTCTTGCCTCCTTTGTGGAGAGAGGGCTCTTCTTGTGGTTCAGCAGTGCTTTCTATTCTAGCTGCTCACAGGATGTCTTGTACTTTCTGACCTTGAAGGTGAAACATCTTTCTACTGACAATTGCAGGTTTGAAATGTAGCGTCGGATCAGTGAAACATTCTCATTTCTGTTTTGTGGTGCTTCCAGTTATTTTAGTGTTTAAAGGTCAGAGTAGGAAGCATCTTAAATGCAAAGCATTTAATTTCCATTAGAGTTAAAGGATTCTGAGTCTATGTTATAGTCAATAAAAACGGTGATGCTGAAATCAGCTAATGCTCTATTTCTTACATGAATATTTTATATGAACTACAAAGGAAGAAAAGTCTATATGTTTATCCAACATTATGTCCAGTGGCTATTGGAAACTTGTCTTCTTGGGTATTATATGAATGACTCCTGTTGTATCTATTCAAGTTGTAAAAAGAATTACATGTATTGTTCTTGGGAGTTGTTTTGCAGACTTAAGTTTATGGCTAAATCTTGCTAATAGAGGCATTCCCTGAATTACTAACACCCTTACAGACTTGCTATAAATAAGACTGTGTGGGCTGGAGTATGCAAGAAATGGTGTTTCTGGGTGCTGCTCTGGAACTAGTATTGAGGTACACAGTGATAGCATAGTAGAGTCTCTTAGCTAATGTACCACCGCTTAACCAGCTGGCTGCATTAATTAGTGCTGGTCATTTGCTCTATGACTGATGGCAGGCTGATCGCCCGTGATTAGAAAACAGATAGCTTCTCCCACTGGGTGAGGATCAGTTGTGTTTATTCCTAAATGTGATGGTGTCTGTTTGACTTGTTATTGTGATTTCTTAATCTGTTGAAGTATTATGTAAACCGATTAAATATTAGTACAGACATTTACGCATCATAATCTATAGGATAGATACTATTTTTCTCTCCTTTTTAGAAACAAGGAAACTGAGATATAGAGGGTTAAATAACTTGCCTGAGCTAGTAAGTGGCAGTGACAGGGTTTGGACCCAGGAAGTCTGATTCCAGCTATAGTCCTAATGAACATACTGCACTTTCAGGGTAATAAATACATGATCTTGGTGGATTTGAAGCTTTTCCAAGAGGGAATATGAATAAAATTTCCCAAAGCCAGGTCTGGGGAACGTGAATCCCATGAGATCCTCTACTTAAAACGTTTTACTTTCAGATGTTTTAGGGAAATGCTGCATCAGATACCTGCTTCCTGAGATAAACCATTCACCCTCATTTTCTAAAGTTTGAGAAGTTTGGCAGCACAGAAACTAGCTTTGCTTTGTTTACTCTAGAACTTCCCAAACTTATTTGAACACAGATTTTTTTTTTTTTTTAATTCTCTTTAAGAGAATACCTCTTAAGGCTGGGCATGGTGGCATGTACCTACAATCCCAGCTACTTAGGGGAGGCCAAGGTGTGAGGATTGTTTGAGCCAGGGGTTCAAAGCTGCAGTGAGCTGTGATCATGCCACTGCATGCCAGCTGGGGAGACAGAGTGAGACCCTGTCTTTAAAAAAAAAAGAAAAAAAGCAATACCCCTTAACATTCGTCAGAGTGAGTGGCCTATGAAGCATGGTTTTTGTTGGGTTTAGAGTAATTAACTCAAGATGTGTCCCCCTTAACAATCCTAAGTTAGGATTGTTATGCTACCACAGTATCTCAATGTTTAAAACTTATGTCGACTTTGGTCTGTTTTATTTTTAATTATAGTACAGTCTATGTAATTATCTCTATTTATTTTTTGGATAAATTATTATTTGTTCTTATGAACAGGCCAGGCATTGTTTTAGGCATGGAGGAAGAAAGAAAGTGACAATTATAATGAAAATCTTAACATGTTAAGAGGTCTGCATGAACTGCTGAAGTGGACTTCTGTACCACACCGAGGTCCAGCGCTGCATCCATCTCTGCGTACCTGTCGTTTTAGGCTGTCTTGTGGAGGCTGAGAACACCTGAATCTGTCTAGGGTCTCTGGTGAAGGTGTTCACATTCACAAAAAGGAGATTAGCGCAGGGATCTGACAAAGGATTTGTGTCTGAGGACGTGTAAGAATTGGGATCTCTAGGACCTAGATGTTTATGGAAACACAGAATACATTTCTTGGAAGTGTCCTGGGAAACTCTGAGATAGCCATTGTCAAAGCATCTGTGACATGATTTCTTCGTTCAGTAAACCTGCCGCCTAGTATTTTTATTAACTGCTACTTCTAATTAGCACACATCCTAGAAGTCTATTAAAATTATAGTTTGTAGTTATGAAGATCATTATAAATCAGTCCTGCAACATCCCTAAGTGCCTTCAGAATCATACGAAAATTAAGCTATCTGCAGTATGGATCTAGCACGAAGTATATAATATGGTAATTTATGAAGTGAATATTCCATGGATGATTAGATAATCTTATAAAAGGGCTTTTAAAGATACGATGCATAGTATCTATTATCAGCTTATAATATAGTTCACTTAACCTTCTTTCTATTGATGGATTTATAGGTGACTTCTGTTTTTCCCTGCCATAAACATGTGATGGATGTCTTTCGTATAAATCATTGGTTACATCTTTGATGATTTCTTTAGAATAAATTCCTGGAATAGAGTTACTGGATCAAACGGAGTGCACATTTTTAAGGTGTTTGGCACACATTGTCAAATTATCTTCCATTAAGTGTATATGGGCAATGTAGCAGGGAACATATTCCTTCGCACCCTTGCAATATTGGGTATTGGCATTAAAAAGCAAAACAACAACAAACCACCTTTCCCAATTTGGTAGTTGAAAAGGGTATTGTATTATTGTTTGTTTTAATGTACATTACTTTGATTACTAGTGGAGAGGTAATCGAAGAAATAATGTATTTTTATCATGTGTTTATTAGCTATTTGTGAGGAGAGTGTGTGTGTGTGTGTGTGTGTGAGAGAGAGAGAGAGAGAGAGAGAGAGAGGGAAAGACCTATTCATGTCCTTTCCCCATTTTCCTGTTAATATATTATATTGTTTTGATGTCAAGATCTCTTTATAGAGCCATAATACTGTCTTTATCATATGTTGCAGATATTTTTCCCAGTGAAAAGGCAATTTGTCATTTGCCTTTTAATTTTTATGGTGTTTTTGCATGTCTGACATTTAATGTTGCCAAATCAATGACTCTTCCTTGGTGATTTCTTTCCTCTGTGCGTTATTGATCAAACTGGTGAAATATTAGATAAGCCAAGTCTACCTTTCTCTGCTTCTTGTTCCAGTTCAGAAAGAGAAGTGAAGTTGTGTTTGGCTAGTTCAGGGCATTAGACATTTCATATTCAATCATTCATTACTTTATTCATTCCAAATATTGATCTAGTGCCCACCATGTTTTGGGCACAGTATTCGACAATGGATTGCATAAAGTGCAACTGAGTTTCATGAATATGGTGCCTATATGTTATGGATTTTCAGAGAATCCTTAATATTCCATCCCATTGTCAGTCTTAGGGATCAGGCTACCAGTTCTGAATTTGGCTTCAGAATGTGTAGCTGTACTACTGTCCCTGGGGAACATGTTCATTGGGAATCCTGCCTCTACTTGGACCAGCAAACAAATGTGTCACCCAGGCTCGAAGTTGGAAGTGGGGGCCAAGGTCCTGTTGCAGTGGAAGGCATGAACTCAAACACTGCTCCTTCTGGTTCTGAGAGGAAGCAGCATCTGTTTAGGGTACCCGAGTGGAACAGCCAAGCCTGTGTCCTCTTCTTGGTCTGTACTGTGCAGGTGGATACAGTCATTTTACCTTCCTAAGTAAGCTACATGGCAAGTCAGAGCCCAAGATGGGACCCTTATATCCTTGGGCTTTTTTCCTTTACATTGTTGCCATGGGAGAGAGCCAAAATGAAGAAGCCGGCAAACACTGATGACTGATCAGCGTTTATTTTTATTTATTTATTTTTTTGAGACAGAGTTTCACTGTTGTTGCCCAGGCTGGAGTGCAGTGGCATGATCTCGGCTCACTGCAACCTCTGCCTCCTGGATTCAAGCGGACTTACCCGTATTTAAAAGACCAGGGAGGTCAAGGCTGCAGTGGGATGTAATCATACCACTGTGCTGCAGGCTGGGTGACAGAATGAGACCCTGTCATAGACCAATCAACCAACCAGCCAACCAACAAAAAGGCTCTTTTCAAGCAGCAGGCAGCCCCAGACACCACAGGGGGAGGACTATCCTGAGGCAGGTGACCACCCCTGAGTTAGGTGTCCTGAAAACCCTCCATGTGATGTGTCACCGCCTTCTTGGGCCACAGGACTCCTGAAGATAACGCTCATTGGTAACTGTTAGAGTTCCATATGGGAGTATTTATTATTCCTTGGATTTGGTTTCAGCCCTTCCTTAGGGCCAATAAATGAATTTTTAATTATTACACTGTTGTAATTGGTCAGCTGTTCCATTCCTGAACAGCTTTTCTTTGAGATTCTGTAGATTTTGTAGTTTTCTTCCCTAGTAAATCTTTCTGTAGTCAGCTCTTCATATCTGCAGATCCAACCAACTTGCAGCTCAAAAATGTTTGAAAAAAAAAAAAACCAATACAACAATAAAACTAATGCAAATTAAAAAAACAATACAGGATAACAGCTATTTACACAGCATTTACATTTCATTAGGTATTATAAATAATGTAGATATGATTTAAAGCGTATCGGAGGATGTGTGTAGGTTATATGCAAATACTGCACCATTTTATATAAGGGACTTGAGCATCTGTGGACTTTGGTATCCTTAGGGGCCCTGGAACCAATTCTCTTTGGATTGTAAGGGACATCCGTGATTCAAAACAAACAAGGGATGGTTATTTATTAATAGTCATTTTATGGAGAAGGAAATTAAAGCCAACTAACTCTTAACCAGCGCATGCGTATGGCTGGTAGGACTCGGTGATTTTCAGTATATTTTGGTTTTATCTTCATCTGGATGCCAGCTGGATTATGAGACAATATAAATTCAGAGCCTTCTATTCAGAAAACTCATTCATCTGCTCATCTTGTACACACCTGTAATTTTATCAGGCGACATTAGAGGGGTCACAGACTCAAAGAGAATGCTCTGTAACTTGCTCCTCAAGAGAACTTTCTGCATTTGATGGAAATGTTCTATATCTGTGTTGTCCAATACAGAAGCCACCAGCCACATGTGGCTATTCAGCTCTTGAAATGTGGTTAATGCAACTGAGAAATTAAATTTTAAATTTTGTTCAATCTTTGTTAAATTTAAATAGCCGTATGTGGCTAGGACATACAATATTGGACAGTACAGATCTGTAAAGTACTACATTCATGTTTTTCGAACTTTTTGATTGTAGTTCAGTAAAAGAAGCAGATTTTATGTGGCACTGCAGCACAGGCACACAGCATGCGCATGACACCCCCCACCCTGCCTCCCACCTGCTATCATCCAAGTTTCACCAAATAGTACTTAGCCTCACTGTAGGCGCTGCACACTGGTATTTTCTGTTTTATTCTGTTCTATTTCATTTTAAAGGTGCTGGTTATCACCTACTAAATTGATTTCATGACTCATGAGTGGGTTATGATCCCCAGCTTGAAGAATATTGCCTTGCATGACCTGCCCCCGACTTTCAGCCATGTCTTTTGTTCCATCCACTGTCTCTGCATCTGGCCTCCTTGCAGGTGCTTTGCCGTTGCTGTTACCTCTGCCTGGTAATGCTTTTCCCTCCAACATCTCATGGCTGCATTTCTCACATTCTCAGGTTTCTGCTCAAATGTTCATTAGAGATTTCCTCCGTAACCATCCTACTCTAGGGAGCTCCCCATCCCTCTTTTCCTGCTTTGATTTTCTTTTCCTTCCTTCCTTCCGTCCTTCTGTCGTTTTGTTTTGTTTTGTTTCTTTTCTACACAGTTTCAGTCTTTCGCCCAGGCTGGAGTGCAGTGACACAATCTCAGCTCACTGCAACCTTCGCCTCTTGGGTTTGAGCGATTCTTGTGCCTCAGCCTCCTGAGTAGCTGGTATTACAGGTGCCCACCACCAGGCCCAGCTAATTTTTTATATTTTTAGTAGAGACAGGGTTTTGCCATGTTGGCCAGGTTAGTCTCAAACTCCTGACCTCAAGTGATCCGTCCACCTCAGCCTCCCAAAGTGCTGGGATTACAGGCTTGAGCCACCACACCTGGTTCCTATCCCTCTTTTTCTGCTTTGGTTTTCTTTATAACAATATTCGCTGTAGGTCATATATATTATGTTTATTGTTTGCTTTCTCAACTAGAATATCAGACCAATGAGGGCAGGGTCTTAATTTTGTTGGCTGGTATGACCTGGCACCTAGAATAGGCTTTCATAAATATTAGTTGAATAAATGAACAGACACCGCCCGATGTCTTTACACAAATTAATTACTCACTGTGGTTGATATGCTGAGAGGCCTGTGGAATCTTTCACTTGTTTCTTTGGAGACATTGAGTTAATACCAGAGGCCTGGCATGGGGTCTGGGCACTAGGAGGTAGGTATGCTAGAGGAGATGGCAGACAAGGCCCTGTCCTCTTGGAAAGTTTAATCGGCTTTGGGGCTCTGCTGTGTCTGGGTCTGTGTGAAGCAGGTTCACTGCGCACCGGTCACCACCGAGTCTGAATCCAGTGAGATAGAACACCCCAACGTAACAACCTCGTCTCGTAACAAACAAGTTTCATGAGGTGGATTTATTCCTTACAAATAGGCAGCGAGGGACCACAAGAGCCTAGGATTCATTGCAAACCATTCTTCTGTAGTTCAGGAAAGTTACTTGGGGTGGATGGAGTCTTGTTTGTGTATAACCCACTTGGATGGCAGCTGAGGGACCCCAGAAAGCAGCCTGACCAAGATTTTATATCCCAGTGCAATGTGCCTTGCTGGGCTAAAGCATTGAAGGACATCCTGTTTCTAGGGGGAACTGGAAAAGAGCCTGGGCTGTTCTGGCCAGTCCCCCTTTACGTCAGTATGTTGCATTCCTAGCTTTTTGTTGTTGTTGTTGTTGGGGGGGTGGTGTTTGAGATAGGGTCTGGCTCTGTCACCCAGGCTGGAGTGCCGTGGTGTGACCTTGGCTCACTGCATGCAACTCTGCCTCCCCAGCTCCAGCAATTCTCCTGCCTCAGCCCCCTGAGTAGCTGGGACCACAGGCATATGCCACTGTGCCTGGCTAGTTTTTGTATTTTTAGTAGAGACAGGGTTTCATTGTGTTGGCCAGGCTGGTCTCGAACTCCCTACCTCAAGTAATTCGCCTGCCTCAGCTTCCCAAAGTGCTGGGATTACAGGCATGAGCCACCGTGCCCCGCCCCCCTACATTTCTTTATGGTTTTCCTTTACATTTTCCTCTCAACTTAGAAATAAAATGGCTAACCAAAAAAATGATTTTCGCTTTGGTGTTGAGTGGCAAGCTTTATGAGAATTGAGTAATGAGCCTGGTGGATAGCTCTCTACAATGATACCTTGACATTTCTATCAGCCAATCTTTATACTTGATGGTTTCTGCTTACACTATGGATATGTTGATGGTTCTTGGATCCATTTTGTAGGCACAATGTATTTCTATTCTTGGTCTGTTTTCCCTCATCTTTTCCTTATAGTCAGATTTATTATTCTTTGGGATTTCCCCCCGTCCTTCATCAGAATAGTGCTATCTTTTTTTCTCCTTTTTTGAGTGTATGCATTAAATATAATATGGGTCAAGTACAGTGGCTCACACCTGTAATCCCAGCACTTTGGGAGGCCGAGGTGGGCGGATCACTTGAGGTCAAGAGTTTGAGACCAGCCTGGTCAACATAGTGAAACCCCATCTCCACTAAAAAATACAAAAATTAGCTGGGCATGGTGGCACACGCTTGTAACCCTAGCTACTCGGGAGGCTGAGGCAGGAGAATCGTTTGAACCTGG
This sequence comes from Hylobates moloch, assembly GCF_009828535.3. Taxonomy (NCBI): domain Eukaryota; kingdom Metazoa; phylum Chordata; class Mammalia; order Primates; family Hylobatidae; genus Hylobates; species Hylobates moloch. The sequence continues at coordinate 14,453,818 of NW_026652286.1, read as the reverse complement.
GAAGTGGAGGTTGCAGTGAGCCGAGATCATGCCACTACACTCCAGCCTGGGCAACAGAGCAAGACTGTCTTTAAAAAAAATTTTATACATACATACATACATATGTACATACATGCATATATATATGAATAGCTTTTTTTTTTTTCAGCAGGAAGTGTTCAAAGAGACCCTATTATAATATTAGGCTTCCTTGTAATAAACAGTGGCACTGGCCCAGTAAGTCCGGAACATCTGAGCCATCTCTTTAGATTATATTGTACACTGGAGCTTTTAGCTGCATAAATTTTACAGTACATCATCTGACACTATTTGTGGTAAATATCCCCTAGTGATTAACTCATCATTTTATGATCTTGTGCACAGAAGGAGCATTGGCAAAGCTACTTCCCACACATCGAGCTGAAATGTTAAGAATCTTGGTTTGTATCTCAAAGGTTTTTTTGTTTGTTTGTTTGTTTTTGAGACAGGATCTTACTCTGTTGCCCAGGCTGGAGTGGCACTATCCTAGCTCGCTGCAACCTCGACCTCTCAGGCTCAAGCAACCCTCCCGCCTCAGCTTCCAGAGTAGCTGGGACTACAGGCACAATTCGCCACGCTTGGATTATTTTTATTTTTTGTAGAGACAAGGGCTCACTATATTGCTCAGGCTGGTCTTGAACTCCTGGGCCCAGGTGATCCACCCACCTTGGCCTCCCAAAGTGTTAGGATTACAGGCGTGAGCCACTGTGCCCAGCCAGAACGATTTTATTAATTTTAGTTGAGCTGTCTGAAGAAGTTGTATGGATTTTCATGAAACAGCCTTGTATAAGAACTACCGTTTTAGGGAGAAGTGAAGAGAGTGAGGACTGAACCATCTGGCAGGCAAGTTCAGAGAATGGGCCCTGAAATCAAAGAGAAGCTGAATGGCCATGGTTAATAAATATTTACAGCTAAGTCTGGACTGCAACTCTGCAGTTTTGTTGGCATAAACGTTTTATAACCACGAAATATTTGATGAGCAGACAATGGGTGTGGTATACAGCAAGATGAAACCTCGATTCCCACCTGTTAGGGATGTACTGTCTGCAATCATCACATTTTTTCATTGAGTTAATGCAGTGGTCCCAGCTGGGATTTTGACTGTTCTCGGTGGATGGAACCCATGGGAGGGTGACAAGGATCCCTCCGGCCCTGAGGAATGCCTATTGATTTGCAGCCTCAAATGAAGCTAAAGCTAATAAGTTTATGTTTTAAATAATGGATAGTTAGCTCTGCAAACAAATGAACTGGATCCTCCCACCTGGAAAAGTCTCTCTGGAGGTACAAGGAGAGTGCTTGGGGAAGTGCATTAATTCCCTCCACTGTCATCACAGGCACAGAAAGCCCTGCTTCACCGCTCTTCTCACTCAGGGGATGGAGGGGAAGATTGCACTGATGCAAGTATTGACTCAGAGGCTAATTAGGAGAAAGGGGGATGGGTGGGTGGGGGTGGGAAGTGTGTGCACTGGGGCTATGGCAGTAGATTATGGGGTGGGGGTGAGCAGATCAGAAGGAAAGCTCAGCTGGTGGGAAGATGGTGTCCCATGACAGGAGCTTTTAGATTTCTAGAGCCATGCAATTTCTTGCTACCCACAGTGTGGGCCATAGGCCAGCTGCATAGCATCACTACCTGAGAGCTTGTTAGAAATGCAGAATCCTAGGCCCTACTTCAGAACTTACAGATGTGGACCTGCATTTTAACAGGATCTCCAGGCGATTTGTATGCATGTTAAAGTTTGAGAAGTACTGACTTAACACTTTCCTTTTAATACATTTACAGAACCTTGGTCAAACATTGAGTGTTAGTGATTTATAAAGTGGATGAATAAGTAATCCAAATACATACTGGTTTAAGTCTATTCTCCATGTTTTGAGGAAGGAAGGGCTGAATAACAACAACATCAATAATAATGCAGATTTGCCTGGGGGTGGAGTTGGTGGGAGTTTTAATAGAATTTTGGCCATCATACATCAGTACCAGTGTGAACTCAGAGTGGTGCTTCTCAAACATGTGTAGGCATCACAATTACTGGAGGGTTTGTTAAAACACAGATTGCTGGATCCCCTTGTGGCTCCCCTGCCACCAAGAGTTGATTGAGTGGATTTGAGGTGGGGTTTGAGAATTTGCATTTCCTAACGAGTTTCCAGATGATGTTGCTGCTACTGGTCTGGGGACTGTACTTTGAGAATCACCCTCCTCAAGTATAATTCTCATCATGGCAATTGCATGGCACTTGTTTGTGCTATCCCTCCCCCATGAAGTCCATGTCCTATGGCCAAGCTTGGCCTCCTCTCCTGCCAGGCCTTTCTCCGTGCCCCTTTACTACTGATTCTGCAAGTGTCATCCAAGATCTGGGTATACCTGTGGATGCCCAGGATCCACACTCTCGATCTCTTGAATTGGAATCCCTGGGAGTGGGGCACAGGATGGTTCATAAGCATCCCAAGGTGACTCCAAGGCACACATATGACAAAACAACCACTGCCCTGTGTATTCCTTCCCCAGTACATTGTATTCTTAGTTTCCAGGGCATGTCTTGCACTTTCTTTCCCCTTTGTCACTTTGCTTGGTCCACTGCTGCACCAGGAGTGCTCCCTCACACTTACTCCCCTGCTAGAAATCTTCTGTCTTTCTAGGTCTTCCTCAGAAGCTACTTCCTCCTTGAGACTCTCCTTAGCTGAATGGACTCCCTCCCTTCCCTCCCTCCCCTCCTTCCCTCCCTCCTTTCTTTCCTTCTTCCTTTCTTCTTAGAGATTATGTTTTTCTTTTAAAAATGAGATGGCAGTCCTTATATTTTGATCAACTGTAAGATGCCTTTTTCACCCTCCCCATGCTCACTCCTCTTTCTGAGTTGAATTTACAATATATGGCATGTATACAATATATAATGAGGTATAGTCAGTGGATGTTGACATGAAAAAGAAAAAAAAGGCTTATGACTTTTTAAAGTTTTTAAGTGTTAAAAACTCAATGGCATATCACGCAAAACGGCACTGCCCCTATGGCTGTTGTGTATTTGATCGTAGCCCCTACCAATTGTATACCAGGCTTCTGGATGGCTCAACCTGTCTTAAATCCATTGATTTGGTTCCCCCTGTACCTGGCCTATATTAAGTACACAAGAAGTGTTATTTGAATGATGCAAATGCGATTGATTTATCTGTGTGTGGTGTTGAAACAATTTCTTTGCTGGTTTGGCCTTTTATTACACGTGAAAATATGCGAGGACTTCAGAAATTTCATGGGAAATGTGTATATCAAAAAACAATGCATAGATTTCAACTTTTTTGCACAAAAATAAACTCATACTAACTTGTTGTAACATGTTTCAACAGGATCTAGTTTGAGACACTAAAAGGATTAGGACATCAATTTGAAAAAAGCCCCTATCAGAGCAACATGAATTCTGCTAAAATTGAGGCAAGAACACACATCAGATTTATGGTAAAGCTTGGGTAGAGGGGTGGTGAAATCATTTATGCTTTATGAAAAGTTTCTATGGGGACAATGCCTCATAGAAATCAGCAGTTTATAAATGGATAACTGGTTTTAAGAAGGAATGAGGTGATGGTAAATATGAAACTTGCAGTGGCAGAGCATTCACATTAATCTGTGAGGAAAAATTAATCTTATTCATGCCCTCATTGAAGAGGACTGATGATTAACAGCAGAAACAGTAGCCAACACCATAGACTTCTCATTTTGCTCAGCTTCCACAAATCTGACTGAAAAATTAAAGTTGAACAAACTTTCTACTCAATGGGTGCCAAAATTGTTGCACCCAGGTCAGCTGCAGATAAGAGCAGAGCTTTCAGTGGAAGTTTTATAAAAGTGAGATCCAGATTCTAAAGTCATTCTTTGAAGAATTGTAACAGAAGGCTGAGTGCGGTGGCTCATGCCTGTAATTCCAGCACTTTGGGAGGCCAAGGCAGGAGAATTGCTTCAGCCTAGGAATTTGAGACCAGCCTGGGCAACATAGCGAGATGCTATCTCTACAAATAATAATAAAAGCTAGCTGGGCATGGTGGCATGTGCCTGTGGTCTCAGCTAGTCTGCAGGCTGAGGCAGGAGGATTGCCTGAGCCCAGGAGGTTGAGGCTGCCTTGAGCTGTGATCATGCCAGTGCATTCCAGCCTTGGAGACAGAGTGAGGCTCTGTCTTGGAAAAGAAAAAGAATTGGAAGAATTGTAACAGAGGATGAAACATGGCTTCACCAGTACAATCCTGAAGACAAAGCACAATCAAAGCAGTGGCTAGCAAGAGGTGGAAGTGGTCCAGACAAAGCAAAAACAGATTGGTCAAGAGCAAAGGTCATGGCAACGTTTTTTTTTTTTTATTTTTTTTTATACTTTAGGTTTTAGGGTACATGTGCACAATGTGCAGGTTTGTTACATATGTATCCATGTGCCATGTTGATTTCCTGCACCCATTAGCTCGTCATTTAGCATTAGGTATATCTCCTAATGCTGTCCCCACCCCCCCCACCCCCCACCCCACAACAGTGCCCGGAATGTGATGTTCCCCTTCCTGTGTCCATGAGTTCTCATTGTTCAATTCCCACCTATGAGTGAGAACATGCGGTGTTTGGTTTTTTGTCCTTGCGATAGTTTACTGAGAATGATGTTTTCCAGTTTCATCCATGTCCCTACAAAGGACACGAACTCATCATTTTTTATGGCTGCATAGTATTCCATGGTGTATATGTGCCACATTTTCTTAATCCAGTCTATTGTTGTTGGACATTTGGGTTGGTTCCAGGTCTTTGCTATTGTGAATAGTGCCGCAATAAACATACGTGTGCATGTGTCTTTATAGCAGCATGATTTATACTCCTTTGGGTATATACCCAGTAATGGGATGGCTGGGTCAAATGGTATTTCTAGTTCGAGATCCCTGAGGAATCGCCACACTGACTTCCACAATGGTTGAACTAGTTTACAGTCCCACCAACAGTGTAAAAGTGTTCCTATTTCTCCACATCCTCTCCAGCACCTGTTGTTTCCTGATTTTTTAATGATGGCCATTCTAACTGGTGTGAGATGGTATCTCACTGTGGTTTTGATTTGCATTTCTCTGATGGCCAGTGATGATGAGCATTTCTTCATGTGTTTTCTGGCTGCATAAATGTCTTCTTTTGAGAAGTGTCTGTTCATGTCCTTTGCCCACTTTTTGATGGGGTTGTTTGTTTTTTTCTTGTAAATTTGTTTGAGTTCATTGTAGATTCTGGATATTAGCCCTTTGTCAGATGAGTAGGTTGCAAAAATTTTCTCCCATTCTGTAGGTTGGGTCATGGCAACGTTTTTTTGTGATGCTCAAGGCAGTTTGCATATTGACTTTCTGGGCCAGAGAATGATAACATCTGCTTATTATGAGAGTTTTGAGAAAGTTGGCCAAAGCTTTAGCAGAAAAATACCTGTGAAAGCTTTATCTGAGGGTCCTTCTTCACCACAACAAGTTCATTCCTCTCATCAAGCAAAGGCAGCTTTGCAAGAGTTTCTATGGGGAACCATTATACATCTACCTTGCAGTCTTAATTTGGCTCCTTCTGCCTTTTTTTGTTTCCTAATCTTAAAAAAAATCTTTAGAGGGCGCTCATTTTTCTTCATTTAATAATGTAAAAATACAGCATTGACATGGTTAAATTCCTAGGACCCTCAGTTCTTTAGAGATGGACTGAATGGCTGATGTCACCACCTACAAAAGTGTCTTGACCTTGATGGAGCTTATGTTAAGAAATACATTTTGTATTTTTATCTTTTAATTTCATTTTTACCATGAACTTTTTGAGTCCCCTCATACATGCTCTACTCTGGGTACTGATGAGAAGGGCAAACAGAAGAGAATAAACCAGGAGAATGATGATCTTCATTCAAGTTTTAAATACAGAGTATTGAAATATACTCCTCTCCAAGTATCACCACAGATGCAGCCTGCTTCTGTAGAATCCTGATGTCTGTGGACTCTGGTGAGGAGGTGAAGAATGGCGTTGGGAGAGGTGCTGCCTTTCTGGCCTCTGTACAGAGGGCATGAGGAAAGCTAAACTCCTCCAGTCAAGAGACCATGGGTCTCCAGTATCTCCAAATCCCCAGCACTTAGAATAGAAAGTTGGCAGGGAGTCAGTGCTAGTTAAATGAATGAACAAATAAAATCTTGATTTTGATTCCCTTTCTAGATACCAAACTTTAATCTCTTTATGTCTCATTTTATTCATTTGTAGGGTGGAGATGTTAATATGTGCTCTAATTCCATCTCAAGGAGCTTTTCAGAGCCTAAGATGAGTTAATTGATTTGAAGATTTGCATATGGGTTAGTATCTAGAGCAGAAGAGAACTTACCTTGTGTTTCTTACAGCTCTTCTTCTTGGTCCTCAAGTCCTATTTTAAAATTTTGTCAATTAAGGGACTCCTGGTTCTCTTGGTTGACTCATTCTCTGCTAATTTGTTCTCTGTACTTGCAGTAAATAAAGTGCAGTCATTGAGAATGTTCCTGTGTCACTGTGATGTATCAAGGGATCTTCATGTTAATATCTGTTTTTCTGACAACTGTATTTTGTACTTTGTACTGTAGCTTTCATTGGAGAAACCCTGGGCTCATAAGAGTGATTTATTGCGGCATTTCCTTATGGAACATAAGCTTTGAAATATACTTGAGATAAATATTCATGGGAGACATCCAAATGCAGTAATGAGAGTACAAAGAAGACGGCATTTGGACTTGGAAAACCTGAGTTCAAGTCCTCTCACTTGCTGTACGTAGATGAAAACATCTGCTTATTTCTGCTATTATTAGGAAAGGCTGGAATTCTATTTCACTTTGCATCACATGTCATATGGATGGAGAAACCCAGCAAACACTACTGTAGCCAAATAAAGTAATCAGAGATAACATCACCAGTAATGAGATGTGTCGACATGTTCTCCTTATTTTGATGCACAGAGCAAAAGGCAAAACATCACTTCTTCGGGATTTTTACTGAAAATGCACAAGTTCAGTCTAAGCATGAGAAAACACCAGACAAACCCAAATTAAGGGCAGTTCTACAAAATACCTGGCTAGTCAGTCCTCTTCACAGACGGCAAGGTCATGAAAGACAAAGAAAGACTGAGGAACTGTCACAGATTGGTGGAGGCTAAGGAGACTTGAGAACTAAATGCAGTGTGGGACCCTGGATTGGATTCTGCATCAGAAAAAGGACATTAGAGACAAAGTTAGCAACATTCAAATAAGGTCTAGAGTAGTTAATATAAATTTATCAGTGTTATATTCTTGGTTTTGGTAACTGTATTATGGTTATTTAGGATAGTAACAGTAGAGGAAACCAAGTGAAGCGTATTGAACTCTCTGCACTCTCTGCTTTGGTAATTTTCTATGAGTCTGAAGTTTTTTCGGAAGTTAAAAACATGATACTGGGACACATGAAAGCTTTGTGAAATATCCTGTTTTATGGGAAGTAGAGGGATTTTCATTTCTTGCATATGAATTTAGGAGCTAGACAGACCAATTTTCTGAAGCTAAAGGAGTCAAACTGTATCTTGACTGATGGAGTTCCTGACGATAAATTGAGAGCAAGGAGTGTTAACTCTGAGATCCCCAGAGGTCCTCCTGGTGCACAGGTGGTTGAGTACCTGGAGGTGATAGTGTTTTGGCTGTGTCATCTTTCACCTGGTCACCTGGGCAGAGCTGTGGGGCTATAATGATGATTACCCTTAGATTGAAAGTTTGTTATATGCTAGAATCTAGGTACCAACTGCTTGTCACCATTAATCTTCATAATATTTTTGAAAAGCAGGTAGGTGATCGTTCCCTTATTTTAGGATACATCTCTGAGAGATTTATTTGCCTGAGATCACTTGGAGTGGAAATCTGACTCCAAGCTCAGGTTCTGACAGCTGTGCTGATCTTTTCTCCTTTGCCCTTGGTGGGTGCTCCCCTGAGGGCCTCCAGATCTGGCCCCTCCATTATCACTTATATCTATGCTTGATAGAAAATTAGGAATATCAGTGTTTTCCTATCCCCTATTATCTGTTTAAGCATAGACTAGCATTTTATGTAGGCTCTTTGGGGCTATTAATAGGTTTCTGTGGTCAGATGTGTTTTGGGGAAACTTAGGGATAAATATTAAGTTCAATAGCTCTCCACCTTTACCCAGGCAACTAAATGGGCTGTAGAAAACCACATGACCAGGCTCATTAGTCTCATCAGTTTATACCATGAACCTCAAGTGGGCCTTTGGTGCTGTCCAGCAATGCCACTCTATTTCCCTAGCACAGTCATCTGCCCGTTCTCTAGGGTGACTGCTTCAAACCTTCTCTTCCTCACAAAATCTCCCCATCTCCCAAGAAAAAACAAGTAGAAGAGGATTTCCACAAGCCCTTACCACTGCCTTAACCTGGCTGCCTGAATCCTGCCTTCTCTCTCTTTGAGGATGAACCATCTCTTATCCCTTTGTGGGAGACAACATCCCCTCTCAGGCTGTTGGGGTCCTCCTGCCAGCAGTTCCCCCTGCTCAGTATGCTCCTCTCCCATCATAGATATGCATGTTGATTTGTCTTCCATTTCTCCATGTTAGGAAAGCCCTGCCTTGGCCATGCATCCCCCTTCGCTGCTATACTCCCTCCGTCTCTATTTCTCCTTTCTCTTTTTTAGCAAACCCCCTTGAAATAATTTCCTTATAGGCTGTCTCCAGTTCCTCACTTCCCCATTCTTTCTCTTTTTTTCTTAATTGAGGTGAAATCCACTTACCATAAAAGTCATCATTTTGGTGTTTTAAAGTGTACAACTCAGTAGCATTTATAATGTTATGCGGCCACTACTTCTATCCACTTCTGAAACCTTTTCATTATTCTGAAAGCAACCCCCTTACTAGTTAAGTAGCCACCCTCTCTTCTCTCCCCCGCAGCCTTGGCAACCACAAATTGGCATTCCATCTCTATGGATTTACCTGTTCTGTATATTTTATATAATTAGAGCCATACAATATGTGAACTTAATTCATTTAGCATAATGTTTGCAAGGTTCATCCATGTTGTAGCATGCATCAGAATTTCATTTCCTTTTATTGGTTAGTAATGTTTCATTGTATGTATCTAGCCCATTTTGCTTATCCATTCGTCCACTGATAGACATTTGGTTGTTTCCACCTTTTGGTTATGGTGACCAGTGCTGCTATAAATATGAATGTACAAGTTTTTGTGTGGACATATGTTTTCAGTTCTCTTGGGTGCATACCTAGGGGTGGAATTGCTGGGTCATATGGTAGTTCTGTTTCACTTTTAAAGGAGCCACCAAACTGTTTGCAGCTTGGACCAAGTGGCTGGGCCATTTTACCACCAGTAATGTACAAGTGTTCTGATTTCCTTATATTTCCTTATATCCTTGCCAACATTTATAATTTCTTGTTTTTTTTTAAATTATACTTTAAGTTCTAGGGTACATGTGCACAACGTGCAGGTTTGTTATATATGTATAGATATGCCATTTGGTTTGCTGCACCCATCAACTCGTCATTCACATTAGGTATTTCTCCCAATGCTATCCCTCCCCCTCCCCCCACCCCATGACAGGCCCCAGTGTGTGATGTTCCTAGCCCTGTATCCAAGTGTTCTCATTGTTCAGTTCCCACCTATGAGTGAGAACATGTGGTGTTTGGTTTTCTGTCCTTGTGATAGTTTGCTCAGAATGATGTTTTCCAGCTTCATCCATGTCCCTACAAAGGACATGAACTCATCTTTTTTATGGCTACATAGTATTCCATCGTGTATGCGTGCCACATTTTCTTAACGCAGTCTATCATTTATGGACGTTGGAGTTGGTTCCAAGTCTTTGCTATTGTGAATGGTGCTGCAATAAACATATGTGTGCATGTGTCTTTATAGTAGCATGATTTATAATCCTTTGGATATATACCCAGTAATGGGATAGCTGGGTCAAATGGTATTTCTGGTTCTAGATCCTTGAGGAATTGCCACACTGTCTTTCACAATGGTTGAACTAGTTTACACTCCCACCAACAGTGTAAAAGTGTTCCTATTTCTCCACCCTAGTAGGTGTGAGGTGATATCTCGCTTTTTTTTTTGTTTGTTTTTTGTTTTTGAGACAGAGTTTTGCTCTTGTCACCCAGGCTGGAGTGCAATGGTGCAATCTCGACTCACTGCAACCTCTGTCTCCCAGGTTCAAGCGATTCTCCTGCCTCAGCCTCCCAAGTAGCTGGGATTACAGGCACCCACCACTACACGCTAATTTTTGTATTTTTGGTAGAGATGGGGTTTCACCATGTTGGCCAGGCTGGTCTCGAACTCCTGACCTCAAGTGATCCACCCACCTCGGCCTCCCAAAGTGCTGGGATTATGGGCGTGAGCCACCATTCCTGGCCCTCATTGTGGTTTTGATTTGCATTTCCCAAGTGGCAAATTGGCCATTTGTATATCTTTGGAGAAATGTCTATTCAGATTTTTGCCCATTTAAAAATCAGGTTGCTTGTCTTTTTGTTCTTAAGTTTCCCATTCCCTCTTGAACCCACTCCAATCAGTCTTTCCTCCTTACTATTCCAGGGTTGCTCTTATCGAGGTCACCAGTGACCTCCCAATCTATCACATCCAGTGGTTCATTTTCAGTCCTCAATGTATTGCCCTCACAGCAGCATTTAAGGAAGGATCACTTGTTCTCCCTGGAGCTGCTTTCCAGCTGCCATGATTTCATGGTTCTTCTCAGTCTCCTTTGTGGATCCCTCTTCATCTTCATGACCTCTAAACATTAGCCTTCCTCAGGGTTCAGCCTCTAGACCTTTTTCCTTTGTATCTCCTCTACCCTGAATGTCCCCCTCCTTCCATTGTTCAGGCCAGGAATCTTGGTGTTGTCTTTGATCTCTCTCTCTCCCCTACTCCACCCGGCTCTGCCTTCATATATCTGGACTTGGATCCCTGCTCACAGCCTCCACTGCAGTCGTCTGGACCCAAATCACTGATTTGTGAGTGGAATCCTGAAGTAGCCTACTAATTGGTCTCCCTCTTCCTGCTTCTTCTCCTGCCCCCCACCATCTCTTCTGTATGAAACAGCAGCCAGAGAGATCCTGTTCAAACCCATCAGATCATGTGGCAGCTCTGCTCTGCCTGCCCTTCTTTCCTTCCTTCCTTCCTTCCTTCCTTCCTTCCTTCCTTCCTTCCTTCCTTCCTTCCTTTCCTCCCTCCCTCCCTCCACCAGGATTTTAAGTTTGTTATGATAATGTTCATTATGAATCTCTAAGAAGAGAATATTTTTGCAGTATTTCCCCATCTACCTACCTCCCTTCTTTCCCTGCCTCCCTCCCTCCCTTCCTTTCATGCTTCCCTCCCTCCCTCCCTCCCTCCCTCTCTCCCTCCCTCCCTCCCTCCCTCTCTCCCTCCCTCCCTCCACCTATAGGACGTATTTTTTCCAACATATTTTTGAGAAATGCTTGAACAGACTCTTTAATAAGTCATATTTGGGGCAACGTAGGTGGGGGTGAATGTTATATAACCTGAGTCTTTTTCCCTTGACTAATAAAACATTTCAACATGTAGGGAAACTGTACATCCAAAAGGCCTGAACTTGCCCTGAGGCTATCCTTTGATAACTCATTAGGTAAGATGTAGCCAATTATTTCTTCTTCAATTTGAAAAGCGATTTTACGTTTGAATATTTTTGCAGAGTTCCATTTTTATAAGCAAAGTATGGTGAAGCTTTGAAGCAGTTTCTCCCAGAGCTGTGGAAACAATTTAAGTCTGCCTTTTCTCTGCTTTTGTCTTGGTTCCCTAATGGATCTCTGGGATGTCAGCATCCTGTAGAGTCATGTAGGCAGCCATGGTCATGTTCTAGGACCAAACTTACCTCAACCTGTCAGAAGCAGCCCTGGGAGGGCAGGAGGTATTTCTGTTTTGTTCAGCACTGCAGACCCAAACACATAGCACCATGCTGTTCACATTGTAGGTGGCCTATTCATATTTGTTAAATCAACTTTTGAGGTAGCACTAGGGAAATCTCAGTTTACTTGACCCTGCCTCATGGTGAGTTACAATTAGGATTTGGTTTCGGTAAATTTTGTTTGAAAATGTGTTTGAGAATGCAGTACCAAATGGGTTTCATAAATGGATATGGGTTTTTTTCCTTGTAAATTTGTTTAAGTTCTTTGTAGATTCTGGATATTAATTTTGTGTGTTCTTTCTGGGCATGATGATAATTTTGTCCTCTGTAAAGCTGCTGAGATTCTGAAGGGAAATATAAGTATCTTTTCCTCCTATTTCCATGATCTAAATTGAAGACAAGAATATGGGCATTCTTCAAGACAATTCTAAGCAAAAAGAACAAAGCTGGAGGCATCATGCTATCTGACTTCAAACCATACTACAAGGCTACAGCAACCAAAACAGCATGGTACTGGTACCAAAAGAGACATATAGACCAATGAAGCAGAACAGAGACCTCAGAAATAACACCACACATCTACAACCATCTGATCTTCAAAAAACCTGACAAAAATAAGCAATGGGGAAAGGATCTCCTATTCAGTAAATGGTGCTGGGAAAACTGGCTAGCCATATGCAGAAAACTGAAACTGGACCCCTTCCTTATACCTTATGCAAAAATTAACTCAAGATGGATTAAACACTTACATGTAAAACCCAAAACCATAAAAACCCTAGAAGAAAACCTAGGCAATACCGTTCAGGACATAGGCATGGGCAAAGACTTCATGACAAAAATGCCAAAAGCAATTGCAACAAAAGCCAAAATTGACAAATGGGATCTAATTAAATTGAGCTGCTGCACAGCAAAAGAAGCTATCATCTGATCATCAAAGTGAATAGGCAACCTATAGAATAGGATAAAATTTTTGCAATCTACTCATCTGACAAAGGTCAGAACTTACAAGGAACTTCAACATATTTATAAGACAAAAACATATTTACAAGAAAAAAAACCATCAAAAAGTGGGCAAAGGATATGAACAGACACGTCTCAAAAGAAGACATTTACTTGGCCAAGAAACGTGAAAAAAAGCTCAACGTCACTGATCATCAGAGAAATGCAAATCAAAACCACAATGAGATACCATCTCATGCCAGTTAGAATGATTATTAAAAAGTCAGGAAACAATAGATGCTGGTGAGGTTGTGGAGAAATAGGAATGCTTTTACACTGTTGGTGAGAATGTAAATTAGTTCAACTATTGTGGAAGACAGTATGGTGATCCCTCAAGGACCTAGAATCAGAAATACCATTTGACCCAGCAATCCCATTACTGGATATATACTCAAAGGAATATAAATCATTCTACTATAAAGACACATGCACACATACATTTATTGCAGCACTATTTACAATAGCAAAGACATGGAACCAACCCAAATGCCCATCAGTGATAGACTGGATAAAGAAAATGTGGCACATATACACCATGGAATACTATGCAGCCATAAAAGGAATGAGATCATGTTCTTTGCAGGGACATAGATGAAGCTGGAAGCCATCATCCTCAGCAAACTAACACAGCAACAGAAAACCAAACACTGCATGTTCTCACTCATAAGTGGGAGTTGAACATTGAGAACACATGGACATAGAGAGGGGAACAACACATACCATGGCCTGTTGGGGGGGGGTCAGGGGTGAGGGGAGGAACTTAGAGGATGGGTCAATAGGTGCAGCAAACCACCATGGCACATGTATACCCATGTAACCTGCACATTCTGCACGTGTATCCTGCTTATTTTTTTAGAAGAAATAAAGCCCCCCCCCCAAAAAAAAAGAATATGGCATTCTTAGAAGGATTCTTTAGGTAGTTTGAACAGTTTGTGATAGATTTTTTTTTTTTGAAGATTCTACTGGGTATCTGATATGGTGGAGATAATTGAATCATGGGGGCGGTTTCTCCCATACTGTTCTCGTGGTAGTGAATAAGTCTCATGAGATATGATGGTTTTATAAATGGGAGTTCCCCTGCACAAGCTCTCTTGCCTGCTGTCATGTAAGATGTGACTTTGCTCCTCCTTTGCCTTCCACCATATTGTGAGGCCTCCCCAGCCACGTGGAACTGTGAGTCAATTAAACCTCTTTCTTTTATAAATTACCCAATCCAAGATATGTCTTTATTAGCAGTTTGAGAACAGATGAATGCAGTAAACTGGTACCAGGAGTGGGGTTCTAAACCATGCGGACATATGTCCATTGGATCTGCTGGGTCATATGGCCCAAGTGCAGAGCAGCTTGCACAATAGCCTGGACCTGTTGCAGAGCCTTCTCCTCTTCTGGGCCCCACTCAAAACCGGCAGCCATTTGGGTCACTCCATAAATGGGTTGGAGTAAAACACCCAAATGAGGAATGTGTTGCCTCCAAAATCCAAATAGGCCTACTAGGCATTGTGCCTCTTTCTTGGTTGTAGGAGGGGCCAAATGTAGCAACTTATCCTTCACCTTAGAAGGAAGAGCTTGACTGGCACCACGCCACTGGACCCTTAGAAATTTTACTGAGGTAGAAGTTCCCTGAATTTTAGTTGGACTTATTTCCCATCCTCTGGCATGCAAATGTCTCATCAATAAGTCCTGTGTGTTTGAAAGCCACCATTATAGGTATAAAGCAGCTTGTATAATCAGTGATGATCATTGATGAATCGTCCATGTATTCTTTTGAATTTGGAAAGATAGAAAGAATGATGGTGGCTCACAATGTAAACTGTAGCTTGATCATTGTATTTCCTAGAAATGATAAAAAGCTGTGCCATTTCTGGAAATTAGAAAAATAAAAGATGAATCATAAAAGTTCAGGATTTTTGTCTTTCAGCCTGTTCTCATAAGCACAGAATGATGTGTGCCCTTTCCTATTAGATTTTCCAAGGGTGTTTCTGATTTGCAAAGTAAGAAGACTTGCCTCGTATCTAGCTAATTAACTCTGAGTACTAATGCCTGAGTATTAGTGTCTTGACTTGCTCTAATTAAGTTCAGCAAGTTCAAAGGCACCTGAATAGGCATGGGATGGACATTTGCTTTATAGAAAGACAGTAAAACCAAAAATGAGAAAGCAAGTGGGGCTATAATTGAGACTCTGACATCAGTTCTTTTTTGGTAGTTTTTCATAGACGTCACCATAGTTACAGTCTCTGTAAATCACACATGTATTATAGTAGGGAAAATGAAGAGACTTGTTGCAAGTGAAGTAACCTAAATTTTTACAATTCTGTTGCTTTTAAAAAAACATTTTGCTTCTACATATTTTATGGTTTTTCTATAAAAAAATCATAGGACTGATATGCTAAATGTCTAGTGGCCAAATATAATGTTTATTGAAGCTTTACCATGTGCCAGGCTGTGTCCTGAGTATTGTCTAATTTAATTCCAAAGTAACCCTGAAGTCGTATATTTAGTAGTCTAGGCTTTCCGGAGAAACAGAACCAATAAGATAAATATGTGTATATATATATATGTGTGTGTGTGTATAAAATATTAGATATGGTACATATATATTACAGTTGGTCAACTTCCATGGGTTCCACATTTGTGGATTCAACCAACTGCAGAGCTAAAATATCTAAAAAAAAAAAAAAAAAAAATGCAACAAAAAATGATACAAATCATAAACTAATATGGTAGAACAACTATTTACATAGTATTATATTGTATTAAGTATTATAAGCAATCTAGAGATGATTTAAAGTATACGGGAAGATGTAAATGCATAGCTTATAAGCAAACACTATGCCACTTTATATCTCAGGGGCATGAGCATCTGGGGATTTTGGTACCTGCAGGGATCCTGGAACTGATCCCCCATAGATACTGAGGGAAGACCATAAAACGTAATATGCATAATACATATTATATACGTAGCATATAATAAGGAACTGGCTTACGCAGTTATGGAGATGAGAAGCCCAAGATCAGCAATTGGCAAGCTGCAGACCCAGGAGAGCCGATGGTATAATTTCCAGTCCAAGCCCAACTCTGAAGGCAAGAGACTACTGTCCCAGCTTGAAGGCAGTCAGAGAGAAAGAAGTCTTTCTTAGCCTTTTATTCTATTCAGACCCTCAATAGATTGGATGACGCCAGCCCCTGCTGGCGGAGGGCAGTCTGCTTTATTTGGTCAAATGTTAATCTTATCCAGAAATGCCCGCACAGACACACTCAGGAAGAATATTTTACCAAATATCTGGGCACCCTGTGGCCCAGTCAGTTTGACACATACAATTAACTATTGCAGGTAGGTATTGTTTTTATTGCTTTGTAGAAAGGAGGAAATGGAGGCATAGAATGGTTTAACAACTTGTTCAAGGTCATATGCTGGTAATGGTAGAGGCCGAACCCAAGCAAGCGCAGTCTGGCTCTTCAATTCTTCACTCTTAGTTGGTTCAGAAAATTACCTTTCAGATGAGAAAACTGAGATGATGGAGGAAGGGCAGGAAAGGGGAGAAGTGAAGGAGTCCAGTACTGGGCTGAGGACATTCAACTCGTTAGAGGCAGAGCTGGGATTTGAACCCAGGTCTTCTGACACCAGCCCCAGGCCCCCAGAAGTCCTTCAGCACCAACGTGGGGTGTTCTCTGTATAATGGACATTGTGTTTGTGAAAGGAAAAAGGTTAACTTTTAGTTATACACCTGAATTGTTGACTTAAGTACTCTATGCAGTAGTTCTAGCTGTCTCATCTTACCTGCATTATAATTTGTATTTATAATATTCCAGCCCTAAAATATTCTCAGATGAGTTGGCCTGCTGGGATGAGTATGGTAATTATTTTAATAATGCTACCTTCCATTTCTAAATCATTTCAAGCTTTTTAGAGTACTCTCATACGTACATGTTATTTTAAAATGAATTAGCTTGACAAAGTGGCTTTACTCTGGGGTTGTAGCCTTTCGTGGTTGTGAATGGAAAAAGGGGCTTTTACTTCCTCTGAGCCAGGATTAAAAAAGAAAAAAATGAGT
The DNA here is from genome assembly GCF_009828535.3 of Hylobates moloch. Classification (NCBI taxonomy): domain Eukaryota; kingdom Metazoa; phylum Chordata; class Mammalia; order Primates; family Hylobatidae; genus Hylobates; species Hylobates moloch. Next base: position 14,436,872 of record NW_026652286.1, on the reverse strand, counting down.
TATGAGAAGATGTTGGAAGAGACAGAAGTGTTTATTCAAGCAGCCTATCACTGGGAGGCAGCTCTGATGAAGATTGAAGAGCCCTGGACCGGGAGGTGTTGTCGCAGAAACTGGGCATTGAAGCCAGACAGTTCTGAGTTTGAATCTTGGCTCTGCCACTTTTGAGACACATTGTGTTATCTTTCTAAACATTTATTCATTTTTAAAATGGGACTTACACTTTGTACCTTACAGGATGGTTGTGAGGATGAGAAATGTTTGTCCAGTGCATAGAATGTATATAGCAAGCCCTTGATAAATAGCAGCTATTACAAATTCCCCCACCTCCTATTGGTGGGGCCTCCCTTCACTAGCCTGCACTGCATGTTCTAAAGACCTTTGTCCTGGCTGCTCTTTCCTACCCAGCTTGTGCATTTATAGTGATCAGACCTGACTATTTACTAGGATTCTTATCCCCTCCAGTGTGGGTCAGTTGGGAAGTCAACCTGCAGCTCCAGGCTAGATGTGGATGGAGAAGCACCTGTTCCTCAGCTTGTCAACGTGCCCAGACCAGATAAGGGGACCGCTTTCCTGGTTCGTGGTTTGCATTCTGGATTCTTTCTCTGAATCTGGTCTGCCTGGTTGTCCCACTACCACCTGCCTACCCCTCTCCAGCCCTGTCCAGACCACTCTCCCCTGAGCCATTCACATCGCTGTTTTGCCCAACCGTTGGTGTCAAAATGAGCAATTGTTTTTTCCTTTCTTAATTTTCTTTTGGATGAAGAGTTGTTTCACATGGATCATTTTAGAAGGAGCTATACTACTTCAAGAGAGATAGTAGACTTGGTTAATTGCATCAAATTCCTGGTCATTTGTTGGGGGAGAATTGGTTAAACTGGTGGTTTACTGACTCCATTGGCTGGTGGCCTAACTAAATTGATTGGCCCATTTAATCAAAACAAGCCAAGCTGGTGACCAGTTTAGACACACACTTGATGTCCCACTCTTGGCTTTTACCCTCGTTTCTCCTTATTTTGCGCCTAGAGTATAATAGCAAAACTTGTTAGAACCCAGGTCTTGTCTTTGCTTTTGCTGGAACTGCCTCGAAAGAATCTGGCAGCTTTGCGGTATGGAAGCCAAAATTGGAGAGATGTCAGCTGTGCCCGTGGTGACAGGTGGAGGGTTGCTGCTTTCAGCAGGGGCCCTGAATACTGGGCCAGTGGTCATGCTGGCCAGCAAGCCCTGGCCAAGGAGAGCAAGGATGCAGGCAGCACGTGGGCCTTCCATGCCAACAAAGAGGCAGTTCATTAAGGAGGAACCTGCGACGTCAATTATTTGACTCCTTGTCACTCTTTGGAATTGCTGTCATTTAAACTTTTTGACCAGATTCAGTTCCAAAGATCAAGGTATACGAGTCTCCACTGTTAGAAGTCTTGGAAGACTTCTTGTGGGATGAGAAGTGTTCTTCCTCTATTGACTTTTCCCCCTTTCTGCTTCTCTGTGATCAGAGTGCAGGGATTTAAATTTTTTTTTTTTTTTTTGAGGTGTAACCTTGGGACTCTCAAGCTTAGAATCTTTGTCAGCCAAGTAAATTGAATTTATTTATTTATTTATTTTTTGAGATGGAGTCTTGCTCTGTTACATAGGCTGGAGTGCAATGGCACGATCTCAGCTCACTGCAACCTCTGCTTGCCAGATTCAAGCAATTCTCCTGCCTCAACCTCCCGAGTAGCTAAAATTACAGGTGTGTGTCACCACTCCTGGCAAATTTTTTTGTATTTTTAGTGGAGATGGGAATTCACCATGTTGGTCAGGCTGTCACCTGACCTCAGGTGATCCACCTGCCTTGGCCTCCCAAAGTGCTGGGATTACGGGTGTGAGCCACTGTTTCCGGCCTAAATTGAAATTTTTAATTGCGAAATGACCTTCTTTATCTATGCTTTTTTACCTTTTAAAATTGATACATAATATTTTACATATTAATGGGGTACATGAGATATTTTGTTACATGCATAGGATATATAATGATCAGGTCAAGGTATTTGGGGGTATCTATCACCTTGAGTATTTATCAATTCTTTTTTTTTGTTTCTATTTTTTTTTTATTGTACTTTAAGTTTTAGGGTACATGTGCACAATGTGCAGGTTTTTTACATATGTATCCATGTGCCATGTTGGTGTGCTGCACCCATTAACTGGTCATTTAGCATTAGGTGTATCTCCTAATGCTATCCCTCCCCCCTCCCCCCACCCCACAACAGTCCCCGGAGTGTGATGTTCCCCTTCCTGTGTCCATGTGTTCTCATTGTTCAATTCCCACCTATGAGTGAGAACATGCGGTGTTTGGTTTTTTGTCCTTGTGATAGTTTACTGAGAATGATGATTTCCAGTTTCATCCATGTCCCTACAAAGGACATGAACTCATCATTTTTTATGGCTGCATAGTATTCCATGGTGTATATGTGCCACATTTTCTTAATCCAGTCTATTGTTGTTGGACATTTGGGTTGGTTCCAAGTCTTTGCTATTGTGAATAGTGCCGCAATAAACATACATGTGCTTGTGTCTTTATAGCAGCATGATTTATAGTCCTTTGGGTATGTACCCAGTAATGGGATGGCTGGGTCAAATGGTATTTCTAGTTCTAGATCCCTGAGGAATCGCCACACTGACTTCCACAATGGTTGAACTAGTTTACAGTCCCACCAACAGTGTAAAAGTGTTCCTATTTCTCCACATCCTCTCCAGCACCTGTTGTTTCCCGACTTTTTAATGATGGCCATTCTAACTGGTGTGAGATGGTATCTCATTGTGGTTTTGATTTGCATTTCTCTGATGGCCAGTGATGATGAGCATTTTTTCATGTGTTTTTTGGCTGCATAAATGTCTTCTTTTGAGAAGTGTCTGTTCATATCCTTCACCCACTTGTTGATGGGGTTGTTTGTTTTTTTCTTGTAAATTTATTTGAGTTCCTTGTAGATTCTGGATATTAGCCCTTTGTCAGATGAGTAGGTTGCAAAAATTTTCTCCCATTCTGTAGGTTGCCTGTTCACTCTGATGGTGGTTTCTTTTGCTGTGCAGAAGCTCTTTAGTTTAATTAGATCCTATTTGTCAATTTTGGCTTTTGTTGCCATTGCTTTTGGTGTTTTAGACATGAAGTCCTTGCCCATGCCTATGTCCTGAATGGTATTGCCTAGGTTTTCTTCTAGGGTTTTTATGGTTTTAGGTCTAACATGTAAGTCTTTAATCCATCTTGAATTAATTTTTGTATAAGGTGTAAGGAAGGGATCCAGTTTCGGCTTTCTACATATGGCTAGCCAGTTTTCCCAGCACCATTTATTAAATAGGGAATCCTTTCCCCATTGCTTGTTTTTGTCAGGTTTGTCAAAGATCAGATAGTTGTAGATATGCGGCATTATTTCTGAGGGTTCTGTTCTGTTCCATTGGTCTATATCTCTGTTTTGGTACCAGTACCATGCTGTTTTGGTTACTGTAGCCTCGTAGTATAGTTTAAAGTCAGGTAGCGTGGTGCCTCCAGCTTTGTTCTTTTGGCTTAGGATTGACTTGGCAATGCAGGCTCTTTTTTGGTTCCATATGAACTTTAAAGTAGTTTTTTCCAGTTCTGTGAAGAAAGTCATTGGTAGCTGACAGTTATTTTCTCTCAACTCTTTGAAGATGTATTTTTCCTTCCATTTTTGATGCTGAAAAGTCAACTCAATCTTTGTCAGTGATCTGTCTTTTCACTCTGGCTGCTTTTATACTCTTCTCCTTGATTTTGCTTTCTTCAGTTTCACTAAGTGTTGAAAATTTTAATGTCTAGATACTGATTTTATTTATTCTGCTTGGCATTTATCGTGCTTCTTTAATCTGAGAATTCATGCCTTAATACTTAAAAATTGTTAGTCCTTATTTGTTTGAATATTGCCTCTATCCAATTTCCTTATTTTTTTTCCTTCTGGAAATCTGGCTAGATGTATGTTAAATTTCACTCTGTCCCCCATATCACTGACTCCATATCACTTCTTTCATGTATTTTAACTTTTGTCTCTCTGTGCTGCACTCTGGGTAATTTCTTTAGGTCCATCTTATGTTTCATAAATTATGTCCTTGACTATGTCTAATATATGCTACTTATCTGTTTTTTGTTTTCATTATTTTATTTTATATTTCAGAAATTCTTTGTAGTTTTTCAAAATGATTTGCTAAATTTGCTTAATTATCTTTTCCATAATTCATGTAATCCTGTTTTATTTCTTTATGCATATTAAACTTATTTTATATTCTATATCTGATCATTGTAATATTTCCAGTTTTCTGATGACTTTCATTTAGAGTGATTCATTTACTCTTATTATTATTTTTTAAAGAGACAGGGCCTTGTTATGTTTCCCAGGCTAGTCTTGAACTCCTGAGCTGAAGGGACCCTCCTGCCTTGGCCTCCCACAGTGCTGCGATTACAGGCATGAGCCGCCATGCTTGGCACATTTACTCTTCTTTTTAGTGATTTTTTTTTTTTGTTATAAACCTATTTCCTTAAAACTTTATCTGTGGGGATTGTTAGAGCCCTGTGTTTAAAGTGACTTTCTCCAGAGAGGACAGATTTGAATTTATTCCAGCCATGGCACAGTGCCCACCAAGGGGTGGTTTAATCACATCTTTAGCTCAAGTTGTTATCACTCTTCCAACTCACACTACTGGTGTGAATCTGGTCCTAAACCCAAATGAGTGGGGCTTTTGGTTAGAGATTTTCAGGGAGACTTTTTCAAAGTACTTGATTTTTTGTGGTGCCCCAAATAGATTTTAACTCACTAATAGCCAGATAGTTTTCTCCTTTTTGGTGCCATGAGCCCCTGTGGCAGTCTGGCGAAGCTCTTGGGTCCTTCTCAGAATGAAAGTTTTATTTATGGAATTGAAAAAGAAAACAAATATATTGAAATACAGCTTTATTCACAGACCCTTGAAGAGGTGCCCAGAATATTAACCTGCGTGACACATTTACATTACATCTCTAATCTTGATGGAGAAAAAGTGGTTTATGATAGGACTCATTTCCTCAATTTCTTAAATGAGGAAATGGAGCTGGCACCAGTGAGCTCTACGAAGGCATTGTAAGTCTGCAGTCTTCTCATCTGTATTTGAGAAGTGTCTCTGCCGTGATAACCACATGGTACCTTGGAAAGGAATCTCCTAAGTTTTTAGTTTTGTGCTCATAGGGTTTCCAGTAAAATATGAAATTAGACAAGATCTGCACTACCTGGGGTTATTGAACTTATATGTGAATGATGATCTCAGAAAACAAACAAAAAGAAGGGAAAATAAATGGTATCAGTTTTTCTTTGAAAGCTATGATTTATTTCTCTATTAACTGCCACAATAGAGTGGAATATTATTTATTCATTGTTCTTTTCGGTAGCTATGGGAACATTGAACTGCTTCAAATCACTGGAAACAATCCAGTTGAACATAGAAGACTGATTAATTATGTTATATCCATATAATAAAATCCTATGCAGCTATTAAAAAGAATAGAGATAGATATGCTCTTATAGAATGAACTCTAAGATATGTCATTAAGTGGAAAAGGAAAAGTGTACATTGTGTGTTTTCACTTGTAAAAATCTGTCCATTCATAAAGCATGTGATATTTCTGGAAAGAGGCACTGGTAATTGGTATCAGCGATTGCTTCTGGAAAGGAACTTGAGATCTGGGGGAAGATGGGAGGAGAGACTTACTTTTCATTGTGTGTCTATTTGCATTGTTTGAATGTTTTGCCGTGTGGATGTATTAGCTCTAATTAATTCATTAAAGATGAACTGTCCTTGCTTTTAGCAGCTATTGAAATGAAATGAAAGCATATAAAGAATATGTACTAATTAAGCCTGTCAAGTTATATATTTCACTAATGAATACATTACTCTGCAAAAAAGAGAGAAATTCTCAACAACTAGGGCTGCTCCAAGTAAGACCAACCAGTATTTGAGTTCAGGGATGAAGATGGGTGGCCCCCGGTTCAGGTGTTCCTTATTGGAGGGTCTTCGTGCAGTTGCTGTTTTCCTTACACCACATATCCACTGCTTTATAGTCCTCTTCTGCTCCTCTCCTTGGCCTTAAACTTCTGGAGGCATGTTCCTCACACACTACCTGGCACAGAGCAGGTCTACAGTAAATGGAGGAAGAATGAGTCACTCTTGATCCTGCCAGGAGTGAAGTCTAGGGATGCAGAAATAGTAGGAGGCCCCGTGTCTTCCCACAATGGAGAGCGCAGCACAGTCAGGCCCCCAGGTCCCAGTGGCTCTCAGTTGGATGAGGGACCAAGGGCAGGGCCATGGTAAGGAAGCAAACCCAAGAAGGACTGAGTCTGATGAGGGCACCATTCTTTGATATCCCTAATTTATCCCAAACCTCTGTTGTGGGGGTGGCTGCTGGGAGAGGAGACAAAGCCAGCAGAACAGTGGGAGTAGTAGGTGGGAGAGAATCAGAGAGAAGTTGGATAACAGCAGTTGTTCAGTGGAATTTCACAGTGCCTTTCAAGAATGAAATTCAATTTATATTTAGAATTTGACTTGAATCCAGGAGAAACAGACAAGCTGGCTAATATCAAGACACTGTATGAAATAATTTGTGTCGGTTATTGAAAGGATTTGTAATCAAGTGTGAAAGAGATGTCTGTTCATGATCATTCATTCACATATATTTGGGGCATTGTGTCCCATGAGGTGAATAGAGATGAATTAGGTCCTCTGTCTCCAAGTAGCTTATCGAAAAATAGTTTTGCATAATGGTTAAGAATGATATGTTGGACTCAAATTCTTGGGTCCAAAGTCTGGCTCCGTTACTTCCGGTGTGACCTTGAGCAAGTTATTGAATCTCTTTGTGCTTCAGTTCCCTCATTGTCAGTGTGGGGACAGTAGTGCCTGTTTCATAGGATTGAATAAGATAACAGATGTAAAGTGCTTAGGGAAATGTCTGGCATAAACAGGACTCAATGAATGTCAGTTTTTAAAAAACATTCAGCCCTTCTGCCATGTGGGGACACAACAGGAAGACAGCCATCTATGAGCCAGGAAGTGGGCCCTCATAGACACTGAATCTGTTGGTGCTTTGATCTTGGACTTCCTGGCCTGCGGAACTGTGAGAAATAAATTTCTGTAGTTCATAAGCCAAAAAATTCTTTTTCATTGATTCACTGTACATTTTTGAAGCTCTTGCAGTGTGTCAGATACTGCTGTAGGTATTCGGGATTGTGGACATGGAGGGCGAAAGTCCTGTCTTTTTTTTTTTTTTTGAGACAGAGCCTTGCTCTGTCACCCAGGCTGGAATGCAGTGGTGCAGTCTCGGCTCACTGCAGCCTCCGCCTCCCAGGCTCGAGTGATTCTCCTGCCTCAGCCTCCAGAGTAGCTGGGATTACAGGCGTGTTCTACTAGTGCCTGGCTAATTTTTGTATTTTTAGTAGAGACGGGGTTTCACCATGTTGGCCAGGCTGGCCTTGAACTCCTGACCTCTAGTAATCTGCCCATCTTGGCCTCCCAAAGTGCTGGGATTACGGACATGAGCCACTATGCCCGGCATTTTTTTTTTTTTCCAAAAGTCCTGTCTTTAAAGAACTCTGGTTGGTGTATTAGTTATTTCTTCCTTTGTAACAAATTACCTAACACTTAGTGGCTTGAAATTATGAGGGACATTTCTTACCTCTCACAGTTTCTGCACGTCAGGAATTCAGGATCAGCTTGGCCAAGTAGTTCTGCTCAGGGTCTGCCATGAGTTTACATCCCAAATGTTGGCTAGGACTGCAGACATCTAAAGGCTTGACTGGTGCTGGAGGATACGTTTCTTTCTTTCTTTTTTTTTTTTTTAATTTAAGTTTTAGAGGATACATTTCTAAGATGGCTCACTCATATGACTGGAACATTGCTTCTTTTCCACGTGGGGGTCTTCATGGTGCTGCCCTAGTGTCCTGAAATGTGGTAGCTGGCTTTCCTTTTGAGCAAGTGATCCAAGTGATCACGCCAAAAATTGCAATGCCTTTTATGACTTAGCTTCAGAAGCCAGACACCATCACTTCTGCTGTATTTCATTGGTCTTGCAGCTCAGCCCTCTTTCAATAGGGAAGGGACTCTACACAAGCATTGGTACCAGGAAGTGAGTGTCCTTGAGGACTGTTTTGGAGGCTGTCTACCACAGTTGAGGAAGAAGACATATAATCGTACGAAAAGTGCCATGATGGAGATTTACCACAGGGATCTTCTTGTGGCAGCACAGTCTTGTCAAGAAAGGAGAAAGTGAAGCTTGAGGTCAGTCTTAAAGGAAAAGATATTCAGCCTGGACAAAGGAGAGTGTTCAGGGCAGAAGGAGCTGCAGGTGGAAAGTCACAGAGTTGAGAATGAACATAGCATACCCTGAACGCTTGAAGTACACCTCTTGGCCTAAAGCAAAGGGTCTGGTAGGGCAGGGGCAAGAAGATAAGTAAGATGATGATGTGAGTAATGACCTACCTATATGAGAATGATGCAATGATGGTTTAGACAGGTTGTGACAGCTGCACTTACACTCATAAATGAATGAAAACTATTTCATATTCCTTAAGGATTTACTCTCTAAAAAACCTTTGTAATATATAAGATGCCTATGCATCCATCCATCCATCCACCCACCCACCCATCCACCTACCTACCCTTCCATCCATCCACTCACCCATCTATCCACCCATGCGTGCATGCATGCATCCATCCATCCACCTATCCAGTCAGTTTTTATTCATTGTGTACATGCACATGAACTTGCATGCACACACACACACACACACACACACACACACACACGCACAATTTTAGCATTCTTTGCATTACTTTTTCTTCATAGCACTAATTACTACCTGGCATTATGTTATATTTTATGTTAATTGCCTGTGTCTTTCTCTAGATATAAACTCTAAGACATCAGAGACTTTATGTTTATGTCATTCTACCCTTAGTACCTAGACTAATGCTTGGCACACGTTAGGGGCTCAATAAATCTGTAGTTGAATAAATGCAAGAGTGAAGTGAGGCGGTAGAAGTATGTGGAAGATGCTGCGAGAACTTGAGGAAAGAATGAGCATTCCAGACAGAGGAGTTCTCGTGAGCAAAGGAGTGGAGACAGAGAAGAGCATGGCCTCACCTCGCCATGTAGTGTGGGAAACCGGAAGTATAATTGCAAGACAAAAGCATCTTCTAGCAGTTGCTTTCATTCAATAACTTATTTTTTAATTATTATTTTTTTTAAATTTTAAGTTTTGCTTTAAATTCCGGGATACATATGCAGAACATGCAGGTTTGTTATGTGGGTATACATGTGCCATGGTGATTTGCTGCACCTATTAACCCATCATCTAGGTTTTAAGCCCCACATGCATTAGGTATTTACATTTGAGGAAAGCTGCTTTGGAGGTATTTATGAACTTAAAACTCCACTAGTGGATATATGTTCTTTGTGCTGCAGCCATAATAATACTCAGAAACATGAATAGCAGAGGTGTATGTCCTTCCCACGAGTGAGCCTTATTCTCAATACTGTGTGTGTTTATCTCTTAAAATATATCTCCTTGCTGCAGTGGCAAGACATTTAGTCTTCTCTATAGAGTTGACATGAGATGTGGTTTTTGGCATCTCTGTGGCCTTGAAGATATTTTTTATGTCAGATTGGTACTAGATAGAGCCACAGTTTGGAATATTTTGCAGTAGAGGAGGCTGCAGGTCTGTGATGAGAATAGGTTGATTCAGCTATTGCTTGTACTGCTACACTCGAGGGACAGCTCGAGGTCTTTTGGTTATGATATTCCCAGTGTTCTTCCTCAGTGTGGGAATGCTGGCATGCCGGAAAGTGCTTTTCTGTGACCTCTGCTTGTCTCTTTTTTGTGAACTTCAGGAAGTGGCTACTCAGAGGAAAGATAAAACCTTCAGAGATTTCCAAGTACTGCATTTGTGAAATACCTCCTCAGTAGCAGCCAGGTTATGTTCAGGTAATCTGAAAGTATGAACACAGACAACCTTTGAAAACCATTTCAAAAGAAGCAACTTGGCTCCCAGAATTTTGGCTGGTCCCCATCGTTTCCCCCTCAGTGACTCACTTTGGTTTGATGATTGTTACCCACCTCTCTGCACACTTAGCACTGTAATTGTTCAGTATCAAAGAATACATCCTCTGGGTTTACAGGGTCAATGAACTTTTGTTTCTATTGAAAAAGTGGAAATCAAGTTTGATCTTAAATTGTAATAAAAAGTTAACAGTGATTATCTTTGGGTGTTGGGACTGTGGATATGTTTTTCTTCCTTCTACGTTTCAGTTTTTCCGTTAAATGTCAGTAATGAAAATGTATTATTAGTTTGTCATGGGCTTAAAGCCAAGAAACTTTTTGGAAAATTTGCTCTTCAATATTTTTTTTTCCTGTGTGTGATCTCTAGAGATTGTTTCTGCAAAATGGATCCTGATTTCTCACACTTTTTCTTCTTTGGAACTTACATTTTAGTGTCTATTATGGTGGATTGAGTGATGGTGTCAAATAGCAGAGGAAGACTCTCATTCATTAACTGAGACTTGCCTGGAGAAGGAGGCAAGTCAGAGCCAAGTCAATGAGACTATTGAGGTCATCTGAGTCTGGAGCAGGCTGCCAAAGAAGAGACACCTATTCCCTACCCCAGACCTCTCAGTTCCTTTCAAGGAAATCCAGAAGCCACCATTCTTCTGTGACTTTCTGTTGGTAATTAGTCATTAATGCTGTCAAGCCCTGTTTTGCCCTGGCACATGTCTGCCAATGAGTCTGACAATGTGCCTTTCAGTGGGTGCTTTTGAAACACCACCTCCTGATGGTCCTTTCTGACCTTACGGTTGCATCTTCCTCCCACCAAAAGCAGACACATCAGATGCTTTGTGGGACGCTGCCTGTGCCTAGCCTAGGGTAACTAGATGACCATGTGACATGTCAGATGAAGTCCTAGATCTGGAAGAAAAAGAAGGCAGCAGTTTTGAGCAAAAATAAGACAGAGTTGAAAATAAGCCCTACCTATTTGACCAGCTCACCGATTTTTAACTCCCGGACTCAGATTCCCACAGAAAGCACATGCAGGTGACAAAGTAGATGATATCAGCCTTCCAGCCAACCCGTTAGCTATCCATCACTGTTTGTCTTAAGTAAATAGCTATTTGCAGAGGTGCTTCAGTGGCTTTTTGGTGACTTGGCTTTATGGTATGCTTGTAGCTTTTCCTTAGATGAAAATTTCAGAGGTTGTTCAGTCTGATAACACTCAAGCATAACTGAACACCTCATTTAGTTATAACCTCAGATACTTCTTTATCTTGAAGATGATCAAGGGCAAATGTAAGAAAATCCCTTAATACACAGCCACTTGGGATGAAAATGGGCTAGTTGGGCTTTTCATTTAGGTGCAATCAAAGACGTATCTGTAGAAAACTGGGTTGGGCACAGTGGCCCACACCTGCAATCCCAGCATTTTGGGAGGCTGAGGTGGGAGGATTGCTTGAGCCCAGGAATTTGAGACCAGCCTGGGCAACATGGCAAGACCCTATCGTTACAAAAATATAAAATACATTAGCTGGACATGGTGGTGCACACCTGTAGTCCCAGCTACTCAGGAGGCTGAGGTGAGAGAATCACTTGAGCCTGGGAATCCGGGGCTGCAGTGAGCTACAACTGTGTCACTGCACTCCATCCTGAGTGGCAGAGTGAGACCCTATCTCTTAAACAACAACAAAAGCAACAAAGAAAACTGCTCTGGAGTCACAGCATACAGTTCTTTGCTCAACTCCAACACTGCAAAAATCTCCGGCTGCACAGAGATTGCATGGTGGTGCATCACGACCCTGTGCCGTTTTCGAGAGGTATACTGGACGGGACCATAACAGCTGCAAACTCTCCAAGATGGGGTTCCTAAACTTCATGAACACTGTACCGGTTGCCTTCACAAAGAACCAGAAGGGCTCTGGTGCCCTTGACTGCATAATGAAGAAACTGGACTTCAACTGTGATGGGCAGCTAGATTTTCAGGACTTTCTCAATCTTACTGATGGTGTAGCTGTGGCTTGTCCTGACTCTTTCATCCCAGCTGGCCACGCCCATGAGAAAATCTGAGGTGCCCTTGAGCCTGGCCCCCAGACCCACTCCCTTTCCTTTTAGCCCCCTACTTTCCATTTCTCTTCACAGCCCACACATCCCTTGAGCTCAGTGTACCCTCCACCCCTTGAAGGCCACTTCTGTTGGTAGTGATAAAACACAATATTGTTTCAAACACACGCAAACACAGACCCTCAGGTTTGTAGATAATCTATTAGATGTTCTTTCCTCTGACCCTTCAGCAGTTACCTGTATAAGGACCTACTATGTGCAACGCTGAGGATTCAGAAAGGAAGAAGATGTGAATTTTTCCTGGGTGAATTTATTGTCCTAGAGGGGCAGGTGAGAACCGTGCACAAATAGATTTTGTAGAGTTGAAGGTGGATATTGCTTCAGGAGGGCATAAAGTGTTATGGGCCCGAATCTCAACAATTTTACAAAGGGACAACATAAACAACCAACCTGGAACTGTTTAGAAATATCCATGTGCACATAAAAAAGTGTTTATTTTTCCTGAAGTTTCTCTAACATATGGGCATTTCTCCCTACATTATTTCTATTTATTGCACACACTGGGGCAAATTTATCATCCTGTGTAAATGTCATTAAATTTTACTCACTCTCCACTCTGAGTTAATTTGTTTGCTTTGTAGCTGAAGGGTTGTTCTGATCTTGTCTGAAAGACAGAAAACAGAAGTGTCTCACTTGTGACAACTCCCTCAACCTCCTTTCTTTACTTGTAAGCTATGTTTCAACAGAAGCAGACTGAGCTTCTCTCCAGAACTTATTCCAACTTAGGGAAATGCATTAGACAGTCTGGAAAAAACCTCAAAAGCAAGGACCTTTCTCCCCCTTGAACAGCCAGCCTGCTTTCCTTCCACTCCATTAGGCCTTGCCGGGACTCCTCTAGAGTTCAAGACCAACTAGCTGTCATTTATCGAGTGCTTACGTGTAGTCACCTCAAACTCTCTCGCGATATCAGCTGAAGAAACTGAGGCCAAGAAGTCAAGTAATTTAGCCAAGATCACAGAGCTGAAATTTAGATCTGGGTGTGCCTCACTCCAAAAACTGATGATTTTCCCCTTTGTGCTATGCTACTCATAAATACAAAATCCCAGTAGAGGAGAAGATGCCTTTTAGTTCAAAGAATTAAACAACCCCCTCCCCCCACCCAAAACCATCTTCATTTGCCCAGCTCTCACATGTCTATAATCCCTTCATTCTCCTGCCCTTCTCATATCCAGGAGGTAGGTGAAAGCTGGATGAAGTAGCAGAAGGAAGCTGCCTATCATAGCTGTCCCCATGCAAAATAGAAGGGTGTTCTTTAGGTTGGTGCAAAAGTAATTGCCATTAAAAGTAATGGCAGAGGCCGGGCATGGTGGCTCACACCTGTAATCCCAGCACTTTGGGAGGCCGAGGCAGGTGGATCACGAGGTCAGGAGATCGAGACCATCCTGGCTAACACGGTGAAACCCTGTCTCTACTAAAAATACAAAAAAAATTAGCCAGGTGTAGTGGCGGGTAGCTGCAGTCCCAGCTACTCGGGAGGCTGAGCCAGGAGAATGGCGTGAACCCGGGAGGCGGAGCTTGCAGTGAGCCAAGATCGCACCACTGCACGCCAGCCTGTGTGACAGAGTGAGACTCCATCTCAAATAAATATGTATGTATGTATGTGTGTATAGGCAGAAACTGCAATCACTTTTACACCAACCTAATACCTTTTTGCCACACTAGAAACTTTCTAATGATTGGCTGTTGGTGAGTTGGTTTTGCCTCCTGCTCCATAATTCAGCCTGTCAGGTGTTTCTCTGAGGGTCCCTCGCCCCTGTGTGTCCCCTGGCACTTTGTGGATCTTCCTGTTTGCAAGGACCTGGAGGCTGCTTTGCAAGGACCTGGAGGCTGGGGCGAGTGGGATGCAGGTTGTGGGACCAGTGGCTCTGTTTAATTTCTTGATGAAGAGAGAGCTTTCCTTCCTGCGGACACACTCCCTCCTGCCCATTTTGGTGACTCAGACATGGACAGAATTGACTCATGCTTATGCTTAAGAAGGAATCTTTCCAGCCAGACTTGCACTTTTAAGATTCTTTGGATGAAACTGATTATTTCCTGGGAAGCCATGTGCATTCTCTGAGTGACTGACATAGGAGAGCACTGCTCTTTCAGGCCAAAGCTGGATCCCTGCAAATGTTGCAGGATGGATGAAGAAAACAAGACACTGAGAGTGTCAGTGAATTACAGAACTGTGAAAATTTGAGATTTCATGGAGTCATATTTCTGAAAAGAACATCTGCAGGGATGGGTCTGTCTAAATTTTTCCAGAGAGTTTTCATTTCGGCTTCCTCCAGATCTTGGGATGACTGACTAGGGTAGGGAATGGAGGGTAATAATTAGCAAAGTAAGACTGGGGTGGGGGATGCCTCAAGTTGATTATAAGTTCAAATATGAATCAACAGTATGATGCGGCTGCTTATAAAAGAGGATTCACTCCTAGGCTGCATTGATAGGACTGCGTTATCTAGGACCAGAGGTGTGATTGTTGTCTCATGCTTGAGGATCCTGGGGAGATTTTCTTGGAGTGCTGGGTTCATTTCTGGAATTTCACTGGTTCATTTCTGTTTATTTAAGATTCTAGAATCTTTCTGAGTCACCTTTCTGGGCTCAAAAAGCAAGAGTTGTCGGGGTGATAGGCATCTGATCATATCACGAATATAACTGAATATAGCTATGGGAATTAAGTTTTAACCATTCCTAACAAATCAGATTAAAATAGCTAAGAAATATCAATACCTAATCATTGTCAAGCATCTGCAGTTTCTGCTTTGAGTAATGTTTAACTGTGAAAATCATTTTTTAATTATGCCTGAGTTCTGTGAACATAAACCCCAAAGTAAAACACATGGTTAGTTCATTCAATATCCAGTTACACCCTTCCAGGAGAATAATGCCGGGCAAAGTATTGGAGGGAATACAAATAAGAATAAGCATATTATTTCCCCCTTCACTCCCCCAGGTTTTTAACTCCTCTGTTGCCAAAGTGTTTATATGCTATTTGGGGAAACAAGTAATACTGAGCAAAAAGTTAAATCACAATTAAGGGCAAGCATGCGATCCCTTTCAGCAGAGAACTAAAAGACCTGACCCATCTGTAAACAGCTGTTATGCAAACTCTCTGCCTGGAACCAAGAAGTAAGCGGAGGAGACTCTGAGCTGATGAATTTCAAGAGGTCCCAGCATTAAAACCAGAATTTACTGATAACCCTTTACATCCTTATTTATACCCTATTCTTACTTTACAAACATTTCTAACTCCAGTTCTAGCACCCCCAAATTAGCAAATCAGAGGCAACAAATGAGAGGGGAAAAGAAGCATCCATAGACACAGACAAGCACCTTTTGAAAACAAGGTAAGTAGTACGTAAATATAGGCAGACGCCCTGACAGTAATAGAGCTTGACATTAATAGCTAGGCAACAGATGTGACAGAAAGCTATAAAATTCTGTGCCTGGGGTAGGTCTAAACAGTCCCACTGAGCTCAGTGACCCTGAGGGCTTCATTGCATTAAGGTGCATTATAGTAATTGATGCATTTTCTTCTGAGTCTGATAGCCTGTGTTTATAACAGTGACCCTGAGGCCTTCAGGGAAGATTAAATTATGCTCAGTGGATGCTGTTCAAAAAGGTATATGGGTGTATTGTATTTTTTTTCTTAAATCATTTTAGAGAGACATCCATCCTAATGTCTAAAGCAGTGCCATTGTCATAGAAGAGATGTCTTTTGAAAACAAAGGAGAAATAAGATGAAAAGGAGTTGCTGCTTCAAAATAAGTTTTAAAAAACCATTTGGTGGCTGGGCGCGGTGACTCATGCCTGTAATCCCAGCACTTTGGAAGGCTGAGGCGGGCGGATCACGAGGTCAGGAGATCGAGACCATCCTGGATAACATGGTGAAACCCCGTCTCTACTAAAAATACAAAAAAATAGCCGGGCGTGGTGGCAGGCACCTGTAGTCCCAGCTACTCGGGAGGCTGAGGCAGGAGAATGGTGTGAACCCGGGAGGCGGAGTTTGCAGTGAGCTGAGATTGCACCACTGCACTCCAGCCTGGGCGACAGAGCGAGACTCTGTCTCAAAAAACAAACAAACAAACAAACAAAAAAACCATTTGGCAAAACAAAGGTTTAGTGATTGCTCCTTAGTTTGCCAGAAAGCTTGGTTAGCTACAAGACCCATTCTTCAAGACAGTTCTCTCTTGAAGTATTTGTATTGCCAGCAATAACAAATGCTTTAGAACTGTGCTGTCCAGAATGGTAACCACAGTCATATATTATGATTATTTGAACTTAAATAAAGAATTCACTGTCTCAGTTGCACTAGTTATTGGACAGTGCAGGTATAAAATATTTCCATTATGGCAGAAAATACTTTTGGACATTAAAGCTTTAGAAAGTCAGGGGGAGACAAGATTCCTGGGGGCTGGTGTAGATCAACAAGGCTTCAGGTGGGGATTAAAGCAATCATATATATACCTTTTGGTGTTAGTTTCTTGTTTGGTTTATGGCATTTGATTATTTGAGTTAACTCCACAGTAGAATTCCAGTTAGGTTTGGTTCCATTGGAATCAGAAAAATACTGTATCTGAATGATTTCCTGGGTATAGTGTTTCCACATAGTTTTGAGGCAGCCAGAAAAATTATTTGAAAACATGGGCCTTCTGAGAGACATTTTTTTCCTAAATACACAGAAGCTTCTAGAAGATTACAGAGGTCACAAGGCTATTGGTTAATTCCATGCTAAATAATTGAAGTACTTATCTATATTTTTTTTAGAGTTCATTCTGCTAGATTTATGTTGGAAATAGGCAAAAAATTTCAACCAGGTTTTCCAAACAGCTTTTAGGGAGCAAAAATGTTTCTTCCTCACATACATGTTCAGCTGAAATACTAGCATGTCTTAAATTACCCGGGGAGGAAGTATTCAGCAGCTCCCCTGTGGTCTGATGTGTGAGTGATGGTGGTGATGAAGAGGACATCTCTTAGAAAAGTGGAAGATCAGTGAATTACAGGAAAGATAATGGCATTCAATTACAGCCGAGGGGACTCTTCTTTACCTGGCTTATAGGCCTCATGATATATGTGGATTTAAAATGAAAAGAGAAGAAACTAAAGCCAGTTTAATGGGTGACTTATAATTTGAGCAGGGAACAAAATGACTTTCTCAGTCTTATAAAACTCCAATTGATGACCTAATTAATTTTTCCCCCTAGGGCAGCTGATGCTGTGTTGGAGGCGGGCATCATGGGAATGTCATAACGGTCATGTGTGCCTTTAGCTGCCAAGGTAATTTATACCTGTGAGTTAATGGAAGTATGATTGGCTTATTGAACAAGCTGGACTTGGTAGGCACAAGTAGGGTGCAATTTTGCTCTTGTTTTTTGTTTTTGTGAGACAGGGTCTCACTCTATCACCTAGTCTGGAGTATGATGGCATGATCATGGCTCACTGCAACCTTGACCTTCCACACTGAGGTGATCCTCCCACCTCAGCCTCGCTAGTAGCTGGGACCACAGGCATGAGCCACCACCCCTGGTCAATTTTCGTATTTTTTTGTAGAGACAGGGTTTCACCATGTTGCCCAGGTTGGTCTTGAACTCTTGGGCTCAAGCTATCCTCCTGCCCAAGCCTCCCAAAGTGCTGGGACTACAGGTGTGAGCCATTGCACCCAGCCTGCTCTTTCTTATGTCTTTCTTTTTCAGTCCTTTAGCTTTTCTAACCACTTCTCCGATAATAAGCCAATAAGTCTCTTTCCCCATGTATTAAAAATGTCAGTTCAATGTAATATCAAAATCCAATTTAACACACTTGTCCAATCTAAACCTTCTCCCCATCCTCAGCTCAGGCCTGGGAGCAGGCAACAGGGAAGAGAGATGCACAGTAGATTTCATCTCCACATTTTGCTCCCCTTCTCCTTCCCTTAGTTACTGCAGGGCTGAGATGGGGTTGGGAGAGTCAGGGAGAGAAGGTCAAGGATCACGGATGAGAATCTGGACATTGTAGTTTGATACTGCGACCTTCAGGGTGGCAGATGCACAGTTACTGGCTGGTTATGGGGTCCTTTTGAGGGTTTCCTGAGGTCCCCATTGTGGAAGCTTTTCATTTTTCAGGGTAGTCCCCTGTCCAGAAGAGGGGTTTGGGGGAGTGTTGAAATAGGCAGCACACTGACCTCCCTCTGCAGAAATGTCTTGGACTTTGCAGTGAATTCTTCCCCTCTCTTAAAGAGCTTGAAGTGTGTGGTGGGCTCAAGGTAGCAGAGCTGGCAACTCAGTTTCTTAGCAAGTCCTGGGGATGTGGTCCAAGATAGGAGAAGTCCTGGCGTATGTTGAATGGTTTTGCCCTGTGCAGCCTCAACAACCCTGAGACCACAGCAAATGTGGCCTTTAACATCCTGTTACCCAAGCATCTGGACCTCTCAGCCAGGAAGAGGCCTAATTTGATAGGCTTCTCAGCTGTGAACCTCGACTCCCACATCCGAGGTGAGGAACCCAGGAGTTCGTGGCATTTCAGTCAATGTGGTCACGGCCCACAAGTATCTAAGTCTTTATTGGGAGAAAAGACTGATAAATATAGGTTCAGTGTGGATTACAGGGAATCTATGCTCCTCCTGGTGTTTCCACAGCATTCATTTAAGAAGCATTCATTGAGCCCACTGGATTGGCTGTTGTGGGATCAGGGAATGGTCAGGGAAGACTTCCTGGAGGTGGTGATGTATTTTGACCTAGGTTTTGAAAGAGGAATTGGATATGCCCATAAAGCTGAGTGGTACCATCCTTAGGCCTTGGCAATAGGGTCCCATTCTGGCCCTCTTGGTTTGTATGTCTCCATGGGGCAGGAGATATGCAGGACCAAGGGGCCAGGCCCACACTCTCTCTTCTACAGTCCAGAACGTATGTGATGCTCTGGATACCCAGGACCCTGAGTTCCATGTCCCGTCTGCTTCCATGGCCTGTGTGGGCTTCTTTCTCTCATCCCAAGAGCAGACTATGATGCCAGTGTGCACGCTTTGAGGCCCGAGGGATGACAGAGAAGCGGCTATTTGAGGAGGCTGGGAAAGAAGGACTTACATATGCAGCCCAGCGTTCCCATTAGTGAGAGACCCCTTGTGGTGTGGGATGGCGCTGGCAAAGGAGGTGGGGCCAGCACTGGGCCAGGGGTCAGAGTGAGATTTCTGTGTTTGAATCTGGACTACCATCATGAACAAATCAATATCAAGATAGGATAGGACATGCTTTAATAATTTGTTTTGATGTATAACTAAAATATTTACATTTATGGCATGTGGGCCACCATTTGTACTCTTGCCCCAGGTTCTGCAAATATTAGGAGTAGGACTGTAGGTAAACACATACGTTTGGGTGACTGGATAGCTTCAAGTCATAGGAGATAGAAGGCAGCTCTAGATTAAATAGAAAAGAATCCTAATTAGGAAGGAATCTCATGGACTTTAGGTGAAACCTGCAATGATGGGCTGGCTCAGCTTGGTGAGGCAGAAGAGTAGGGAGATGAAGTATTTGAGGGGAGCTGTGTCAAAGCTGGCCTGTCTTACAGATGGTGTGTTACACAGAGCAGGACCTGAGAAGAACTGCTGGTTGGCGGCTTGATGGTTCTCTCTGTAGGACCAATAGTATTCAGGGTACAGGAAATGGGAAAAGAGGGTGATCTGAGAAGGAAAGGGCAAGTGGCCCCTACCCAGGTGTGTTTTTCACTAGTGATTGTGCTGAGCAAGTGGCAGGTGTCATTCTGCTGCTGTGGTCAGGTTGAGGGCTCAAGGTGACCCCTGGGCTGATAGCTTGTGTCCCCCTTGGGAAGCTCTGTGTAGATTTAGGGAAAGCATAGAATGAACAATGTTAAACTTAAGAGCACAAGACTTAGAATTTGAGAAACAGTGGCGTTTGAAAGTGCCAGCTGGGATGGTAGCCGTGGCAAGATGGGGAGTTTCAAGCTTTTAAATAACATGTTTATTACTTACACTGCTTTTTATAATCCTAAATCTCCCAGTTTTGATTGCCATTGCCAGCTGCCATGAGATGGGCTTTGTTGATGGACTGTATTTATAAATTTGGATGTTTGGATGTTAGTGGAGAGTTTATTTCAACTCTATAGCAGCTTGAATTGATAATCGTGTGGAAGAATTCTGGGCTTTACCCATTTAGCCCAGACGCTGCTGTTTTAACCTTGTTGGATGGTTGTCACACTGTATTTATTTTGATCTGTACTCTGAGATCACCCTTCAGAGGTCTGCTTCCTCCATCTTCAGGTGTGCATTTTGGGGAGGGGAGTTCTGGGCAGGTCTTTCTGAAGGGCAGTTCGTGTCACTACTTTGGAAATGATTGCACATGTGGATCCATTACTCGCCCTATCTGCCATCTAATGTCACACTGCCTTTGGCCACTTTGTTGTGCATTGTCTCACTTAAGTCCTGCCTTATGATGCTCAGCCCAGGAGGGTTTGTTTGGTGCCACGGTGTCCTATTAGCAGGATAACATATTACATTTTGTCACTATAAAAGGAATGAGGAGTTGAAAAGCCAGTTTCCTGGAGGATATGGAAAACTAATTCTGATTCATGGCCTCTGTCTGAACCACCATCAGTCCTGTCTCTTGTTTGGCTTGTAGAAATAGCCTTCATCCCACTTGCTCCTTAAATCTTTATGTCTTCTCTTCAAGCAACCCACAGCATATCTTTAACGCTCTCCCCACACTCCCTACTCTTCATGGAAGCAAGTTCTTTCAAAGAAAGTGATTAAAATGTATGAACATTCACTGTCCATGGCTGCCTTCGACAGGGCCACCTGTATCTCTCAAACACAGCAAATGACAATCCCAAATGCTTGCTGGCCTCTGGGAGAGACCTTGGCTTCACTGGAATGGAAGTAGAAAATTGGCTTTTCAGTATTACCTCTGGATGGGAGAGGGGAGCATGAGATTGAGGTGTGGTGGGGGCCAGGAGAGGTGGGCGAGCATATACATCCCTGATTTTGAAGAACTCAAGAATCCATCCCTTTGCAATACTGCAGCCCAAGTCTGCTGCCTGGTGTGAGGAGGGGCATGTGGATGGAACAATTCTCTTTGGTGGGACCCATATGGGCGTGCGTGAATTCATAGGTTCCTGGTGTAGCAGAGCCATTTATTGGCTTAAGATCACAGAGCGATGTGTGAGTGCTGCCATGTTCAATGGTGTCTTTAGCTTGCCTGAGTATATGTCCATGGGTTATATTTGGCTTGAGCATCTATTGTGAATGCATGTGTGTTTGTCTTCCTGGTACTTGGTTACATGTTGTTGGTCACAGGGAGATTTATGCATAGTGGAGAGGTTGTTGGCCTTGGGATAGTATGTTTAATTAAAAATAATTCCCTTACCTATGTGCTTCTGCTAAATAAATACATAAAGAAAAATCCCTCTTAAGTATTTGCATTTTGTTCCTTGCAAAGACTAGTGCAGGCAGAGATGATCCTGAGGGAATGAAGTTCCTGGTCTTTGCTGTGTGGGATTATTAAAAAATGGATTTACATACACATGTTTATAAGCTGAGCAAAACGTTCTGGGGGGCAGACACCAAAATGCCATATATGGTTATCTCTGCATGGTGGGATTATGATCGACTCATTTTCTTCTTTTTATTTATCTATATTTTCTAATTTTTCTGCAGTAAAATTGTTTTGCTGAGGTATTTGAAAATAGGTAAAAAGCATTAAAATTGAATTGGGGGGTTGATTTGTATATATAATTCACTTTCCCTAAAGACTAGCCGGTTCTACTTTATGTTTTCATAAGAAATGGACTTCTTTTTTTTTTTCTTCGTAACAAAGAAAAAATATTTTTATAGACCACCCTTTCAATAAAAAGGAAAAATGATACTTAAGTACAATTTGATAGGCTGGCATAATTGTTTCTATCATGTATTGTGCATCTACCATGTACCAGGCACTTGACCCATCTCACTCTCAGCTGTTACAGCAGCACCACATGGTAGCTGCTCTCATCCTCATTTTATAAACCGGGGACACAGAGGTTAACCAGCCTGCACCACAGGTGAGTGCTGAGCTGGGATTAGAGAAAATGCCTCACTCTGAAGTTTGGTTCTCCCCACATGCCAGACTGCCTCCCTCAGCATGGAGGCATTAAGGATCACTGAACTGGGATCTTGCAGGTGTTGGCTGTACCTTGTCATTGTCATTTGTCCCCAGGCATTTCATTCTTCTTCATGCCTGAATAGCAAAGCGATTCACACCTGTGCAGCCTTTTCTCCCAAAGGACCTGCATGTTACTATTGCTAAATTAATTATCTGGTTAAAAAAACTACCTAAATAATAAAATCAGCCAGCATTTATAGAGTGCTCACCATGTGCCAGACATGCTGAGTCTTTTATGTGGTTTGGCTCATTATGTTTTTACAGCAGCCCTGGGAGGTGTATATCATTATGCTCCTTATTTTGCAGATGTAGAAATTGAGGCATCAAGAGATGTCAGCTTGTCTAGGATCACCCAGCTAGTGAGGATTAGAGCTGGTTTTAGGACTTAGGCAGTCAACCCCAGGGCTATATGCCTCATCAGAACACAGTGCTGAAGAAAGTGTCTGTTGCTGATTTGTGAATGCTAGGCCTCTCTCATGCTGTAGCCAAAATTGTGGAGATTCTTTCTGGAGGAGAGGAAGGTATTTGCTGACTTCCAAAGAGAGTGTGAATCATTTAGTGTCTAGCCAATTTTTAATCCATCACTATATGGACAGAGTTTATTGATCAGCAGAGTTCTTTGCTGGAGAGTAGTACCCCGAGCTGTCTAATGAACCAGTTTCCAGTAAAAAGTAGATGGAGAACAATGCTATGTAGGGAAGATAATTTAAGGAGCATATTCCCTACTTCTCTGGATATGTTTACTTTCATCCATGAGTCTTCATCATGGGTAGACCACGAAAAGGTTACATTCTTGGACTGCATGAACTTAGCCGTGGAAAATGGTCTTCATTAGGCTGTTTTTATATATTAACCTTCTAAATGTTTTTGAAGGCTTCAACAAAATCATCTGCACCATACCTATTATGCAATATCTGTAAAAAATTTTTCTTTTGAGTTTTGTGCAAATAAAAGTTTAGGTTCCTTGAGTAGCTAGTGTGTTTCTTTCCCAAATAATGAGAATTATGTAATTCAACCTGTGTCTATCTTGTATTGTCAACCTATGTCCATCTTTACTGTCACTGCCAGGAAGCTTGGCACTAGGGAAACAGCATATTCAATGATTAGGGGCTGGAGCTCTTTGCTGCCAAATTGTTTGGGTTCAAAACTTGATTGTTCCACTCATGGACCGGTGACTTTCAGGAAATTTCTTAACTTCCCTGTTTTCCGGTTTCCTTACATATAAATTGGAAATGATATCATCTTTCCTTGTTCTTAGCTGCACATTTTTTTTTGTATTTTAACATCTCTGAAATCAAAGTGTTTTGCCATTGTTCAACGGCAGCTTTCTCTCTCTCTCTTTTTTTGGTACGATCTCCCTCTGTTGCTCAGGCTAGAGTGCAATGGCACAATCACAGTTTACTGCAGCTTCAAGTTAAGTGATTCCTCCCACCCCTGCCTCCCGAGTAGCCAGGACTACAGGTGTGTGCCACCATGCCTGGCTAATTCTTTTTCTATTTTTTGTAGAGATGGGGTTTCACCATGTTGGCCAGGCTGGTCTCGAACTCCCGGGCTCAAGTAATCCTCCCACCTCAGCCTCCCAAAGTACTGGGACTACCTGCATGAGCCACCATGTTCAGCCAGATTTTTCTTCCTTAATGGTCTTTCTACTTGCGTAAATATGATATTTGCCTCATTTGGGTTACTGTGAGAGCTACATGCAGTACCATATACACGTCACTTAGCATGTGAATGTCCTTGCCTTCTTTTTTCCACACTCAATCCCAGGAAGCATAGTCATCCTTATTGTTGACTCATCTGCTTTCCTTCTCTTAACTATTCTTCCTTTTTTATTTCAATTTTATTTAGTTTTGTTAGTCTCTTTTGCAAGCCACTGTAAATGAATTGAAAAAAAAAAGTAGTGTTGAAAGACACATTAGTTATGACGACCACCAGTTGAAACCATCCAGAATAATAAAAATTAATAATAAATACCAACCTCTTGGGTGAGAGACCAAGCCCATACCCACGTGCTCTTGTACCAAGGAAAAATAAATATGACTTTCTATTGTTGAGGTGAATCCCAAGGACACTACTGAAAAAGTGGCTTGAAATAAAGGATTATTTTTCTGGCTGATAGTTGTGGATCACAGATAATCTAAACCTCTTTCTACTCAGCTGAGTGTGATTAGGAGAGACTGCTTTATGTCATTTTAACTTACTCTCTATGATGTCTTTCCTACATGCTTTAACTTCTTTGCTGTCTGAACAATTATTTTAAACTCCTGCTATTTAGTGGCTCAGTAGCTGCTGGAATGAGGATTGGCCAATTCTGCCCATTATTAGCAAGGAATTTTTAAAAAGTTGTTTTCCACTTTGCCTTAGGTGCAGTTCTAGAATCTCTGTTTCCATAGTTTTTCTCTCGTGCTGTATTTCTGGAGCACCCTGCTGGTGCCAGGTGGGCAGGGGCCATATAAAATGGAAAGGGGCAGAGAGATGTTTGTTTAGTGCTTACCCTGTGTGCCAGACCCTTAATTGATAGCTAACACACGTTATCTCATTTGATCCTATGATAATACTGTGAGCAGATATTATTATCTCCTTTTCACAAGTGAGGCAACAATCTTAAAGTGGTTAAGTAACACGTTCAGTATCACACAGTCAGTAAGAGCTAGATCTGTGATTTAAATGAAATCCAGCCTGGTTCTAAAGATCATAATTTTTTTCATGAATACTTCCCAAAGTCCTCGTTCTGTGTCATTTGTTCATTTATAACTTCCATCCATTCATTCAGGGACTCAAGCATTCATTCAATCAATCAGCAAACACTTGTCCCTTGGTTGCTCTGTGTCAGGTCCTGCACTGAGCCCCTAAGATAGAAAGATGAGTAAGACTTGAGTCTCTCACTTATATCCTAGTGGAGAATGCAGATAAGGCAACAGTCACGCATCATAGGCCCAAATGCCTGCAGAGCTGTGTGTGTGTGTGCCCGCGCGCGGGCCTGCACGCATTTGTACAAGCTAGCTGGGGCCTCTGTATTTTTTTCTCTGAGTAACATTAATATTTATTTGCCTGCTCAAATAAGTTAGCATTCCTATGTCCCTGTGCCTGCCATGTCTCCTTAAATTCCCTCTCCATACTGCAGCCAGTGTGGTGTTTCTAGATCCTTACCTGCTCAAATCATTTTCCTGCTTAAAACTCTTTGAGGGCTCGCCATGGTTCCAGGATCAAGTCCAGACCTCTTAGCAAGGCTTACTAGCTCTTTCTTGATCACCCTGTGTCTTCCCCCACCTCCTCGTGATTGATTCAGCTGTATGGAATTTCCATTCAGATTTTTTTTTTTAGCCCTGCATCTTCTCCGAACTCCAAGTCTGATCCAGCTAGATTGAACTTCGTATAAATCTAAGGAATCTAAGAACATGCCTTGGGTCTCGGAGCTCTCGCCCTTTGTCTAGAGGTTCTCTCTGCTGAAACATCCTTCTTCCACTCCACATCCAACTCGCATGGGACCTTCTTCTTTTTTGTTTTTTTTTTTTTTGACAGAGTCTCACTCTGCCACCCAGGCTGGAGTGCAGTGGCACGATCTCGGCTCACTGCAACCTCTGCCTCCCAGGCTCAAGTGATTCTCCTGCCTCAGCCTCCCGAGTAGCTGGGGATTGTAGGCGCACGCCACCATGCCTTGCTATTTTTGTATTTTTAGTGGAGACGGGGTTCACCATGTTGGCCAGGCTACTCTCAAACTCCTGATCTCAAGTGATCCACCTGCCTTGGCCTCCTAAAGTGGTGGGATTACAGGTATGAGCCACCGTGCCCTGCCCCAGGGGACCTTCTTGTCTTCCTTCACCATCACCTCTTGTGGGAAATAGTCTCTGACCCCAGAGCCTTGCTCAGGGGCCCCACCGAGGGTTCTCATCCTGCATGCATGACCCAGTTGGAATACTTATCACATAGTTTTACAGCCTCCTGTAGATCTGCCTGTTTCCTCTCTTGGCCTTATTGGCAGGGGCTTAACTTCGTTATTCATTGAGTGGGTGGATCATAAATTTATATGCCAATATGAAGAAAATAGGAACTGTTTATGCTTTTGTACAAGTGTGCATTGAAAAATATGGTTAACTAATGGAACAGAACAGAGGCCTCAGAAATAATACCACACATCTACAACCATCTGACCTTTGATAAACCTGACAAAAACAGGCAATGGAGAAAGGATTCCCTATTTAATAGATTGTGCTGGGAAAACTGGCTAGCCATATGTAGAAAGCTGAAGCTAGATCCCTTCCTTACACCTTCCACAAAAATTAACTCAAGATGGATTAAAGACTTAAATATAAGGCCATAAAAACCCTAGAAGAAAGCCTAGGCAATACCATTCAGGACATAGGCATGGACAAGGACTTCATGACTAAAACACCAAAAGCAATGGCAACAAAAGCCAAAAAACAAAAGCCTACTTGTTAATCACAACATGCATTATTATAGAACAAAACAGACTGACATTCTCATCTCCATACATTGTAGACTGCTTTTCCCACCCCTCACCTCTTTCTCTACCAGCTGCTGCTTCTCCAAATAAATGGCATCTAATTAAACTAAAGAACTTCTGCACAGCAAAAGAAAGTATCATCAGAGTGAATAGGCAACCTACAGAATGGGAGAAAATTTTTGCAATCTATCCATCTGACAAAGGGCTAATATCCAGAATCTACAAAGAACTTAAACAAGTTTACAAGATAAAAACAACCCCATCAAAAAGTGGGCAAAGGATATGAACAGACACTTTTCAAAAAAAGACATTTATGCAGCCAACAGACATATGAAAAAATTCTCATCATTACTGGTCATCAGAGAAATGCAAATCAAAACCACAATGAGATACCGTCTCATGCCAGTTAGAATGGCGATCATTAAAAAGTCAGGAAATAACAGACGCTGGAGAGGATGTGGAGAAATAGGAATGCTTTTACACTGTTGGTGGGAGTGTAAACTAGTTCAACCATTGTGGAAGACAGTGTGGTAATTCCTCAAGGGTCTAGAACTAGAAATACCATTTGACCCAGCAATCCTATTGCTGGGCATATACCCAAAGGTTTATAAATCATGCTACTATAAAGACACATGCACACATATGTTTATTGCGACACTGTTCACAATAGCAAAGACTTGGAACCAACCCAAATGTCCATCAATAATAGACTGGATAAAGAAAATGTGGCACATATACACTATGGAATACTATGCAGCCATAAAAAAGGATAAGTTCATGTCCTTTGCAGGGACATGGATGAAGCTGGAAACCATCATTCTCAGCAAAATATCACAAGGGCAGAAAGCCAAACACCGCATGTTCTCACTCATAAGTGGGAGTTGAACAGTGAGAACACATGGACACAGGGAGGGGAACATCACACACTGGGGCCTGTTTGGGGGTTGGGGGGTTGGGGGAGGGATAGTGTTAGGAGAAATACCTAATGTAAATGATGAGTTGATGGGTGCAGCAAACCAACCTGGCACACGTATACCTACATAACAAACCTGCATGTTGTGCACATGTACCCTAGAACTTAAAGTATAATAAGAAAAATATGGTTAACTTTTTTCTTATTTTCTTTTCATAACTAAGTTGGTTGACCCGCACTTGACATGCAAAGACATATAAGAGTGCTGCTTGAAAATTTGGAGAAGCAGCAGCCAGTAGAGAAAGAGGTGAGGGGTGGGAAAGGCAGTCTACAATGTATGGAGATGAGAATGTCAGTCTGTTTTGTTCTATAGTAAGGCATGTTGTGATTAACAAGTAGGAAACAGAACACGAGCACACACATACTAATGAAACAGTGGAAAGATTTCTATCAAAAAAGCACATCCAGCAGAGAGAGTGACCATTGGGCAGATGGAAAGTTTCAACCTAGAGTTTGAAGAGGGACATAGGGGCGATTTGCTTGGTTGGTATAGAAGTTCCACATAGGAGAAGGAGAGATTGGTAAGGCCCTTGGTGAATTACTGGTTGCCAGTTGAGGAGTTTGCCATAGCTACCCTGGTTATTTGGACATGTGGCAGAATCCCAAACACCAGATCCCGAGAACAGTGTTCCCATTTGTGTTTTATCTTCACCGCTTTCTCTGCCTGGGCAGTATATAGTAGGTTCCATTTTTGTTTCTAGATCAGCATTAGGGAAAATCTGTGGGCTGATAGAGGATGGCTTTATTTTGAGAGTGCAGAGGAAAAGTAATGGTGACACCCTGCAGTGAGCAAGTGTACCATCCTGGAAGTCTGGCTTGCTTGTTTCATACCATCCTGGAGTTCTGGTGAATGAGAAGGTGAAAAACTCTGCAGTTAAAAAAGAAAAAGAAAAAGAACACCCAAAACAAACCAACAAAAATCTTGTCTTTTGAGCTCCTTGGAGTAGGTCATTGAGTGTTTGCAGCCACCCTGTCATTAATTCCCTGCATGTATCTGCAGCCTTTTCCAGACAGCCACATTTTTCCACTGACAAAACATTTAATTCCCTGTGACATTTCTCCATCATTATAAATAGCCGGGAGTTTTTAATCATTTTTTAAGTGCCAAAGCTTTTTTTGCCCAGTGGGGCGATAGCAGTTTGAGCAAAGCCGTTTGGATCCTAAAACAAATCGATTGGCAAGTATTACACTCGGCTCTTCAAAGGGAACTGCTGATTTTAGCACGTTGGGAAGTTTCACAAGGGTATACATTTTCATATTTTTCTCCCATCAGTAGTTTCCATGGCACCAAAGTTTCTGTGTAGCATTTGATGCTCCAGAGCAACTCCAATTATCTCTCTAAGGGTGTCACAAAGTTTTGAAAAAAATTATCAAAAACAAATTAGTTTCAATTCACTGTAATTACAGAGAAATACTAAGTCCTAGCAAGGAGTGTTACAGAGTCACCCAGTCAACACCTAGTGTGGCACCTGCTGGGACATACCTATGTCATTTCTGAGCCAGGACACACCTGCGGCTGCAGGTCTATCACTGTCGAATCATCTGGAATGATGCTGTGTTGACAGTGCCTTTATCTTCTATTGTTGTACTGCTCCTGTACCCCTTCCTGTTGGTTGATACTCTTTTATGTACTGGTGAGTGATGTTCCTTATTTGTAAAAGAGTGAGAAGATTAAACTTAGCGAATGTTGATTAGCATTCTCAGCACTGCTTTGAAAATATATATCATAATGAACTCTTCTCAGCTAAAATATGGCACTCCAGAATCATAACTCTGGCCTCCATGCTATTGTAATTTTCATGAGTATACTTTATTGATCCCTAGCCCTGGGAGGAATGAAGATACTGAGCTTATTTTTTTTAATGTTGTAGGAACATCAACAAATAGTTTTAAAAATGTCCCCGGGAAGGTAGAAAAAGTAAATGTTGAAAGAGGGTACAATAATGGACCCAGGACTTCATTGGCTCTGGGCTGAAGTGGGCCCCACTTGGAGGGTTTGCTTGTTGGTTGATTTTTATTTCTTACATGACTTTATTGATATATAATTTGTATATCATTAAATTCACCTGTTTAAACTGTACAATTCAGTGGTTTTTAGTGTATGTGCAGAGTTGTACAACTATCACCACGATCTAATTTTAAAATATTTTATCACCCCCAAACAAACCCCGTTATCTATTAGTGGTCAGTCCCATTGCTCCTTCCTCCCAGTCCTACGCAGTCTACCTTCTGTCTCTGTGGATTGGCCCATTCTGGACATTTTATATTTATGGAATCATATAGTATGTGGCCTTTTATGTGTAGCTTCTTTTACATAGCATGATGTTTTCCAGGTTTATCTTTATTTTAACAAATATCAGTACTTTATTCCTTTTTATTGCCGAATACTATGAATATAACGTGTCATCTCGTTTATTTATCAGGTGATGAACATGTGGATTTTTTCCACTTTCTGGCTTTTGTGAATAATGCTGTGATGAATGTTCATGTACAAATTGTTGTGTGGACATACGTTTTTGGTTCTCTTAGGTATATACCTAGGAATGGAATTGCTGGATCATATAATAACTATGTTGAACCATTTGAGGAACTACCAAACTGTTTTGCAAAGAGGCTGCACCATTTTAGAATCTTGCCAGCAATGTATGAGGATTCTAATTTCTCCACATCCTTGTCAACACTTGTTATTGTCTGTCTTTTTTATTTCAGCCATCTTAGTAGATGTGAAGTGTAGCTCATTTTGGTTTTGATTTGTATTTCCCTAATGGCTAATGATGTGGAACATCTTTTCGTATGCATAATGACTGTTTTTATATCTTCTTTGGAAAAATGTCTATTCAAATCCTTTGGCCATTAAAAAAATTGGATTATTTGTCTTTTCATTGCTTAATTGTAAGAGCTCTTTATATATTCTAGATACAAGCCTCTTATCAGACAATTTGGTTTTCAAATACTTTCTTCCATTCTGTGGGTTTTACTTTCTTGATAGTGCACTCGAAGGCAAAATGTTTTAAATTTTATGAAGTTCAATTTATCTGTTATTTTTCTTTTGTTGCTTGTACTTTTGGTGTCATATCTAAGAAACTGTTGCCTAATCCAAGGTCATGAGAATTTACTCCTATGTTTTCTTCTAAGAGTTTTGTAGTTTTAGCACTTACATTTAGGTTTATGATGCATTTTAAACTGATTTTTGTATATGGTGTGAGGTAGGGTCCAATTTGATTGTTTTACATGTGGGTATCAGTTGTCCCAGCACCATTCATTGAAAAGACTATTCTTTTCTCATTGAATTGTCTTGGTGTTCTTGTTGAAAATCAATTGACCATAAATGTAAGGGTTTACTTTTGGACTGTCAGTTCTATTACGTTGATCTATATGTCCATCTTTATGCCACTGCCACACTGTAGTATAGTGTATTGTAGCTTTATAGTAAGTTTTCGTTTGTTTGGTTTTGGCTTTTTTTTTTCAGACAGGGTCTCACTCTTTTGCCCAAGCAGAAGTGCAGTGGTGTGATCATGGCTTACTGCAGCCTTCACCTCTCCCTCCTCACCCTCCAGAGTAGCTGGGACTACAGGCACATGCCACCTCACACAGCTAATATTTTTGTGTGTATTTGTTTTTTGGTAGAGATGGGGGTTTCACCACGTTGCCAAGGCTGGTCTTGAACTCTTGAGTTCAAGCAATCCGCCTGCCAATCCACCTGCCTTGGCCTCCGAAAATACTGGGATTATAGGAATGAGCCACTGTGCTCGGGCCTGTAGTAAGTTTTAAAATCCAGGAAGTTAGAGTTCTCTGACTTTGTTCTTCTTTGTTTTGTTTTCTTCTTTGACTTTGTTTTGGTTATTCTGTGTCCTTGAGAGAAACTTTTAATGCTAGTGTGCCGCTTCCACTCAGGATTCTGGCTGTAGGAGGAAGTGGGCAGTGTTGGTGAATGGGCAGAGTACTGCTACAGTGTGATTTAGTGATTTGTTAGGTGTTTCCATAAGTTTCTTGCGTTTTTTTTTTTAAGAGACTAAGTTTTGCTATGTTGCCCAGGCTGGTTTCAAACTCCTAGGCTCAAGGGATCCTCCTGCCTCAGCCTCGTGAGTAGCTGGGACTACATGCATGCCACTGCACCTGGCTAAGTTTCTTGCATTCATAGTGAAATCTTTTTGAACACCACTACCATTACTGCCCCTCAACTTTTTATGGCCCAGGGAAGCCAAAGGCCCATCTCAGAACCTTTTTTTTTTTTTTTTAAAACATTCTCAGATTTTTGATCCCAGCCCAGCATCTTCCCTTGTCTCTAGCACCTGCTTCTGGGTGTGCCCTCTTGAATGCTTCCCCCATGTCACCCTTGATGGTAAACTTAGCCACTTCATTGGTTCTCGAAGTCATGCAATCGTGCTAAGCATTTTGCAACATTGGTAAACTTTATGAAGATTAAGGGGTCACTTGGAGTAATCATGTAGAGCATAGCATTCTTCCATCTTAATCATCCCTTTTCTCTCTCCTCATTCTCTTCATTCCAGATCTTCCTATTCCTATCTCCAGTTGTTGATGCTCAGTTACTCAGAACAGCTTTATTCCTTCTTAGAAGTCTCATTCAGGCTTTGAAGAAAACAACTTCTAGCCTAATGAGCTCATCAGAGCCTTTACCCAACAGTGGAGGTTTTCTCTAAGGTCTCTCCCTAGAAGGAGTCTCCTTCCCTCCTGCTAAGAGAAAAAACATCTCTCCAACTGCTTTCACATGTTGACTCACAGCAAAATCTGTCAGCCCTATCAAGGAATTTGCCAGGTAGGTGCAGATCTGGCATGGACTCTGCAGGCAGGAACAGAGCCAGGTTTCTGAGGTCCATCCTGGGTGGTACATTCTGCGAGTCTCTGAGCCCTTGGTTTCTTTATCAGAACCTCATGAACAGTTTCATGAAAGTAAGCAGACAGTGGCTTAAGCATAGAAGGTTTTATTCTCTGAGTAAAAAGGCTGGAGTTGGGCATCCCAGAGATGCAGACTCCTTTTAGCCTGTTGCTCTGTTGTTATGAGTGTTGCCTCAGAATGAGCCAAAGTGGCTTCTTAAACTTTATGCATCGTCTCTACTTTCCTTTCGGTGCCTCTTTCTTCCTTCCTTTCTTTGTTTTCTTTCTTTCCCTTTCTCTTTCTCTTTCTCTGTCTCTTTCTTTCCTCTTCTCTTCTCTGCTCTGCTCTCTTCTCTTTTCTCTTTCTTTCTCTCTCTCTCCTTCCTTCCCTCCCTCCCTTTCTTTCTTTCTTTCTTTCTTTCTTTCTTTCTTTCTTTCTTTCTTTCTTTCTTTCTCCTTTTCTTTTCTTTCTTCAGGACCTTGCTGTGTTACCTAGACTTGAGTACAGTGCAGTGAACTCCTGTGCTCACGCCATCCTCCTGCCTCAGCCTTCCAACTAGCTAGGACTACAGGGACATGCCTCATGCCTGGCTTTTTTTTTTTTTTTTTTGGTTGTAGAAGCAGGGTCTCATTATATTGCACAGGTTGGTCTCAAACTCCTAGCCTCAAGAGATCCTCCCATTTTGGCCTCCCAAAACACTAGGATAACATGTGTGAGCCACTGAGTCTGGCCCTCTTCCTTTTAAGGACACTTCCTGGGAGTAACCTCCTGCCTACATTAATTGAACAAAACCTAGCCATATGGCTGTACAAGGGAGACCAGGAACTATAATTCCAGGGGCCACATACCTAGCTAATATTGGAGTGTTCTAATACTAAGCGAGAGAGGCATTAGGGAAGACAGCCAGGACTTTCTGTTACAGAGGCTCCTGTCTCTGTTCAGGAGCCCAAGAACAGAGAAGGATCTCAGACTGAAGAAGTCAGTAGGCATAGCCTGAGATAGTTGCTGAGTGCATGTCAAAAATTTCTTTCAAGTCTCATTTTTTGTCTTAAAACTGTGCACATTCTGCACCACAGTCTATATTATATCCATGTTTCTCATACTGCAAAATCTAATAAGTAAAATCAGTGCTTTGGAGAGATTCACCTTACTAGTTGCTGCAGCTTCCCTCATTTCCTACCATGCCTCTACTTACCTCCAGGCTGTTTCCAGTTTGAGAAACAGGGCTTTCTCCGGACTTGGTGCTCCAGCTTCCAGTGTGTGACCAGGAACACGAGTAGGGGCTGCTTTGAAGGTAGCCACCCTGTAGTGACCAAACCCAAAGCCCAGTGCAGGGTCTCAAATAGGGTCACAAGAAACATTTGTTGGAAGAGTGAAAGAGCAAATGAATCAACTTGTGCCTGTACTTCAGACTTGGATGGCTGTGGCTGTAGTGTCTGTTTGGGGCTTTTCTGATGCTTGTTCATGTTAATCCGTCAAATGGTTATTGAATGGCTATTAGGGTACCCCCAAAATCAGGGATTTGGGGAAATTAAAGATGAATAACCATAGTCCCTACCTTCAAAGAGCTTCCATCTAGTAGGATGGAAAGCAGGAGGTAAGTGGAAATTTTAATGTAGAGTATTAAGTACTGTAGGGTCAAACCCAGATGCTGAAGAAGCACCTAGGAGGGGCATCTGACCCATTCTTGTGCCACCCATGTGGCCCTCATGTGCCACATGGGTGAGTGCCACATGAGTGCCACAGGAGTGAGTGCCACATGAGTGAGTGCCACATGGGTGAGTGCCACAGGAATGCCCAAGGAGTGAGTGCCAGAGTGAGTGCCACGTGGTGAGTGCCACATGGTGAGTGCCACATGGGTGAGTGCCACATGGGTGAGTGCCACAGGAGTGAGTGCCACATGGGTGAGTGCCACAGGAATGCCACAGGAATGTGTGCCACATGAGTGAGTGCCACATGGGTGAGTGCCACAGGAGTGAGTGCCACCTCCTCCCTCCTGGAGGAGGTGATGTCCAAGGCAAGTCTTAGAGGTTGCATAGGAGTTGTCAGGACATTGAAAGGAGGAAGAGAGAAAAACACGAGTGAAGACTCATTGGTGAGAGGAACTATCAGCAGCTTAAAGTGGCCTAATTATAGTTATCTTCTCAAAGGCCCTGTCTTATCATCTCATTCCTTTGCCCAGCAGCCTGCTATAGTGTCCTTTGCCTAAAGACTGTGGTCTCCGCTTCCAAGCATGGCATTCAAAGGCTCTCCACCATTTGGTCTCATATGCATGCTCCCTTCGAGTCATATTAGATTAGTCCCCATTCCCTGACCATTTTCCTCATTCTCCCCTCTTGGCTAATTTTATATCCTTTATCTAGAATAACCTTTCCTATCTTCTCCACTGGTCAAATCCTACTTCCTTCTGGGATGCTGTATTTTTAAAACAGATTTTTAAAAATCTGTTTTTGTGTTACTATAAAGGGATACCTGAGGTGGGGTAATTTATAAGGAAAAGAGGTTTGATTGGCTCTTGGTTCTGCAGGCTGTACAAGCATGGCTCCAGCATCTGCTTCTGGTGAGGGCCTCAAGAAGCCTTCTATCATGGAGGAAGGGAAAGTGCACCAGCATCTCACATGGAAAGAGTAGGAGCAAGAGACAGAGGGGGAGAAGGTGCCAGGCTCTTTAAACAACCAGCTGTCTCCTGCACTCAGAGCTAGAATTCACTCATTACCATATGGAGGGCACCAAGCATTCATGAGTGATCCTCTGCCATGACCAAAACACCTCCCACCAGGCCCCACCTCCAACATCGAAAATTACATTTCAACATGAGATTTACAGGGGACAAACACCTAAACTATATCAGATGTCATCTGGCTTGTGAAGCCTTGAATTTGCCCTGAATTGGACTTACTTTGCCCCACCTCCCTGATTCCAGAGCTCATATCTTTCATTATGCAGCATTGATCACATTCAGTCATACACTTTACTTATATAACCTTTCCCTTGCTCGTTGCTCTTCTGTGAGCAGCTTGAGGGCAGGGATGCAAGGCCAATTCATCTTTAAGTCCCATAGTGCTCTTTCTCTCGCTCTCTTAGAATCACATATGTGACAATGCCTGACAATCTGCGATTCTAAGAGACTGAGAGAAAGAGCACCCACTTTAGACTCAAGCCTGGGTTCAGCTGTCTATCCTGGCACTAATGCTATGCCTTGGGGAAGCCCTTTAACTGCCCCTTGGGCTCCTAACTTCCTCATTTGTAAAAGATAATGATAATAGCCACTTTGGGAAGTGGGTTGGAGGATTAAATGAAATGGCATCAGCAAAGAGTACTGCATAGAAACTGGCACCCAGTAGGTACCCAATAAACACCTCCAAACGAAATGGCTGCAGCCTAATTGCTGCTCAGTTTATTTGGGTTCTGCATTTTCCAGGCGAGGGCCTGTCATCTTCATAAACACTCCAGCGTGAGGAATGGTGGAGGAATTCTAATTATTTGGTGTTATAGACTTTTTTTGTTAATTAAGGAGGGCTGCAATATTTTAAACTTACACGGGAATATCCAAGGGAATTGAAAGCCTTGCAGAATATGTATCTTCAGGGAATGTGGTGTTGAGAACTCTGGGCGTGTGGGTTTGCTGGTTGCTGCTGCGGAGCTGTGAACATTTAAAGCAGTGAGTGTGCAAAAGAGGGAGCTTCTCATTCTGCAATGACTTTCTGAGCAGAGGGGGCCAGAGCTGTGTATGCCCCTAACACCCAATTCCTCACCTCCTCTTTGCTTTCTTATGGGGCCCTGATTCGTAGAAGCTGGAGGTAGTTTTGCCTCTTCTGATACTGTGGCTGCTAGTATATGGATGCATATTTATTCAATTTTTACTTAGCCTTGTTCTAGAAAAGAATTTGCAGTGGTGAGCTTGTAAATATAGCCTGTTTCTTCTCTGTTTAATGGCTGTTAAACAAAAGTGCATATCAGGTTTGACTAATGAACCTTTTACAAAATATGTTTCTGGCGAGGCATAGTGGCTCATGTCTATAATCCCAGGGCTTTGGAAATCTGAGGTGGGACGATCGTTTGAGCCCAGGAGTTCGAGGTTATAGTAAGCTATAATCATGCCGGTGTACTCCAGTCGGGTGACAGAGTGAGATCCTGTCTCTTTTAAAAAAAAAAAAAGGCCAGGTGCAGCGGCTCATGCCTGTAATCCCAGCACCTTAGGAGGCAGAGGCAGGAGGATCACTTGAGCCCAGGAGTTTGACACCATTCTGGGCAATATAGCAAGACCCTCATCTCTCTCTCTCAAAAAAAAAAAAAAAAAAATTAGCTAGACATGGTGGTGCACACCTATGGTCCCAGCTGCTCAGAAGGCTGAGGCAGGAGGATCACTTGAGCCCAGGAGATCAAGGCTGCAGTGAACTGTGATTGTGCCACTGTACTTCAGCCTGGGTGACAGAGTGAGACTGAGACTCCATCTCAAAAATTAAAACAAACAAAAATATAGTCTCTCTTCCGCCTGCCCCCCACCAAACTCCCCCCAGGTTGGGATTCATTAAATCTGGGGTGGGCCTGGGCACATTAGTATCCTTCAGTAAACCCTCGCATGTGCCCATCCCTGCTTGAGAAGCTTGGCTGTAGATCACACACATGATCTTTTAAAACCTGGAAACCCCACACAACTGGTCTGGGCGACAGCCCATGAGAGAGACGGCAAGTTTGAATGCTTCTCAGGAAATCTATTACTGGGCTGAAATTGGCAAACTGCCAAGGCAGCTTTGAAGGGAACAAGAATCTGCAGTTTTGTTGAAAGACAAGTTTACTCTGTAATCAGGGACTTGGCTAATGAGTGCACAGGCCATGCTGATTAGGGAATAAGACATCGAGATGAATGAATGGGGGTGTGTGCTCATTGGCGAAGCTCACCTCCTTCTCTCTCTGTGGTCAGCCCAGAGGCTGGGGCCAGATGTTGAACTAGAGAAGCCTCAAGCTTATAAGCCACAGGTCAAATTCAAAGAGATTATCCAAGAAGAGGAGGAACTAGTAGATGCTAGACGCCCAGAATCCAGAGCAGTTTTGATGCAGCAGTCTTTAAACAACAAAGGTCAGATCGTGTCACCATTTTGCTTAAAACTCTTCAAAGGATTCCCATTGTACTTAAAGTCTGAACTCCAAACAGTAGCCTACTGGCACCTACCTGTCCTGGCCTCTTTCACCTCTCTTCCTAGCTGCTACACTCCAGCTGCTATCCCTGGAATTCTCGAGCTCACCATTCTTTCAGAACCTTGCAGTTCCTTCTTCCAAGCTCATCGCCCCCACCCTCCCAGCTCCTGCTCGTCATTCAGATCTCAGCTCAGATGTCCCCTTAGAAGGGCACAAAAAATGTGCACCCTATTAAAAATAACCTCTCCCAACGTCACACTGAAACACGTTACCCTGTCTTATCTTTGCTTTTTCATAAAACCTATTCCTACTTGAACATGTCTTGTTTGTTTACTAATGTCTATTTTATGTCTCTTTTATTAGAATGTAGGCTTTGTGCGTTTTGTTTGGTTCTATAGCTCTGGTAAGAGTATTAGGCACAGTTGGGAGTTCAACAATTAAGTGATTGAGTGAATGAATGAATCGAACCAGTAAACTGGAGCCTAGAGGGCTGAGCCCCAGACTGAAGTTCTAGCAACTCAGGGTCAGTGCTTGATCAGGCCAAAGGCAGTAACACTTCAATATCTATGCAAGGAGGTTGTTACTCAGTAGTAGCAGAGCTGTGTCAGTTAAGAATAGAGCTAAGTCAGCCTGCTTCTCCAGAGGAGTCTCCCTGGAGCCTTCTTGGTGAGGCCTGAGCCCGAGGAGGAGGAGGTGTTTCCACCTGGGTAGAATGCCCCCCACCACTTTTGGAACACTGGGTGGGGAGCTGAGAAGTCTGTCTCTGATACTTCAGAAAAAGTGAACGCTTAACAAGATGTAGAAATCCAGTGAGGTATGACTCACAGAAATGTTCTCTCTGACCTTCTGCCCAATGGGATGGAACACAATAAATTTCAAGATGTAAGATATTTAATGTAGGGTTTTTAGAAAGGCACTGTGATGAATAATCTGTGGTGGAGTGCCACGCAGGCACACACACACACACACACACACACAACACTACCCCCCTTTGCATGTGGTTCTCTTCGGTTAACTCTTGCTCACTTTTCCAGCCTTGTTAAGGTACCATTTGCTTTGGGAACCACTGGGTGCTTGTCAAGGTGCTCTTAGTGGGTGATCTCTTTAGATGGCTTTGTCTGCACACATCCTCCCCTCTTGGGATTGTCAGTTACTTGCTCCCACCCTCACTTCCTAGAACTGTGAGCTCCTCGAAGGACTGTATAATTTGTCTTTATGTTTCTGTCACCCAGCACAGTGTCTGACCTACAGTGGTGCTTAATAAATGTCTGCTGAATGCACAGATGCATACACACACACACACACACACACACACACATACACACACATATCACTGTGGGAAACCACTTAGGTTTTGTCCAAGTTCATAGACCCAAGGAACAGCCCCAGAGGCACAGAGCACCTGCTGTACTAAAATAGGTGGAGACCTGTGAACTACAGGTAAGACAAGAGGGCCACATTTAGACAGAAGGCTTATGGTCCAGCCAGAGGAGATGTTGGCTTGTCACATAAAAGGGCAAGGCTTGAGTGTTTCTCTGAGATTTACTTCCCCTACAGTAAAAGGGCAGGACGGGGGAACCAACCTAGCAACATTAAAATCATTGTCTTCTGTGGTATGCAGATTCACCTGACCTTGAACTCACTGATGACATGGTATCGATTGCACCACCACCTGCAGTCCCGCAGCAGCAGCTGCCAGCAGAAGCCATGCTAACAGAACTCACAGAGAGGCAAGTTTTGTTCCAGCCTGACAAGCATGCCTGGCTTTGCAAGCCCCCCAGACGGGCAAAGGTTTCTGCAAAGCTATGTCTTGCAGGGATTGCAGTTTTGTCTTGGGGAAAACACAGATTGGCCTGAACCCGCTGGGGGAGGAACAGAGTGAAAGAGGTTTTTTCAAGCTCTGCAGAGCTGTTATAACCACATGGAGTGGATTTCAGAGCTGATGGGCTCTGCCTGCAGAAGGCTGCATAGCAACAAGGGAGGAGTTCTCCATTTCTGTCCTTTTAAAGAGCTGGTCACAGATAGGAATAGCATTTTTTTCCATCTGGTTTTTATGTTGTCCTTCATGTAAAGAGTAAGCCATGATTTTGCTTTATATGAACAGATAGAGTGGCCACAGTTCAAGCCCTTCACTTGAACTATCTCATTTAATCCTCAAAATATTCTATAAGCCAGTGCTATTATTTTTTTGAATTATTATTATGATGATTTTAGACGGAGTCTTGCTCTGTTGCCAGACTGGAGTGCAGTGGCACGATCTCGGCTCACTGCAACCTCTGCAACTATCACCAGGTTCAAGTGATTCTCCTGCCTCAGCCTCCCGAGTAGCTGGGACTACAAGCAAGTGCCACCACGCCCAGTTAATTTTTATATTTTTAATAGAGATGGGGTTTCACCATGTTGTCCAGGATGGTCTCAATCTCTTGACCTCGTGATCCACCTGCCTTGGCCTCCCAAAGTGCTGGGATTACAGGTGTCAGCCACCGTGCCCAGCCGCAGGTGCTATTGTTATCCTCATTTTCATAAATGAGAAAGCTCAGACTTGGGCATGTTGCCCCGAAGGTCACCCAGTTAGTAAATGATAGAGCCAGAATTTGAATCCAAAGGAGGTGAAGACATATATGGGATACATACAGATCTGCATATCTTCAGATATTTTTTTCACCAGTGCTCATTATGTTTTTATCCTCTTTGCCTTTGTTAGGGTAGACAAGAGGTGCAGCCGAGATCGTGGAAGTGGAAGCTTTCTATGGATTTGCTGGGCTGAGCTGGGGGTTCCTGGGCTAGGTGCCTTCAGCTGCACTTGTAGCAACAAAGAGAGGTTGAGGCAAGGCCAGAGGGCATTCAAGTGACACTCAGGCCACCTGGGAGCTGCCACCTGGCCTTCCTTCATCTGTGATTGGCCAGCGTTAGGAAGAAAAGCCAGAATGTGAAATTTACAAATGGTTTCTCGAGGGAGGGAACTGGGGGACATCCAAGTTAGAAGAGGTTGGCAAAGGGTAAAATGAATCGCCAACCAAAATACAAGGCAACAGTGGGCAGGAGGTCTGGGCTGCACAGATGACAAGCTGGTCCTTGAAGTGGCTGCGCCAAAGAGAAAGGGGAAGAAGTGCCAAGAATGGAAAATCAGTGGGAAATTTAAAAGTTGAATTAGAAAATCTGAAATGAAAGCGGCATCGGGGAATAAGAGAAGGCTTTCTGTTATATTGGAATTAAAGAGACAGAGCTTGTGATTCTCAAACCTTTTCTGTTGTTAAGAGCATCACCCTGGGTCTGGAAATTGAATTGAGGGGTGCGTTTTTAGCAGAATTGTTGGGAGGGAAAACAGGAGCCAATGCTGGGCATGTTTTTGATTGAGAAACAGATTTTAAAAGGGAAGAAAAGAAAGAAGAAAAGGCAGGACTCTCAAGACCAAGCAAGGTAGCAGAAGAGAGGCTCAGAGCTTTCCTTAGGGTCTCCATTTAAAAACTGTAGTATGTTTAACACGCAGAAACTTGTTTTGAAAGACTGAGCTGTAAGAGACAGCCTATTAGCTTGTTTTCCTAAATCAAGTTGAATTTGGCTTCAAGCCTCCACGTATGAGAGTTGGAGGGAGGTTCATATTAATGATTGTGTGTGTGTGTGTGTGTGTGTGCATGCGTGCTTAAAATAGCTTTGTTGAGATATAACCCAAATACGATACAGCTCACCCGTTTAAAGTGTGTAGTTCAGCGACTTAGTATATTCACATTACGTGTTCATTTCCACAATCAATTTTAGAACATTTTCCTCTTCACCAAAAGAAACCCTGTACCGTTAGCAGTTACTCTCCTTTTTCCTCCAACTCTCTCAGCCCTAGGCAACCACCAATCTCCTTTCTGTCTCTGTGGATTTGCCTATTTGATTGGCTTCTTTCACTTAGTATAAGGTTTGCAGGGCTCAGCCGTGCTGTAGCATGTATCAGAACTTCATTCCTTTTTATGGCTGGATAATACTCAATTGTGTAGATGGGCTTTACTTTATTTGCTCGTTCATGAGTGAATGGATTCTTTTGGCTACTAGGAATAATGCTGCTGTGAACATTCGTGTACAAGTTTTTGTGTGGATGGACGTTTTCATGTCTTTTTGGTGTATACTTTTAGAAGTGTAATTCATGGGTTATGTGGTAACTGTGTTTGGGGTGGTGATTTTTATCCCTAAGGTTGTAACAAAGCTACAAGGTGTTACCAGAAATTTTGGGGAAGGATCTCTGGTCTTCAGTCCACATAGACACTGCAAGAAGCTCATCACTCAAGTCCTGGTGGGCCATTTGAAAGTTAGTGGTTTTGCTAGTCTCCATTTGTGCCAGACTCTTTGCAGTCTTTGTGCCAAACTCTGCAGTGAGACTGCCACTGTTTGCCAAGGCTGGGGGCCTTATGGCTTAGTTGCCTAGCAGCCATGTGTCACCCCCATCAGAAGCCCAGCTCCCTCCTAGGACATCACGTGGATGTAGAAGTCAGATTTAGCTGCTGCTTAAGGGACATGATGCCATCTCCACCCTCCACTAAATCTACCATTAGCACCTCACATTTTTTTCGCCCATAGAACTGTGTCAACATTGAATTTTACTATTTGTACTTATTTTAGTTTAATGTGTTCAGTGGTGGTTTAAAGTTGCTTTGGCTTGTTTTTCTTTAATGGCTAGGAATAATGCATTTCTCTATTTTTTTCTTGTTTAGACTTCCTTTGGGCTAAGTGGACCATTCTTCTCTGGCCCACTTAATCAACAGCATCTGGGCTTTTTGTATATATTTATATCAGTTCTTTACATGTGCTACTTTGGGTAGTAAAACTTTCATCAATTATGTTTGTCTTATTTTGATATTACTATTTATTTCTCAAGGCATTGCTCTTTTTTATCTCTTCAGTAGTAACAATGCTATCTCATTTTCACTTTTGTTAAACTTTTATTTTAGGCTAGGGGTACATGTAGAAGTTTGTTCTATAGGTAAACTGGAAATTTTTCTCTTTTAATACAAATTAAGTAGTTTTAATGCATAAATTTTTGCTTGGTTTAAAGTTATTTTGTGTTACCAGGACCTAAAGTGCAATAAATCATTTTTTATTTAAGTTGGCATTTAACAGTAGTTGTCTTTTCCACTTTTGCGTTACTCCTGATATGTCATTTATTACATTCCTTTAATTGGTTGAATTTTGTTTCTGGAATATATACCGGCCCAGGGATGCTTGCTTTTAATACAGCTCCACGTACGTTCAATAACTGCAACTT
Organism: Hylobates moloch; assembly: GCF_009828535.3. NCBI lineage: Eukaryota > Metazoa > Chordata > Mammalia > Primates > Hylobatidae > Hylobates > Hylobates moloch. The sequence continues at coordinate 14,393,940 of NW_026652286.1, read as the reverse complement.
TATAATTTGCAGTCCAGTAGGACAGACCCACCCTCACTTTTTAAAAAATAAGTCTCTGTTATTCCTTATTCCTCTGAGTAAATTTTGCTGTGTGCTTGTCTCATTCTAGAAAGTGTTCCAATAGACCTTAATGATATTGGATTAATTTATGAGTCTCCGTTGGACGTGTTTGCATCTCTACCACCTGAACGAGCATTATGCTCTTAACTGCACCTTTTAAGCCCATGGGCTCATCCCATGTTCCCTGTAATTCTCAGTTCTCCTTCTGCCTCCTCTTTCTCTCAGAGCAAGTTAGAAATTTACCCGTGGAGCAGAAAGCATCACACTATTCAGGTTTTCCTTATTTCTCTTAACAGAGTTTTATAACTTTCCCTAAGTCATGTGTGTCTTAAGTGAAATGAATATGCAGATATTTAATGTTTTGTATTACTATTTCAAATAGCATTTTTTTCCTGGGTTTTTTTTCTTTGTGCTGTCTGGCACTAGTGTAAGCAAAGGTTATTGATTTTTGAGGATTATTTTATACCCTCGATTTTGAGCAAGTCATTCTCTGGTTAATTTTCTTGAATTTTCTGGGACTATAATGACGTCATCTTGAAATACTGACACTTCTATTTTTTTCTTCACAATTTTTGTACTTTTTTTTTTCTTGAATAGTTATCTGCTGGAATTTCTAGAGCTAGGTTAAATAGAGATGGTGACAATGGGACATTGTCATTTTTCCCCCCCAGTGACTATAAAACTAATAAGTATGTTTACCCTTTCCCCCAGGTTAAGACAGAAAATCTGCACCTTTTTTGGGAAAATTAATTAAAAATTAATGCTGAATTTTAGTTCCTTTTGGCACATATTTAACAATTAATGTGTACCTAAGAGCTATTTTTGCATACGCTGTACTTTTTTTTTTTTTTTTTTTTAAGACTGAGTCACTCTGTCACCCAGGCTGGAGTGCAGTGGCATGATCTCGGCCCTCACTGCTGCCTCCACTTCCCAGGTTCCAGCGATTCTCCTGCCTCAGCCTCCTGGGTAGCTGGGATTATAGGCACGTGCCACCATACCTGGCTAATTTGTGTATTTTTAGTAGAGATGGGGTTTCACCATGTTGGCCAGGCTGGTTTTGAACTGACTTGAAGTTATCCACCCGCCTCACCTCCTAAAGTGCTAGGATTGCAGGTGTGAGCCACAGCGCCTGTTGCTATACATTATAAAGTAGTTTTTAAAAAGTTATACTGGATTTGTATGACTAAGACAAGCTCTGTTTGATTATTCATGATTTAAAATTTTCAGTGTTTCCTGGTATTTTCGTAAGAGACATAAGCCACTATCCAGCTCGCGGTTCCCTATCTCCTCTCATTGTTCCTTTCTCCCTGCATCCTCCTTTCATGCATCATTTTCTCTCCTCCTTTTCCCTCCTGTCTCCTCCTTCTCCTTTCTCTCCCTCCTCCTCTTCCTCTATCCTTTCCTTCTGGTGTCTTTGTCAGCTTTGGGAGTTAAAGCTTTTACCTCAGAGACTAACCTAGTTAATAATGCCATCGTTCTAGAATATATGAGATCCTTTATGTAATAAATGATTTGGAGAAATTCTCCTGTCAGTCTAGCAGTAACAAATATCTTGTTTGAGGGGTAGACAGGGTTGGAAATTGTTGAGCAGGAGAACTCTAAGTTCTGGGCACCCTTTGGGAAGGTGAAGATTCCAACCTTGAGCAGAATGATATTGGGAAGTGATGTGGGTGGGTTAGGTACATTCACCTAGAGACCTTAGCTAATCTGGCATGGTGGGCATTACACATCTATTAATAGATGGTGAAAGAGACATCATGAAGGTGAAATCTGACCCACTTGGCATACCACTGGGCATGGCAGGCACGAGCCAAGGCAGGCAGATGTTTGCTGCTCTTGGCCTCCTCTGATATGGTTTGGCTGTGTCCCTACCCAAATCTCATCTTGAATTGTGGCTCCCATAGTTCCCATGTGTTATGGGAGGGACCCATGGGAGATAATTGAATCATGGGGGGTGGTTTCACCCATACTCTCTCGTGGTAGTGAATGTATGGGTTTCACCCATACATTCTCGTGGTAGTGAGTAAGTCTTATGAGCTCTGATGGTTTTATAAGGGGAAACCCCTTTCGCTTGGTTCTCATCTGCCACCATGTAAGATGTGCCTTTTACCTTCCACCATGATTGTGAGGCTGCTCCAGCCACATGGAACTGTGAGTCCATTAAACCTCTTTTTCTTTATAAATTACCCAATCTTGGATATGTCTTTATCAGCAACGTGAAAATAAACTAATACATCCTCTATTTCTGAGAGTTGTCTTTCCAACTGAGGAATTAGCTTGGCCATTTGATCTTGGAAATAGTCTTCTTGGTCAGATACTATCCATGCTGTGAGGGATGCATATGGCTTTATTTGGGGCAGGTTCTTCCGAGACCCTTTTCTTTTTAAAGTGCGAAAACCAGAATGCCATTCTCTTATTTCTGTAATTATTTTCTATTATTTCTATTATTTATTATTTCATCTGTAAACGTTGGGGACAGCTTGTGGATCTGTTCTTGAATTTCAAGTTTAGAAACCTGATGAGTGCCTTTGACCTCTATCCTGAACCTGACTCTGTAACCATTTGTTGACATCCACATGGAGAATGTCTTTCAGATGGAGAATGTTGTCTTAAATCACTGCTCTTTTAAGATCTCAGTATCACTGCCTTTGTTTTCCTTTTCCCCCTGCTTCCCCTTGTCATGTGGTGTGGATCTGCATTCTTCATTTCTGTTGCGGCTATTTCTTCTATGTTGTGGTCCATGGTTTCGAGCAAGGAACCTGCAGCCCGACTGCCTGGGTTCTAAGACCAGCTCCGCCATTTACAGTCGGAGTGGACTTCGCCAGTAACTTAATTCCTGCGTAACCTGGCTTCTCCAGCCACATAATGGGAATTGTGACCACTCACCTCTCTAGAGTCGTTGTGAGAATGAAATGAGATTATCTACATAAAGTGCTTTGCACCATGCTGGATGGAGGTGAGCGTTGCATAAGTATTAGCTGTAGCTATATTGTTAGCGTCTGCTGGTGTGGAAAGCTGTAATTTAGGTTTTCCATGGTTGTGTGTGTTCTCCACTGCATCAGTGTTGTGTCTTCTCTTTTTTTCAGTCCCACTCCAGAATTTATAAGTTTATTGTAGTTTATTTTCTTCTCTGTATAATCTCACTTTGATAATTTATTTTTTTCTTGCAGCTTTAAAATAAGTAGGCATGGATCATGCCCCTAACTGGCCTTTAGAAAGCACGATGCTGGTATTCTAATCAAGACCATTGCTTAGAACCAGCTTCCTCTATTTAATCCCCAAATTCTTGGTTTCCTTTTCCATTTCTCTAGGTTAGAAGGCTTCCTTCATCCCCTGATTTTGATAGGTGCACACTGGCCAGGGGTAGATGTAGCCTCTTTATCATCCACGACCCAGCACCTTGAACCTTAGGACACAAGTTGGGGGGCTTATTTTGCTGCTGGGGCCTTGGTGCTTCCCATTGTTTTAGTAAAGGACTTCCTGTCCCAGCCTGCCCATTGAAAAAGTTGGACCAAGGGGAGGAACATTTGGCCGTCTTGTCAACTTGCCCTTTGGAGTCACAAAATTTTTAAGAATCTGTAGTTTCTTTTGCAATGACATTGGGGGGAGGTTGTTTCTTTTTTTTTTTTTCATTTTATTATTATACTTTAGGTTTTAGGGTACATGTGCACAATGTGCAGGTTTGTTACATATGTATCCATGTGCCATGTTGGTTTGCTGCACCCATTAACTCGTCATTTAGCATTAGGTATATCTCCTAATGCTGTCCATCCCCCCTCCCCCCACCCCACAACAGTCCCCGGAGTGTGATGTTCTCCTTCCTGTGTCCATGAGTTCTCATTTTTTTCTCTCATGCTTAGCTACAAAATGCATGTTCAATCTTCTACAAAATTATCTATCTTTTGACATTCCAAAAGATGTCTTATTAATAGTGAATGAGTCAAAGTCATTGTCAATGTGTACCTTATTTAAAGAATAAGTCTGGTTTTCATGACAAAAGTATCTGTTTTTTAAATTATTTATTTTTTAATTGGCAAAGGTCAATTAAAGATATTTCCAGATTAAAGAAAACTGTACAATATGATGTTTATGTGTACATTGTGGAATGACTGGATAAAGCTAATTAACATATCAGTTACTTCACATTTTTATCATTTTTTGTGGTGAAAACATTTAAAATATCAGCAGTTTTCAAGTGTACAATACTTTGTTGTTAACTATAATCACCATGTTTTACAATAGATCTTCTGAATGTATTCTTCTTGACTGAAATTTTATATCCTTTGACCAACATCTCCCCATTCCCACCCCGACCCCAGCCCCTGGTAACCTCCATTCTACTCTCTATGCATTCAACTTTTTAAGACTTTATATGTAAGTGAGATCCTTGGTATTTGTCTTTCATTGCCTGGATTATTTCACTTGATATAATGTCCTCCAGTTTCATCCCTGTCATCACAAATGACAGGATTTCCATTTTTAAGGCTGAATAGTATTCCATCATGTATATATTCCACATTTCCTTTATCCATTCATCTGTTAGTGGACACTTAGGCTGATTGTGTATTTTGGCCATTGTGGATAATGCAGTAGTGAACATGGAAGCACAGGTATCTCCTTGACATCCTGATTTTATTTCCTTTGGGTATATACCACAATGAAACGTCATCCTATACATGTTAGGATGGCTTTTTTCAAAACGACAAGAGGTAAGTACTGGCGAGGCTGTGGAGAAAAGGGAAGTCTTACACAGTGTTGGTGAGAATGTTAGTTAGTACAGCCATTGTGGAAAACAGTATGGAAGTTCCTCAAAAAATTAAAAATAAAACTATCATATGATCCAGCAATTCCACTTCTGGGTATATATCCAGAGAATCTGTGTCTTTTAAGATTGATTTTGGATCATACATTGCTTGGTTTTTTAATTGTTTCTCTTGGTTTAAGACATTTGTATGTTTTTTATTTTGGCAAATTTTGTTCAGAGGAAATTCCCTGGGGCTACCCCTACTCAAAACAAATTTAACTACTTAATGCATATATTTTATGTGTGAAATGATACTTTTATAATTAATTTAATTAAGTCTTTGTAATAAAGATATTATACTGAGAACAATGTTTTATTAAAGGTTAGTAAATGATTTCTGATAGGAGAGACACCATAGAGCTTTTTACTTTGTCTTTTCATGAAGGGCAAATTATCCTTTGAATCACTGCCTACGTCTAGCCATTCTTTTTAACATATTTCAAATGTCAAAGTCTTTCCAGATTAAAAAAAAATCTATGAATAACTCAACCAAGGAGGTACCTGCAAAATTCAATTTCTGATGGTGATCAGGTATGTCATAGAAGCCCCACTGCTGATGATGGAGCAGGTATTCTCAGCCTTGTTCTAGCCAAGACTTACTTGAGTTTATCAGTTCTTAAAAATTTCATTTATGGAAACCACTACATTGCCATCAAACACTTTATGGACCCACGAAAGCAAGTGGCTTTAAGCATTTTAAACAGAGCCTGTGTACATGATGAGTAGAAAGAAGTATTATGTGGATCTCCATAGCAATTTATTATTCACTCAATCATAAATTGCATTTTTCCACTCTGCCTCGACCTTTAGGAGGCCCGCTGATGGGGAAAAGATAACATCTAATAATGAAAAGTCTAGTTGTTTTGTTAGATGTCAAACTTTTGAGATTAGCTTCCAAGCAAGGACAATCTTATTTGAGAAGATTATTAACTGTCTCTTTTTCTCAGCACCAGCTGTAGATCATCTGCAAGACTCTTGTGGATCATGGAGACTAATTTGGAGGGGTGGGACTGTGAGACGGAAGGTGGTATGTACTGACCAAGAAGTCTAGCCCACTAGGTGGCGGGCAGGTTGCTGGATGATGAGCCCTGGAGGCAGGGACCATGGTCTATTCTTTTTTTTTTCTTTTGGTCTGTTGTTCTTGTATCCTTAGCAGCCAACATACAGAAGGTCTTGAATATTTGTTGAATGGACTGAGTGGATGACAAGGAGCTTTGGGGAATGAGATATTCTAGCAAAGTTCTAGCATCTCAGCTATGGTGGCCATTCTTTTCTGCCTTGCCTTCAGAAGTCTGAGCTGAAACACCGATTTGTAACTGTGAATGCATTTTAGAATTACTTGGGAACATTAAAAAAAAATACTTGAACCCCATCCTCAGAGATTCTGATTTAACTAGTATGAGGTGGGATATAGGCATCGGTATTTTTCAGAAGTTTTCTTATGTGATATTAATATACAGTCAGGGTTGAGACCCCCTAGAAATGGGTAGGATCCAAAATTGGAAGACTAAAATGAGGTATGTTAGGATTCACAGTTGATCAGGATTGGTTGGGGAGCAAGAACTTTGTGTCTTACATGTGATTGAAATCTCGGAAATGGAATCTTCTAGAATCACCTTTCAAAGCTTTTTAAAAAAACTTTCTTTTGCTTCCTGTCCTCCCTTTGCCATCCCTGGGAGGCAGGATGATAGGGTAGTCCAGGAACTGGGCATTGCGAGACTGGTTCTGATCCCTCCTATTATGGATGTGATCTTATTATCTGTCACCTAACATCTCCAATTCTCAGCTTTCTCATTGGTAAAACAAAGACTTCAAAGATTTTAGAATCTTAGCACTTCTAAATATGGTTGGCAAATATGAACTTTCATGCTGATTGGCTCTTGCAGTAGTGAGTCTATGTTTGTAATGCTCAAACTCAAAGGCAGTGACGTTAATGTCATAAGTATTTATATTTCCATGGCTTAGTCCACGGATAATTCCTGAATGTGAAACAATCCATCTACAAGTGCCCCCCTCCCCAATTTTCTTGAAGAAAAAATATTAAAGGATGACAAAAGGACTAAGTCTAATATTTTAGTTGTCAAAGGTAAAATATTGTATATTTTAATGGGAAAGGAGGCCAAAATGACCAAAACAGGAAATTTTGGGTAATTGAAGCCTCTAATTCTTGTGTCTTGTTTAATACTAATAGTTACTAGCGTTGATTAATTGCTTTCCACATATCAGATGCTGTTTTAGGAGCCTTCTCTGTATCAACTCATTCAGTAAAACAACTATAGGAGGTAGATTCTATCATAATCCCAATTTTGTGGGTATGGAAATTAGGCACATAAAGGTTAATTAACTTGCCTGCTAAAATTACCAACCAGGAAGTAGCAGATCAGAGGTTTGAACTCAGAAAGACTCGTTCCTAACAGCTAAGTCATATTACATTTATAACAATAGCTTTTACTTCTAGAATGCATTCATCTGTCAGAGTTTCTCTCACCTGCCTAAGAGCACTGTGAGTGTTGTTCTTATTTCTATTTTCTAGATGGCTCAGAGAGTGTAAATAATTTATGCAGGGTCACCCAGTTTGCATGCAACAGTGCTTGGATGTGAACTAGGTCCTGACTTCAGAATATAGTATTCTCTCTGTAGATATTTGCATAGCACTTCACAGTTTACAGTACATTTCCACATTTGTTATGTTGTTAAATCCTCACAACAACCCTGTTTGGTAAACTGAACAATTTGAATGCTGTGCTGGCCAGCTGTCGTTGGGTGACGCTAGCTACCCTGAAATCTCTGTCTTAGCATGACTTAGTCAGTTCAGGGTGTCATAACAAAATAGCAAAGACTGGGTGGCTTAAACAACAGGAATTTATTACAGTTCTGGAGGCTGAAAGTCCAAGATCAGGGTGCCAGCAGGGTTGGTTTCTGGTAAGGTCTTGCTCCCCACCTTATAGATCAGTGCCTTCTTGCTGTGTGCTTACAAGGCATGTGTGCATGCAGAGAGAGACAGGGAGAGAGAGGGAAAGATATCTCTCTCTTATTCTAGGACCATGCTGAAGGCCTTACCCTGGTGTCCTAATCTAATTACTTCCAAAGGCTCCATCTCCTAATACCATCACTTTGGGAGTTAGGGCTTCAATGTATGGATTTTGGAAGGACACAAACATTCAGTTCCTAACAACACAGTGGGAGTTTATTTCTTACTCATATACAGTCCAGTTAGTAATGGAGGTGATGTAGCTTTGCTCCATGTAGTCTTTCAGAGGCCCAGGCTGATGGAGATGCTGCCATCTTCATCCCATGGTTTCCAAAGGCACCCTGGACATTGACATGTGGATTCAAATGGGCAAAAGGAATGGCAGGTCACACAGGAAGTTTTGATGGGCCGGACCCAGAAGTGGCATCTGTCTCTTCCAACTACATTCCATTGGCCAGGACATTCCAAGAATTGGCGTCTGGGAAATGTAGTCTAGCTGTGTGCTCAAGAATGAAGGGAAATGGGTTTGGTGAACAACTGCCAGAGTCCGCTGCAACAGTTAATAAAAATGAAAAGATCGAACATTATTGATTCTTGTTATATGCGAGGCACTCAATGATCTAGAAAATGTATAACCATTATCTCAATACATTCTCATAATAATCTTTGAGATAGGTATGACTTCTTACAGTTGTAAGAATTCAGACATATTAAGAGAAATTAGGTGACTCACCCAAGGTTATACAGATTGATGGGGGAAGGTTTGAATTCAAACCCAGTCTTTCTGACTCTGGAGTTATTCTTCATAACTACTCAATAAGTTTCATATCTTCCCATGGCAAGTCAGGAAAGTGGGTTTCTAGTCTCACTTTTGCTATTAATAGTACAACACAGGACTTGAGTTATTGGGCAGTTGAGAACACTGGGGAGAACAGATTATCTTTCTCCTCTTATCCAAGGCCCCAGGCATGAAGGTTCTGAGTGTGGTATGGAAGTTGACAGAACTACTTACTTTACCTCTTTTTTTTTTTTTTTTTTTTTTGAGACAGTATCTTGCTCTGTCACCTAGGCTAGAGTTCAGTGGTGCAATCTTGGCTCACTGCAACCTCCGCCCTCTGGGCTCAAGTGATCCTCCTACCTCAGCCTCCCGAGTAGCTGGGACCACAGGTGTGTGCCACCATGCCTGGCTATTTTTTTGCATTTTTAGTAGAGATGAGGTTTCACCGTGTTGCTTAGGCTGATCTGAAACTCCTGAGCTCAAGCAATCTGCTGGGATTACAGGCATGAGCTACCGTGCCCAGCCCACTTTACTTCTAATTAGCCAGCTTTTTCTAAATTCTACATCCAAATAAATTAAAACAGATGTAAAATGCCTCCCTTCCCCACACCCATTACTTTTGGCACATTCTAGTTGCAGCTGCAGTTAGAAATGTTAGCAGGGACTCAGGTGCCTGCCTTTGCATTGACATTTAACACCGTGCTCTCAAACTCTAAAATGCCCGTGAATTACCTGGGATCATATCAAAATGCAGATTCTGCTTCAGTAGGTCTGAGGTGGGGCCTGAGAGTCTGCGTTTCTAACAAGACAACAGGTAATGCCCACCCTGCTGGTCCACCAACCACACTTTGCATAGCAAGAATCTGCTACTTGTATGACAAATAGAATCAGCCTGTTCGTGCCTCTGTTTATTTTAGTACTTTGTTCCTGTCATTCCTCTTACGTTGCACTGTAGCTAATGGTATAAGTGTCTGTCTCCTCAACTAGACTCTGAGTTCCTTGAGGGCTGAGACCATTTATGCTTGACAATTTTATGTCTGGCTTGGTGCCTGATTCATAAGTTGCCAAATCCATGTGTTTTGAACAGATGACTAATGACTTCAAGTGCAGGTATAGTGAGAAGCCTCATGGAATCCTGGTCCTGAGGAACCACCAAGGGCATAGCACATGTAGGGTGGTATGTGAAAACCATGCTGGCTATCAGCAGTCACACAGGGCTTTCAATCCCCTTGGGTACTGCACAGTTCACATGGCACTACAGTATGATACAAGACCAAAGAATACGGGAATACATAGGAAATTGTAGGGCTAACGTTAATTTGTTAGGGGTTGTGAGTTGTTGTTAGGGATTGTGTATGTAGTATACACAATCCATAGTGTATACAAAAGAAGTTAAGGGCTATGGGAAGAAGGACCTTCCAGTTTATAACATTCCAATCAACCAAGAGTGTCTAGTTGCATTTTCTATTGGGCTATTTTCCTGTATGTACCAGGTTTTGAATCTGGGAGTACTTTTGAAGCCCAAGCTAAATAAAATAAAATAAAACTAAAACATCCTTCCCAACAAATCCCTTTTTAAGTTTTAATTTTTCTATAGAAGAAGCCCTGTTTTCTCTAAGAAATCTGAATCTCTGAGGGCTGTAGCTGTCTGAAAACGGAATGGTGTCAGTCCACTTTGTAAAGACATCCCTGACCACAGGCAGTGGGACTTTCAGGATATCTAAGGCTGATGGAAGCCCCCTTCTGCACTCTACCAGTGACAAACAACTACTGGGACAAAGAGGGCATGGCCATCAACTGCTAGAAGAGAGAGCTGGTTTCTATCAAAGTTCAAATGCACACAAGACCTATTTGTAGAGGGTGAGGTCTAGGGAGGGGGTCAGAATAGGTGAGGTGGAGAATATAGAGTTTCCACAGAGCTGTGGGGCTAAACCTTTTTGTGGGTTACCAACCCTCTCAAACATCTAATGGGACCTGTGGCACCTCTGCCCAGGGAGACACATACATGCAAAATTTTGCTGCCAGGTGCGGTGGCTCACGCCTGTAATCCCAGCACTTTGAGAGGCCAAGGTGGACAGATCACCTGAGGTCAGGAGTTCGAGACAAGCCTGGCCAACATGGTGAAACCTCATCTCTACCAAAAAATTCAAAAATTAGCCGGACGTGGTGGTGTGTGTCTGTAATCCCCGCCACTGGGTAGGCTAAGGCAGGAGAATTGCTTGAACCCGGAGACAGAGGTTGCAGTTAGCCGAGATCATGCCACTGCACTCCAGGCTGGAAAACAGAGCGAGACTCTGTCTCAAAAAACCCCAAAAAGAACAATTTTGTATACGATTTCAGTGAGTTCAGGGTGACCTTGAACCCTGGACTAAGAACCCCTGGAGTGCAGGGACGTGAAGACTAGGGTGTGTGTGGGATACGGCAGGATTTAGAGAGGTTTTATCTTTCTCTGTCATCTGACTCCAAGTGGAATTTCACACAGGCAATAGTCACGGACGTGGTTCTACTTTTTGTTATTTAGGCTGCTCAGAGGAAGCCCCTTGATTTCTTTTCAAACACTGGAACAATCTCCGAGACAATCAGAGATGTCAACACCCTTGATAATAGTGCTGCATAGGTCACTGTGTTAGTTCTGCTTCTTTAGCGAGATTAGATTTATTATTGTCCCAGGCATGGGTACAGTGTTTCCTATCAAAAGCTATCCCACACATTCTATTCATTATTCTGTCTGCCTGCAGTACTGTCATCAGATGCATATCAAATCATTCGGGTAGATAGTTCTCAGCGCTGTTTGGAGGAACACTTTTTTTCTGCTTTGTTAACATCAGCATTCGCAGTACTAATGTGGAGGGAGCAGGGGGAGTGATACAGCTTGTATTCGTGATCAGGAAAACACAGTGTTTTTGTTTAGTGTGATTCCATGCAGTTGTCATGATTTCTAATTTAAAGGTAGAAAAATCAGGATTCCTCGTTGTTTGACCTGCACCTCCACTTTATGGTGGTGATGATGGAAGGTCTTGGTCTTTCCTTTGTGGCTTGGCTCAGTGCAGCAGTGGTGACTTTTCCATTTGAGCTGCAGCTGGGATGATGCTATGGTTTGAATGTGTCTCCCAAAAAGCATGCATTGGAAACTTAATCCCCAATGTAACTCTTGGGAGGAGGGGTTCCCACCCTCATGAATGGATTAATGCCAATTATAAAAGGGCTTGAGGCTGAGAGTTGGATCTTTTGCTCTCTTGCCCCCTTCTTCCATCTTCTGCCATAGGATGATGCAGCACAAAGGCCCTCACCAGATGCTGGCACCTTGATCTTGGACTTCCCAGCCTCCAGATCTGTAAGAAATAAATGTCTTTTCTTTACAAACTACCCACTCTGTGGACTAAGACAGATGATGAGCTTGACTGCACATTTATGCTGTGCTGGGGGCATCTTACATCTGTATCTCCCTGAGTCCTGGTCTGTTGAAGAGGATGATCTTGCACGCAACATTCCTGAGTCGTGTGGACTGTTTCCTATAGGGGAAAAAAGGGCGTGCATTTGTGTATCAACTAAATTTTTGCTTTTATGTGTAGAAATAATGATGGAGAATTGTCATTTTGGTTGCCTGACATCTGTTTTCCCTCCTAAGAGCACATCATTCTCCTTTTGGGGAACTACCTCTTCCCTAGTGCCACAGTTCCGCAGTTGGGTAAGGCTGGTAACCCAGTGCCCTGTCCTTCCCTAGCCAAGGGGCAGACTTGGGAATCAAACTAAGCTGATAGTCCCATCACTCCCCTGGAATTTTAGCTTGATCACTGTGACCCAGGGACTGACGATGATTGGAGTGCAGTCATTGTTAACAGCAGATACCCAGTGACAGCAGTCCTATCCCAGGGCAATTAAACCAGAATCTTAGAGGATGGGGTCAAGACATCAATCTTCTTTAAAAGCTTTAAAATCTCCCTTTGTGATTCCAGTGTGCAAGACGGGTAGGACCACTGCCAGAGAGGCTGCTCCTGAGGCAGACCACTCCAGAACTGCCTTGGTTTCCATGCCTAATTTGCCATCCTTCCTGCTGATTCTATGGGTTCCTAAAAGCCTTCCTTGAAATGCTCAGATTACTGAAGTTTATCACTGTTGATTTTGTTCTTTGTGACACATGACCCTAATATTGAAATGAAAAACAATTATATGGATATGTTTTACTCTGAACCCAATGCAAGAAAACCAAAACTTAATGAACTTGACAGCTTAAAGCCAACAAATATGCTTCCATTCCTAATGGAAAAGCCAAATCCACTCATGGAAGATAAGCCCATTATACCACCAACACAAAGAGTGGGGATTTGCATGGTGTTAGGAAATTTTTTTTTATTATTATACTTTAGATTTTAGGTACATGTGCACAATGTGCAGGTTTGTTACATATGTATCCATGTGCCATGTTGTTTTGCTGCACCCATTAACTCGTCATTTAGGATTAGGTATATCTCCTAATGCTGTCCCTCTCCCCTGCCCCCACCCCACAAGAGTCCCGGGAGTGTGATGTTCCCCTTCCTGTGTCCAAGAGTTCTCATTGTTCAATTCCCACCTATGAGTGAGAACATGCGGTGTTTGGTTTTCTGTCCTTGTGATAGTTTACTGAGAATGGTGTTTTCCAGTTTCATCCATGTCCCTACAAAGGACATGAACTCATCCTTTTTTATGGCTGCATAGTATTCCATGGTGTATATGTGCCACATTTTCTTAATCCAGTCTATCGTTGTTGGACATTTGGGTTGGTTCCAAGTCTTTGCTGTTGTGAATACTGCCGCAATAAACATACGTGTGCATGTGTCTTTATAGCAGCATGATTTATAATCCTTTGGGTATATACCCAGTAATGGGATGGCTGGGTCAAATGGTATTTCTAGTTCTAGATCCCTGAGGAATCGCCACACTGACTTCCACAATGGTTGAACTAGTTTACAGTCCCACCAACAGTGTAAAAGTGTTCCTATTTCTCCACATCCTCTCCAGCACCTGTTGTTTCCTGACTTTTTAATGATGGCCATTCTAACTGGTGTGAGATAGTATCTCATTGTGGTTTTGATTTGCATTTCTCTGATGGCCAGTGATGATGAGCATTTTTTCATGTGTTTTTTGGCTGCATAAATGTCTTCTTTTGAGAAGTGTCTGTTCATATCCTTCACCCACTTTTTGATGGGGTTGTTTGTTTTTTTCTTGTAAATTTGTTTGAGTTCCTTGTAGATTCTGGATATTAGCCCTTTGTCAGATGAGTAGGTTGCAAAAATTTTCTCCCATTCTGTAGGTTGCCTGTTCACTGTGATGGTAGTTTCTTTTGCTATGCAGAAGCTCTTTAGTTTAATTAGATCCCATTTGTCAATTTTGGCTTTTGTTGCTATTGCTTTTGGTGTTTTAGACATGAAGTCCTTGCCCACGCCTATGTCCTGAATGGTATTCCCTAGGTTTTCTTGTAGGATTTTAATGGTTTTAGGTCTAACATTTAAGTCTTTAATCCATCTTGAATTAATTTTTGTATAAGGTGTAAGGAAGGGATCCAGTTTCAGCTTTCTACATATGGCTAGCCAGTTTTCCCAGCACCATTTATTAAATAGGCAATCCTTTCCCCATTGCTTGTTTTTGTCAGGTTTGTCAAAGAACAGATAGTTGTAGATATGTGGCATTATTTCTGAGGGCTCTGTTCTGTTCCATTGATCTATGTCACTGTTGTGGTACCAGTACCATGCTGTTTTGGTTACTGTAGCCTTGTAGTATAGTTTGAAGTCAGGTAGCGTGATGCCTCCAGCTTTGTTCTTTTGGCTTAGGATTGACTTGGCGATGTGGGCTCTTTTTTGGTTCCATATGAACTTTAAAGTAGTTTTTTCCAATTCTGTGAAGAAAGTCATTGGTAGCTTGATGGGGATGGCATTGAATCTGTAAATTACCTTGAGCAGTATGGCCATTTTCACGATATTGATTCTTCCAACCCATGAGCATGGAATGTTCTTCCATTTGTTTGTATCCTCTTTTATTTCATTGAGCAGTGGTTTGTAGTTCTCCTTGAAGAGGTCCTTCACATCCCTTGTAAGTTGGATTCCTAGGTATTTTATTCTCTTTGAAGCAATTGTGAATGGGAGTTCACTCATGATTTGGCTCTCTGTTTGTCTGTGATTGATGTACAAGAATGCTTGTGATTTTTGTACATTGATTTTGTATCCTGAGACTTTGCTGAAGTTGCTAATCAGCTTAAGGAGATTTTGGGCTGAGACGATGGGGTTTTCTAGATATGCAATCATGTCATCTGCAAACAGAGACAATTTGACTTCCTCTTTTCCTAATTGAATACCTTTATTTCCTTCTCCTGCCTGATTTCCCTGGCCAGAAATTCCAGCACTGTTGAATAGGAGTGGTGAGAGACGGCATCCCTGTCTTGTGCCAGTTTTCAAAGGGAATGCTTCCAGTTTTTGCCCATTCAGTATGATATTGGCTGTGGGCTTGTCATAGATAGCTCTTATTATTTTGGGATACATCCCATCAATACCTAATTTATTGAGAGTTTTTAGCATGAAGGGTTGTTGAATTTTGTGAAAGGCCTTTTCTGCATCTATTGAGATAATCATGTGGTTTTTGTCTTTGGTTCTGTTTATATGCTGGATTACATTTATTGATTTGCATATGTTGAACCAGCCTTGCATCCCAGGGATGAAGCCCACTTGATCATGGTGTATAAGCTTTTTGATGTGCTGCTGGATTCGGTTTGCCAGTATTTTATTGAGGATTTTTGCATCAATGTTCATCAAGGATATTGGTCTGAAATTCTCTTCTTTGGTTATGTCTCTGCCAGGCTTTGGTATCAGGACGATGCTGGCCTCATAAAATGTGTTAGGGAGGATTCCCTCTTTTTCTAACGATTGGAATAGTTTCAGAAGGAATGGTACCAGTTCCTCCTTGTACCTCTGGTAGAATTCGGCTGTGAATCCATCAGGTCTTGGACTCTTTTTGGTTGGTAAGCTATTGATTATTGCCACAATTTCATAGCCTGTTATTGGTCTATTCAGAGATTCAACTTCTTCCTGGTTTAGTCTTGGGAGGGTGTATTTGTTGAGGAATTTATCCATTTCTTCTAGATTTTCTAGTTTATTTGCATAGAGGTGTTTGTAGTATTCTCTGATGGTAGATTGTATTTCTGTGGGATCGGTGGTGATATCCCCTTTTTCATTTTTTATTGCATCTATTTGATTCTTCTCTCTTTTCCTTTTTATTAGTCTTGCTAGCGGTCTGTCAATTTTGTTGATCTTTCAAAAAACCAGCTCCTGGATTCATTAATTTTTTGAAGGGTTTTTTGTGTCTCTATTTCCTTCAGTTCTGCTCTGATTTTAGTTATTTCTAGCCTTCTGCTAGCTTTTGAATGTGTTTGCTCTTGCTTTTCTAGTTCTTTTAATTGTGATGTTAGGGTGTCAATTTTGGATCTTTCCTGCTTTCTCTTGTGGGCATTTAGTGCTATAAATTTCCCTCTACACACTGCTTTGAATGTGTCCCAGAGATTCTGGTATGTTGTGTCTTTGTTCTCGTTGGTTTCAAAGAACATCTTTATTTCTGCCTTCATTTCATTATGTACCCAGTAGTCATTCAGGAGCAGGTTGTTCAGTTTCCATGTAGTTGAGCAGTTTTGAGTGAGTTTCTTAATCGTGAGTTCTAGTTTGATTGCACTGTGGTCTGAGAGACAGTTTGTTATAATTTCTGTTCTTTTACATTTGCTGAGGAGAGCTTTACTTCCAACTATGTGGTCAATTTTGGAATAGGTGTGGTGTGGTGCTGAAAAAAATGTATATTCTGTTGATTTGGGGTGGAGAGTTCTGTAGATGTCTATTAGGTCCACTTTGTGCAGAGCTGAGTTCAGTTCCTGGATATCCTTGTTAACTTTCTGTCTCCTTGATCTGTCTAATGTTGACAGTGGGGTGTTAAAATCTCCCATTATTATTGTGTGGGAGTTTAAGTCCTTTTGTAGGTCACTCAGGACTTGCTTTATGAATCTAGGTGCTCCTGTGTTGGGTGCATATATATTTAGGATAGTTAGCTCTTCTTGTTGAATTGATCCCTTTACCATTATGTAATGGCCTTCTTTGTCTCTTTTGATCTTTGTTGGTTTAAAGTCTATTTTATCAGAGACTAGGATTGCAACCCCTGCCTTTTTTTATTTTCCATTTGCTTGATAGATCTTCCTCCATCCCTTTATTTTGAGTCTATGTGTGTCTCTGCACGTGAGATGGGTTTCCTGAATACAGCACACTGATGGGTCTTGACTCCTTGTCCAGTTTGCCAATCTGTGTCTTTTAATTAGAGCATTTAGCCCATTTACATTTAAAGTTAATATTGTTATGTGTGAATCTGATCCTGTCATTATGATGTTAGTTGGTTATTTTGCTCGTTAGTTGATGCAGTTTCTTCCTAGACTCGATGGTCTTTACAATTTGGCATGTTTTTGCAGGGGCTGGTACCAGTTGTTCCTTTCCATGTTTAGTGCTTCCTTCAGGAGCTCTTTTAGGGCAGGCCTGGTGGTGACAAAATCACTCAGCATTTGCTTGTCTGTAAAGTATTTTATTTCTCCTTCACGTATGAAGCTTAGTTTGGCTGGATATGAAATTCTGGGTTGAAAATTCTTTTCTTTAAGAATGTTGAATATCGGCCCCCACTCTACGGCTTGTAGAGTTTCTGCCGAGAGATCAGCTGTTAGTCTGATGGGCTTCCCTTTGTGGGTAACCTGACCTTTCTCTCTGGCTGCCCTTAACATTTTTTCCTTCATTTCAACTTTGGTGAAGCTGACAATTATGGTCTTGGAGTTGCTCTTCTCGAGGAGTATCTTTGTGGCGTTCTCTGTATTTCCTGAATCTGAATGTTGGCCTGCCTTGCTAGATTGGGGAAGTTTTCCTGGATAATATCTTGCAGAGTGTTTTCCAACTTGGTTCCATTCTCCCCGTCATTTTCAGGTACACCAATCAGACGTAGGTTTGGTCTTTTCACATAGTCCCAAATTTCTTGGAGGCTTTGTTCGTTTCTTTTTATTCTTTTTTCTCTAAACTTCCCTTCTCGCTTCATTTCATTCATTTCATCTTCCATCAGCGATACCCTTTCTTCCAGTTGATCGCATCAGCTACTGAGGCTTCTGCAATCTTCACGTAGTTCTCGATACTTGGCTTTCAGCTCCAGCAGCTCCTTTAAGCCATCCTCTCCATTGGTTATTCTAGTTATCCATTCGTCTAATTTTTTTTCAAAGTTTTTAACTTCTTTGCTATTGTTTTGAATTTCCTCCCATAGCTCGGAGTAGTTTGATCGTCTGAAGCCTTCTTCTCTCAACTCGTCAAAGTCATTCTCCGTCCAGCTTTGTTCCATTGCTGGTGAGGAACTGCGTTCCTTTGGAGGAGGAGAGGTGCTCTGCTTTTTAGAGTTGCCAGTTTTTATGCTCTGTTTTATCCCCATCTTTGTGGTTTTATCTACTTTTGGTCTTTGATGATGGTGATGTACAGATGAGTTTTTGGTGTGGATGTCCTTTCTGTCTGTTAGTTTTCCTTCTACCAGACAGGACCCTCAGCTGCAGGTCTGTTGGAGTTTGCTAGAGGTCCACTCCAGACCCTGTTTGGCTGGGTGTCAGCAGCGGTGGCTGCAGAACAGTGGATTTTCGTGAGACCACAAATTCAGCTGTCTGATAGTTCCTCTGGAAGTTTTGTCTCAGAGGAGTACCTGGCCCAGTGAGGTGTCAGTCTTTCCTTACTGGGGGGTGCCTCCCTGTTAGGCTGCTCGGGGGCCAGGGACCCACTTTAGGAGGCAGTCTGTCCGTTCTCAGATCTCCAGCTGCGTGCTGGGAGAACCACTACTCTCTTCAAAGCTGTCAGTCAGACAGGGACATTTAAGTCTGCAGAGGTTCCTGCTGAATTTTTGTTTGTCTGTGCCCTGCCCCCAGAGGTGGAGCCTACAGAAGCAGGCAGGCCTCCTTGAGCTGTGGTGGGCTCCACCCAGTTCGAGCTTCCTGGCTGCTTTGTTTACCTAAGCAACCCTGGGCAATGGCGGGCCCCCCTCCCCCAGCCTCGCTGCCGCCTTGCAGTTTGATCTCAGACTGCTGTGCTAACAATCAGTGAGACTCCGTGGGCATAGGACCCTCCGAGCCGGGTGCGGGACACAATCTCCTGGTGTGCCATTTTCCAGGCCTATTGGAACAGTGCAGTATTAGGGTGGGACTGACCCAATTTTCCAGGTGCCGTCTGTTACCCCTTTCTTTGACTAGGAAAGGGAACTCACCGACCCCTTGCGCTTCCCGAGTGAGGCAATGCCTTGCCCTGCTGTGGCTCGCGCACAGTGCGCTGCACCGACTGTCCTGCACCCACTGTTTGGCACTCCCTAGTGAGATGAACCCGGTACCTCAAACAGAAATGCAGAAATCACCCGTCTTCTGTGTCGCTCAGGCTGGGAGCTATAGACTGGAGCTGTTCGTATTCCGGAAAAAATTTTAAGAATCCCTGGAAGGCTTAAGGGAAAGGACTGTCTAAGTACCAACATATTCCTTTTTCTTCTCTAGACCTGCTAGAGATTATTTAACATGTAGCCGGATAGCTCCTTACTGGCAACAAATGTGTAAATCAGGGACTTTGCAGATGCTCCTCAAAGAAGGTTGGCAACAGGAGGACTTTCTGGACCTTCAAAGGGTTTCCAAGTGCCTTAGATTTTCCAGTTGGCATCACAGGAGAGGCAATTGCATTTTAGAGAATGAGGGTGCTAAGTGGCCAATGAAATGGAAAATTTTCCAAAAGCCAGATTTCATTTTGATTGTGTTGCAAATCCGGAAAAGAGCCACTTTGGCTGGATGCTGCTTCCCAGGTGCATGGCTGAATTTCAGGCTCTGAACAGAGGTGCAGAGGTGTCTCATACAGCTTTTGTGTGAGAAGAAAGATCTGTCTTTTGGTGGTCCATGCTGTGATTGATTGATTTGCATTTATGGTCACATCAGTCGTAGTCAAATATTGAGGCAGAGTGATCTTGATAGGAGAGAAATGCATTCTTTGTTAAGTGCTAAGACAGGAGAAGTATACCTTGTTGTAAACAAGATTCACACAGGTCTAGGCCTTGGGAATTGTGTGCCTTAGGCCACTTTCAGAGATCAGCCAAGTTAGAATGGCAATTGCTACTTTATTATTATTATTGTTATTTTGAGATGGAGTCTTGCTCTGTCGCCCAGGCTGGAGTGCAGAGATGCGATCTATGCTCACTGCAACCTCTGCCTCCTGGGTTCAAGCAATTCTCCCTGCCTCAGCCTCCCAAGTAGCTGGGATTACAGGCTCCTGCCACCACACCTGGCTAATTTTTGTATCTTTAGTAGAGATGGGGTTTTGCCACGTTGGCCAGGCTGGTCTCGAACTCCTGACCTCAGGTGATCCACCTGCCTCGGCCTCCCAAATTGCTGGGATGACAGGTGTGAGCCACCATGCCCAGCCACCACTTAAAACTGCCAGGTCTCTCTTCACCCACAGGCACACAACCCTTAGAGTCACAGGACTTCCTGATAACATCTATGAAGTAGGGGCTTAGGACCTCAGGATTTCTGGGTGTGAAAGCACTGGAGGGGTCGTCAGCAGCTGCTATTCATACGGTGCCGGCCTCTCTTTTGCAACATGCTTTCTGGTCTAGTGCACATCTTGGCCGAAATGCCCAGAGCACAGCTCTTGAATTCTACCCCCAGACATGTTCTTCCCACTTCAGTGTGGATGGCTTCCAACTCCATTCCCTTGTCAGCATCTCCACGACCACTCTTCATGCTCAATCATGGTAAACCTTGGCAGACCACTGTAAGGCTTCCCAACAACTTGTCTTGCTTCCACTCTTGACTTCAACAACAACCCGGTCCCACCCCACTGCCCAGCTGCCCAGCACTGCAATTTCTGCTCCACAGTACAGCCAGAGTATCTTTTAAATATGCTCCTCAGATTGTGTAGCACTGCCTCTAAAAGCTTTCCATCTCAATAAAATAAAACCCAAGCTCCTATGGTGACCATAAGATCCGTGATCTAACTCCTCCTGCCTCCTTTCTAATCTTGCTTTGTATAATTCTTCCCTTTGCAAATCATGTTCCAGCCACAGTAACTTTCTTTTGGTTTCTTAAACACACCAACCTCCTTTCAACCTCATTTCTACCCCCGTAAACCCTTGCAACTGGTATTCTTTCTGCCTAGAATCTCTTCTTCAAATCTTCCCATAGCTACTACCCCTTACCACTCACATGGTTGCTCCAATGTCACCTCTTCGAGAAGCCTTCCCTGGTCTCCCAATTTAAGGTAGCCTGGCACTCCCCAGCACCTCATCTTACTTTAGCTTCTTCATAGAACTTACCACTTTTAGGTCCTATTTAACTGTTTTTCCCCATTAGAACCTAAATGCTGCAAGAGCAGGGACTTAAAAAAAATTATTCCTGTGTCACCAGTATTTAAGATACTTCCCAGCACAAAGGGGATAATAATAGGTCTAAGTAAAACCTAATATGCAGCCTCAACATTCACCAACTAACTTAAGTTGCCATGCCCCAAAATGTAACTTTCTTAATAAGCAAGTGATATTCCTTTCTAGAAAGCTAAAAAGTCATTATTGCAGCCCATAATAAAACTCATTTGTCTTGGGGCCCCATTTAGGTATGCTGTCCTTTTTGGAGAAATGTCACTCTAGCCCCCAAAATAATAAAAAGAGAATTAGAATCTTTACTGCAATTTGATGCAAAAACCCCAAAGCACCATAAAACTTCTTAAACATTGTCTTTGTTTATTTGGTTCTTTTTTAGTATATCTGGAAGGATGGAGGGTTGCAACCTATTTATCAATGCTTTCGTTTGTTCCCATTTACATTACGAAAACATCTTGAATATCGAAATATAAAGAACACAACAAAACAAGGCAGTATTCTATCAGTAAAAACATATTTTATATTTACTTAACCTTTCTTCAAAATTACCACTGAAGTTTGTGTTGAAGAAATATGTGTACACAAAATAAAAGTCCATTAAAACTTAAATATGCAATTAAAGTAACAGCTGTTGCACTACAGTTGCCAGATCTTGGTGTTTATTTGAGCTACGGTGCCGTTCTGATCTGGATTCAAATCCCAGTTCTGCCATTTGCTGTGAGCATGATCTTGGAAAACTTACTGAAGTTCTCTGAACCTTATCTCCTCACCTATAAATACTAATAGTGGCTGGGCATGGTGGCTCACGCCTGTAATGCCAGCACTTTGGGAGCCTGAGGAGGGAAGATTGCTTGAGGCCAAGAGTTTGATACCAGCCTGGGCAGCATAGGGAGACCCAGTCTCCATAAAAAATAAAAATAAAAAAATTAGCTGGGCGTGGTGGCATGCACCTGTGGTCCCAGCTACCTGGGAGGCTAAGGTGGGAGGATTGCTTGAGCCCAGAAGGTCGAGGCTGCCACACATAGGGCTTGTCCCAGGCTCACTCTGCCCTTCTTCCTCTTTCCAATTTTTTCTCTGAATCTGAACCCGACGGCTGCGCTGAGAGGAGAATTTTCAGTGGTAGTTCCTGCTCTCATTGGAATACAGTGTGTGTTTTGCTTTATCCAGCTGGCAGGCCCCTTTATGCCCTTTTGATGTATCCCATTCCACAGGGCACAGGGGAGATGGCTAGTATGTGCTTCACCATGTCTGGGATGGCTTAAACAGTGAGGACCAACTTGGACAGCTACATGGTTCTACTACATTACTAACTTAGCTTTCCTCATAGCATGGAGGTCTCAGGGTAGTTTGACTTCTTACATGGCAACTGACTTCCTCCCAGCAAGAAAACAGAAGCTGCCAGGACTTTTAAAGCCTGGGATCAGATGTCCTGGAACATTTCTTCCATCACATTCTATTGTCAAAGCAATAACAAGGCCAGCCTAGATTCAAAGGGGGTGAAGGAGACGGCACATCTTGATGGAGTGTATGTATACAGAGAAGGAGGAATTGTTGGCAGTCTTCTTTGGTGGTGATCTACCATAGTGAGAAATTACCCATTTTCTTCCTGCAGAGGGGTGAGGAAAAGGAATAGTGAATTCCCTACAAGACCATTGCTGTGGCCCCTAGCTTTCTTCTTATGTTAGCCAGTGATGGTGATGGGGTGGGAGAACTGAATCTCCACCCTGAAGACTCTCAAAGAGCCCTGAGAGGAAGTGCAGGTTGTCGAACCAACCCTGGTAGCTCTTTGAAATTAAACATAAATATGTAGAGCCTTTTGTGCTCAGTTTTTTTTTTCTGAACCATTGCACTGAACAATTAAAATACAAATCCCACTTGACATTCTGCTGCATAGAAAAGGTACTCCTTCCTCTTTCCCATTTCAGTTTCTTGGTTGTTTTCTTCATCCATCTTATTTCAGCAAGTTAGCCTCTGTGTCCAAACTCAGGAACTGAGTAGATTCAGTTACTTATCAAGTAAATCTCTACCATCTGATCTTTGATTACTCAGAAGAACTTTGGTTAATCTTTTGAAGCTCAGAGAGCCCTGAATGCGTGAGGTGGCATCCCTCACTACCTAGACTTGTGTACAAACTCTCATAGGTTAAAGTAGTGAGGGTTGCTTATAGTTTATTTATTGGGGTATTTTGGGGAGGGGGATTTGTATTCTCACACTAGAATGTAAGCTTCTTTGAAAGTAGGGTATGTATCTGTCCCGGTCGTATGGTTTAGCACAGTTCTTGGCACAGAATAGGTGTTCAATATTAGTTGTTGATTGAGTGGGTGAATAGAATGGTGTATGCAGAGGCTCACTGTTCCCTGAAGCCAGGGCGAACACCCCCATCTCTCTCCATCTGGGTTTTGTGTAGTTGGTTTTTGGATCAACTTGTAGGACCTTGGAATTATCTCACTTCCACATCACCTTCTTAGATCCAGCCCATCATTTCATCACGTTGTAATCATTTTGGGTGGTACCCAAGCCATTAGATACTCTCTGACCTTCCTTAGAACCATTTATTTGATAAATATGCATTTATTGAGCACTTACTATGTGACAGCCCCTATGGTAGTGATGGTGGGTAGAGTGAGAAAGAAATGGAAAACCTGGTCCTGGCCATTAGAGAAGTTCTTCAAGGCTTTTGATGTATCTGATTTTTTTGGTTTGGCTTTCAAGGCTCTCTAGAGTTTGGTTCTTGCTCTTCCTCATCCACATATCCAACTCCCTGCATCCTACCCTTCTTCTTTCACTGATACCAGAGTACCCTTTTCACTGTCTCAGATATTTGGCAATTAATTCTCACCTTAGTGTTCTGTTGCTTCCTACCTCCCACTCAACCTGCAGTAAGCGGTTATTATCCTCATTTTACAATAAAAATATTGAGATTTCTTATAAAGGAGAATTTAGACTGGCTTTTTCAGGCTGTTAGGAAATACTAGCTTAATTTTATACATTAAAAAAAGGCTTAGAGAGAGGTTAAATAACTGTTTCAAGATCGAGTCAGGATTTGAATCTAGGACTTTCTGGCTCTAAATCCAGCGCTGTTGTAGTACTGATATGAGAATTAAATGAGATAAAGTGTATATAAAGACTCTCAAAACAGTGCCTGGCACATACGGGCACTCAAAAGTATTAGTTTCCTTATAGAGAAGTCAAGTTCATTCAGCATTAATAAAGCAAGCAAGCCAAAAAACCAACTTATGAAATATTCTTCATTAAAACTCAAGTCATAGCAAAATACAGGAATTGCTGTGGAGTCTTTCTTAATCTGAACAACTGCATTCCTCATAGTTTGAGTCATAAAGTGATGATAGAAGGAATAAGTTCTAGGATTCAGTAGTACAGTAGGGAAATTATAGTTAACAGTAGTTTATTATATATTTCAAAATAACTGGAAAAGAAGATTTGGAATGGTCCCAACACAAAGAAAAAAATGTTTAAAATTATGGATATTCCAGTCACCCTGATTTGATCACTACATATTGTATACCGGTATCAAAATTCACTTGTACCCCCAAAATATATACAAATGTTGTATATGAATAAAAGAGAAAAGAAATGTAAGCAACACCTTTTCATTAGTTTATTATAAGATAATATGTGAAATAGTTTTTACACAAATATTACCATGTTAAAATGCTCAGTAGATAGAGGTTTTGTTACTTTTATACCAATTGCATTGTGTTTAGTTTGTGATCTTATTAAAAGTCATAATTTTGCTAGTAAGTAGAGACAAATTAAAAAAAAAAACCAAAGACATACTCCTCCAGTCCACTTATTGCTGTCCGTGGTGCTGAAACATCACTGCGCATCTTCTTCCAGGATTGTGATCTAAATGTCAGGATAAGGAGTGTTAACAAAGAAGAGAGACCAGAGACTAGGGCAAACTCGTCTGAAGCTATTGGAAAGGCCTATTTGCCTACAGAAATTTCCAGGGAGAAAAAAGAGAGACCTTTGTTTGCTATTCTTTTCAAATACAGACATCCTTTGCCATTCAAAATTAGAAATCAAATGGCTACAAATACATTTTAAGATCAATCCCTTGTTCTCCAAACCTTTCCTGCTGGTGCTGTCAAAAAATTGGGAATTAAACAGATTTGGATAACATATCTCTCACTGTCCAAAGTTGTTATTCAGTCTCAGAAATGGAAATAATTTGGATAATGAAGGATAGTTATCATTGCAGTTCATTTATTCTAGTACTATTTGTTGAGTCTTCTATATTCCAGGAACTGTATTTGGTAATCAGACATAGAGTGGTGAACAAGAAGGAGAAGGTAACTGTTGTCATGGGGATAATATTTTTGTGGGAGAAGACTGAATGAAGATAAATAAATGTAAATACTTTGAGATACTTAGTACTATGAAGAAAAAAAACAGCAATTACCAAGAAAGATAATTATCTTTTTTCCTGAGAATTGTATATGTGGAGAATAGTGTAGATGGTTAATAATAATAATAACTAATATTTACTTAGTGCTATGTGTTGCCAGGTACTGTTCTGAGTATCTTACCTTTATTGACTCGTTTAATTACAACTCTAAGAGGTAGCTACAATTATCCCTATTTTATAGGTGAGACAGCTGAGGCACAGGAAGGTTAGGTTCTGCCCAAGGTCATTGGTAAGTCAGTGGTAGAGCTGAGATTTGAGCCCAGAGATTCTGGCCTCAGAGCTCATCTCAGAATCTGAGATGCCCAGAAGCCAGTGGTGAGGGAGAGAGGAAGATGATATGGGAGGAAAGAATGAGGGAAGCAGATTCTCCAAGCACACACAGAGAGATGGAATTCAGAAACTTAGGAGAGAGGGGACTTTCGAGGGAGTTCACACAGAACTTTGCATTTTGCTTTTGCAGAGGTTAGCCTTCTGGTCTTCATGAATCAATCTTCATTTTCCCCTCTTGTTACACCAGTGATTCTGTTGCAGAGGCCTGATTCCTAATGAGATTCTGCTCCACTAGCTTCTGGATAGAGCTACATCCCGTCACTCATGAGAAGTCAGCTTTAATCAGGGATTTTTATGTTGCTACCTTCAGGCTTGGAGAGGAACTTGAAAGACAGAGAGACCACGTGCCAGTTTGGTTTATGGGAAGTATTGCACCGAAAGCTTTTAACACCTCTCTAGCTTATCTATTTTTCCTCTGTGGAAAAGAAACTTGGTGATATTTGAACTGGCTTCTCCCTAATCTGTTCTCAGGCACACTTGCTTTGCGGTCTTCTTCAGTTTCTCAAGTTGAGTTGACCATGGAGCTTATTTCATTGGGTGCCATTTGTCCTGGAGTTTCAGTGTTTTATTTAAAACATCAAACACAAGGTGACATTTAATGGGAAGACTGATATCTCCCACTTTTAAGTGTTACAGAAGCCTAATAAACAAATGCCAAATACAGGTATATCAAAGAAATTGTTATCTTTATTACCAAAATATGCTTCATGGAGTATAATGTGGTTTCATGGAAAGGAAATGAGCTTCTAAGTCAGTGAGACCTGGGTCCAGACCTCACATCCACAACTTGTGAACTGTGTGATGTTGAGAAAGTAACATAATCTTAGAGCTTTTGCCACCTTGTTTCTTAAAATGGAGATAAAACGTAACCTTGTACAGTTGTCTGTCAAGGTCAGATGAGAATATACAGATAAAATTCCTAGCACAGTGACTACCAATGGTAAATACTAGTTAGTCTCTTCTTTTTTAATGCAAACTTTATATGAAGTATAACATACATAATAGAAAAATGCACACACTGTAAGTATATAACTTGATCAATTTTCAAAAACAAGCACACCTGTGTAATTAGCACCTAGATCAAGAAACAGAACATTACTAGCCCATCTGAAGTCCCCCTCATGCCACCTTTTTCTGATCATTACTTTAACTTACCATAGATATGTTTTAAATGTTTTGAGATTAATATAAATGGAATTATAGGGTATGTCCTCTTTTTTGTCTGGCTTCTCTTATTCAACATTATGTGTGCGAGTTTCATTAATTCATATTGGCATGTGTATTTGTGATTCATTCATCCGAATCATTGTATACTATTCTGTTGTATCACAATGTATTAATTCATTCCTTTGGCAATGAGCATTTGAGTGGTTTCCTTTTTAGCTATTACGAATTTTGCTGCTAATCATTATTCCAGTATGTGTCTTTGGTGAATATGTGTAGTCATTTCTACTGTATATGTGTGTGTTTCCATTGAGAATATTTCTAGAAGTGAACGGCTGGGTCATAGGATCTGCATATGTTCAAATAGTTAAAGAGGCAAAGTAGTTTTCCTTCCTTTTCCCTTTACAAAGGAATTTACCTCAAGGTTCTTTTAAATAAGTGAGATAGTACATTTATCACATAAATCTATTTAACAAAATCTAATTGATAACCTTTGGTGATATTCCCATTATATAAAGTGAAATATGTCTGGCTGTACTTGTAACTTTATTTCCGAGGGTTCCTTTACTTGGGAATTTCTCTCTGTTGACCACCAAAAAGTCATTTGACAACTGGATTCACTGTTTATTCCAGGCTTTTTCTCACCTCTCAATTCTGTGAATGTAACCCTTCAATTATTTACCTGTTCTCACTGAATCTTGGCTTGCTCTTCCAAAATGCAGCAGGAACAGTCAACAGGGTACCCCCACTTTCATTATTCAGCTCTGATGACATTCACAAAGTTTTGCCTTCAAACTGCCTAAAGAATTGTTATGTTAAAGTCTTCCCCAGCTGGGCACGGTGGCTCATGCCTGTAGTCCCAGCATTTTGGGAGGCCGAGGCGGGTGAATCACTTGAGGTCAGGAGTTTGAGACCAGCATGGCCAAAACGGTGAAACCCCCATCTCTACTAAAAATACAAAAGTTAGCCAGGCATGGTGGCACACACCTGTAATCTCAGCTACTCGGGAGGCTGAGGCAGGAGAATCGCTCGAACCGGGGAGGTGGAGGTTGCAGTGAGCTGAGATTGCGCTACTGCACTCCAGCCTGGGTGACAGAGCGAGACTCTGTCTTAAAAAAAAAAAAAAAAAATCTTAATCACATAGTTTTTCTTCTGATGTAAGAACTTTATCTTTTATCTTTATCATCATCACTTATTGTTTGCCTACTGTGGACAGAGTAAATCACTTTTACATGCATTATTTTATTTAATTTTTATAGCAAACCCATCAAATAGGTATCATTGCAGATTTCCCTTCCCTTCACTTTCCCTTTCTCTTTCCTTTTTTTGTGAGACAGAGTCTCTCCCTGTCACCCAGGCTGGAGTGTAGTGAGGTGATCTTGGCTCATTGCAACCTCTGCCTCCCAGGCTCAAGCGATTCTCATGCCTCAGCCTCCCAAATAGCTGACACTACAGGTGCGTGCCACCACACCCAGCTAATTTTTGTATTTTTAGAGAGATGGGGTTTCACCATGTTGGCCAGGCTGGTCTCGAACTCCTGACCTCAAGTGATCCACCTGCCTTGGCCTCCCAAAGTGCTAGGATTACAGGTGTGAGCCACTGTGCCCGGCCACAGATTTTCTTTCTTTTAGACAGGGTCTTGTTCTGTTACCTAGGCTGGAGTGCAGTGGCGCAATTATGGCTCACTGCAGCCTCAACCTCCTGGGCTCAAGCAGTCTTCCTGCCTCAGTCTCCCCAGTAGCTGAGACTACAGGCATGCACTGCCACACCTGGCAACTTTTTGTATTTTTTGTAGAGACAGGGTTTTGCCATGTTGCCCAAGCTGGTCTCAAACTCCTGGCTCAAGCCATCCGCCTGCCTCAGCCTCCTAAATTGCTGGGATTACAGGCGTGAGCCACCACACCTGGCTGATGCAGAGTTTTCCAACCAAGGTGTAGACAGGTTAAGTTGCCCAACATCATATAGCTTGTAAGTGGAGGACATCAAGGTTCCAACCACAGCACTCTGAAGTCAGAGCTGTTTCCTTCTGTCACACATCCTACATCTCTGTATCCTCCTGCTCCCCTCAGAAGAATTTCCAAAGAGCTAAACAACCCAGACTCTCTGAAGGGAATCTTAACATGTGAGTGTTCCAGTCACTCAAGTTCATTAGTTGGTTGTCAGGAGAATCTCCAGTGAATGCCTCTTATCTGTGCTTTTAATCAATGATGATCGAAAACTTTGCAACAGTAAGCTCCTTGTTTCTCATCTCTCCTTGCCAACCAGCTCAACATTCTGCTGCCAAGACAACGTTTCTCTTCTATCCCTATCACATGATGCCCCCGTGCTTGATTGACAGTGGATTCCAAATTAATTGTAATTGTTTTGTGTGTTAGAAATGCAGGTTATTCTCCACTCCTGCCCTGGCCTCTCCCCATTTCCCTCTTACTATCTCCTGTTCCCACTCTCATCAAATTGAGCCTTCACTTATGTCTGTTCATTCCCCTGTTGTTTCTGGTCTGAGCAAAGCAATGGGACAGTTTCTTTCTTTCATCATCTGTGCTCTCTGGGAGGTTAATGTAGCAATATTTGTAACAATTAGTAAAAAGGAGTCTTCCCTTTGATCCTTCGCACCTGTAGCTACAGTTCCCAGTTTGTTTTTTTATGGCCAGATTTTTGGCACCTGGGAGTATGATTCCAGAACTACAAAATACTTCAGGAGCAAAGTGAAAGATTCTAATGTTATACGATAATAATCAATTATATTTATTGAGTACTCACCATGTGCTAAGCATTATTCAGGGTAAATTATGTATATCATATGACATCTTATTTTCATCAATACCATAATCTTGTGAGTTGTCATTATCCCCATTTTACAGATGAGGAAATTGAGTCAGAGAGAAGTTAAGAAATTTACCCATGGTTGCCAGCTTAAAAGTGGCAGAGCCAGGATTTGAACCCAGGCAGTATAACTCTAATAACTATGTTTACTTGTTATGCTGACTTACCCGATAGTAGATACCTTAGGTTCTGGAAAGAGCTCTGCACCTGAAATTAGGAAACTGGAGTGGGCCCTGGCTCTGCCCTTTATCAGTTGGCCTTTTAAGGGGGAGGGGATGCCCAGTTTCCTGAGTATTGTCTCCCTCGTTGCTCTCCTTGAGATGCAGTTAGTCTAAAGCTGATTCAAAACACATGCTGGGGCTGCAAGGCGCTGAAGTTAGAAAACCATCCGATATTCTGTAGTACTGATGGGTTGTTTCATCACCATTTCCACTATATCCAAACTATAAAAACACCCAGGTAAGCCAGGTGCGGTGGCTCACACCTGTAATATCAGCACTTTGGGAGGCTGAGGCAGGAGGATTTCTTGAGTCCAGGAGTTCTAGACCAGCCTGGGCAACATAGTGAGACCCTACAATAAATTTTTTTAAATGAGCTGGGCATGGTGGCATTTAGTCCTAGCTACTTGGGAGGCTGAGGTGGGAGGATCCCTTGAGTCCAGGAATTCAAGTCTGTGGTGAGCTATGAGTGCATCACTGTACTCCAACCTGGGTGACAGAGTAACACCTTGCTAAAAAAAAAAAAAAACTGAACAACAACAACAAAAAAAACATTCAGATGAAAGCCCATTGGAAGAACATAAAAATATTTGAAAAATTCCAAAATCAGTCTTCACTTGATATTTGGGTTCTACTTTTATAAATCTGTATTAAAGAACAGATTCAATGTCACAGTTCAGTTTGTCATGGGAGCCCCACCTCCCACCAAAACCAGGGCCTAGGTTAGTGGATGGGCTAAGGAGGGCATGGTGCTTAGGAAGAGTCCCCAGGTTTGAGGCTTTTTGGAAGGGATGGGGACCAGCCCTGTTCAGTTTTGTGTACCAAACTCCTGAGCCACTCAGTCCAGGGAAAATACCAAATTGCTGGTAACCTAAATGGGAACCAGCAAGGTGTAGTAGAAGGAACATAGGGAGATCTGGGTTTTATTGAATGATGACTCCCTAAAATACCACCAAATCCCTTGCCGCTAAGGCAAGGCTGAGTTTATTGCTTGCTGAGGTCAGAGTCAGCTTTGCCTTGATGGAGTCTTAGTGTCTCAGAGGGTATAGAGTAAAATTGGGATATTTATGAGGTTTTGGGGAGTCTTCATGAGGATGGGATGGAGCACGATATAAAAGCTTAAGATTAGTGGATACAGCAAAGCCAGAGTTTTGCAGAGACTTGGTTTGATGCTATATATTGAAAAACTGAGCAGTTGTAAATAGGTTTTTGAGAAGTTCTTGAAATGAGTAATAACATTTTTGCAGCTTTGATCTTTCTGGCAAAGAGTTTCCTGAGGAAGAGCAAAGTCATGTTGATGAAGACAATGGAATTGGAAAGTCCTGGCAGGGAAGTCAGCTGAAGAGTCACTTTAGCATAGACAGTAAGCTGTCTGGATACAGACCATTTTTGGTTCTCAGTCTGACCCCTGGCAGTAGCTTGCCAACTGTGTAACCAAGTCCTTGTTTGTGAAATGGAGATACTCATCCCTACCTTACAAGGTATTTTTGAGCATTGAGTCATATGATATGTATACAGTACCTCGAACAGAGTAAGTACTCAACTATTAGTTCCTGTTCTTTATATGCTATCTCAAACCAAGGCTCATTACAAGCAAAATTGTATTATATTGATACACGACTCTGTTAGAGTTCGACTGCAGACAATTGAATTCACTCTAGCTAGTTTATGATGAAATGGGATTTATTATACGTGTTAGTACTACATTTGCTTACTGACTCCGTGGGAGGGCTGAAGAACCGATACTAAGTTGAACTTTCAGGAATAACTGTCAAAACTATCTTGAAGCACTGGGCTGCCAAGAGAGCTGCTGCCTCTGCATAATCATGAGGCTGATGCCCAAGCATAGTGCTGCTGTAGCCAGGGTCCCCAGCAGCAAAACAGGTCTGCTGCACTCTGCCTTTCTTTGCACAGGACTTAGCTCTCAATCAAGATCTTGTGCAATGCATCTGCTCCAGGGAACCTAATTCCCACACAAAACCTCTGCTGCAAGGGCATCTGGGAAGTGTAGTTTTTGGTTATCCAGCCTCAGTGTGCTAGAAGGGGGTTGGACTGGATGTTGAGCAAGCCAGTTGACATTATCCACCATAGCCGCTACTAACATTTTACCATCCAGGCACAGTGGCTCCATAGATAAGGGACCTCAGGCACTGGCCTCCTCTGTTTCCCCTTCCTTGTCATTTTATTGCCTGCTGGACTCTTAGCCTTAATGGGAGGAGAGGCAGGTAGAGGAGCACAAATAAACTGCTCTTCTTTGCTCTTTACAGGCAAAAGAAGAAAGGTGAAAATGAATGGCTGCTAGTGTAATGTACAGAGCATTAGGGTAGAAAAATTACACCTGCGTGTGTGTACTCAGGTTCATTGTCCTTATTCTGCCTACC
Source organism: Hylobates moloch (assembly GCF_009828535.3). Lineage (NCBI taxonomy): Eukaryota > Metazoa > Chordata > Mammalia > Primates > Hylobatidae > Hylobates > Hylobates moloch. The sequence goes on along the minus strand of NW_026652286.1, from coordinate 14,361,562 downwards.
CCAGACTTTGGGCAATGTACTTTTCCCCATGACCCAAATATAGTTCACATCCACGTTCACCTCATCTTGTTCTCAGCCCCCTCTTCCTTAAGTCATTCATTAATCATGACACATCACACAGTTGCATGAGAAATAGGTACATTTACCGTGCACCTGGGCCACCCTCTTGAAAATCCCTTTGAGACCCATTCTCTCAATGAGGAATGGAAAGCATCATGTTTGAAGAGAGTGGAAGCCTGGGTTTTTGCTGCAGGCCAGCCCATTTCCTTGCTCTGTGATCTTCGGCAAGTCATTTAACCTTTTGCTTCAATTTCTTTGTGTATAAAATGAGACGGTTGGGGCATATGGGCCTGATGGCTTCCTTTTACCTCTTTGGTTCTGTCATCTCTTTGGGGGAGTTCAACTCTCAAATGACAGTTGAGAAGGTGACTTGTTTTCTGAAGTGAGACCAGTGGGTTTTGCCACCTTTTCTGCGACCTTGACATCCTAATAAAGATTTTCACTGGCTTGGTTTCTATCACTCTTCTAGCACTTTCTGCACTCACTGCATTGTATTTCTGATGTTTTGTTGGCACTTCTGTCTTCCCTACAGTCTTTAAAGACAGCTCTCCTTTCTTATCTTCTTAGCTTTAGACCTTACAGAAAAGACCAAACCTTCCCTCCATGGTTTGCAAACAGAAAACACCAAAGACACTTTCTAGACCACACTTCTGTTTTAATTTGTGCATTTTACTTCTAGAGAGTCTTGTACTTGCTCCCTGCTTGTTCTCATTCCTTACTCCATCACCAAAAAACCAGCTTAGTTTATTTCCAGTGGTAATGGGACCATATCACCTAACATTTGGGATGCTCAAGAGGTACAAAGTCAAGCAAGCTCATGTGTCATTACAAAGATGAACTATTGCCTTTGTTAGGCAGCAGAAAGGAGCCGCTCGGGAAGTGAAGGTTAATGTTCGGTTTCATGGTGAAGTATAAAAAGGTCAGAAGGAGCCATAAAATTTTCATAGTGTTTATGCTGCCTCTTCTTGCTTGGCCTGCACTCTCAATTCCATCTAAGGCAGGAGGTTTATGATTTAGAGCCTTAGCTGATCTGCATAATCCATTAAAATTGTCACTTTTTTAATTGCAGAAGCTATTCCTCTGAAGCATACACCTGCTGCTGCTGGAATTTATAGCCAGGACATGGTGTGATTTATGTTTGGAATGAATGTAGCCACCTCTGCCATCCCAGGCTGCCCTCAATAATGTCCCTCTCATCATCCCCAGAAACTGAAGGCGAGTTGAAATGACTCCTGCACCACAGTGTTCCGTGTTCTCCTCCTGGTGCCTTTAGGGACTCATTTCTCTCTGTCAGTAATTGCTCTGCTGGTGCCACATTTCACACAGGGGAGAATTCTACACACAGCATCAAATGAGAGTGGGTTTTGAGGGAGGCTGTGGAAACTGGCTGCTTTTAGCACATTGGTGATCACATTGGGCCAAGAAGCTGCCAAGGGAGCCTTCATTAGTGTGTGGCATGGGACTGGCTTGGAGAGTTTAGAGCAGGGCAGGATCTCTGTCTCTCTCTCTCTCTCTCCCTTTCTTTCTCTCTCTCTTGCTGTCTGTCTCTCTCTCTCTTTCTCGTGTCTCTCTCTCTTTCATGTCTGTCTCTCAATCTCTGTCTCAATCTCTTGATTTCTCTTTCGTGTCTTGTTCTGTCACCCAAGCTGGAGTGCACTGCTGTGATCTCGGCTTACTGCAACCTCCACCTCTCGGGTTCAAATGATTCTCCTGCCTCAGCCCCCCGAGTAGCTGGGACTACAGGCATGCACCACCACTCCTGGCTAATTTTTTGTACTTTTAGTAGAGATGGGGTTTCACCGTGTTGGCAAGGCTGGTCTTGAACTCCTGACCTCAAGTGATCCACTCGCCTCGGCCTCCCAAAGTGCTGGGATTACAGATGTGAGCCACCGTGCACGGCCAGGACAAGGTTTGTTTCTAAGACCCCAGGACTGTTTGTCTCTGAAGTAACCAGATGTGGGGGACACTAATGTTGAACTCAGGCACCTGAGATGCTCTCCAGAAAGCCCATGTCCTAAAACAGGGGCAGGTAGCCCTGAAAGCAAAGGCACAGTGATGCTGGCGAAGACGTGGATATAGCGAGAGGAGAAGTAGGCTGAGATGCTTCTGCAAATCATCTAACATGTGAGGGTGTGAGGCTGTGAGCTCTTGGGGAGTAAAGAAGAGAGGTGAGGCAAGTGCAGAGGCCGCTCCAGTGGGTGTTCCTCAGAATCACCACACATGGCCAGCCCTGGAGAATCTGACCCAGAAGACCTGGGTGGTGACAGCTGGATGTGAAGCCAGCTTTGAGAACCACTGGGATGGAGAAAGCAAGCAGGAGCAGCATGGTGCTGCAGAAAGGGCACAGGCCCAGGAGTCATGCAGACTGAGTTCAAATCCCACTCAGGGAAGTCAGCTTTGGAAATTGTTTCCTCTACCTTCTTTCCAAGTGCGCCTTCCTAGGCCTCAGAAGCTGGAAGGCTAAACATTAGTTTTCCATGGCGTCAGTACAGCTAGGATGTGGGCTAGGCTCAGCCAATCAGATGTACTTTTGTGATGCCCAGGAACAGAAGCCAGGCTTCTGTAGCTGCCGTTTCTCCAGCCAAGCACAGGCACGGCTGTGTTGGCTTTTGTCTGCAGTATCCTGATTTTCTGCTGTGACTTTGGGTGAGATCCTGGAAGGCTTGTCTCTAGAGGCTGTTTCTTCATGCCTCCTAATCAATTCCTTAAGCCATTTATTATCCCTAGTAAACCCTTCCCTGCTTATACTGGCTTCTCTGCAATGGAAGTGTGACCAACGCATGGCGAGAGTGATATCTTACTCAGGTGTTGTGGGAGGATTAAAAAGATAACATATGTCAAATATCTGTAAGTAACTGGCCCTCAGTAAAATTAATTCCTTTTCAAAAAGGAAGTATATTTCCAATGGGAAGATGCTGGGAAAGGCCACTGGAGGAATCGGTGATGCAATGTTACCAAACACCCGTGTACAGTTCCATCAAACATTGAAATGCGTGGTTGCCCAGGTGAATCTGAGCTATCTGGTAAAATGCAGAGCCTTGGTGCCTAGGATGGATGACTATGAGGTCTAAGTCCCAAATACGCACTGACCTTAGGGTGAACTGTAGAGCTCATGGATGGAATTTCCTTGCAGAGATGGCACATGTCAAGAGCCTGGACTTTGGAGTCTGACTGCACAAGCTTAAGTGCCAAGTGTTACCCTCTCTAGCTTAGCTTAGTATCTCACATCTCTGGACTTTAGCTTTCCCACCTGTAAAATGGGGGTATTCAGAGGACCTACCTTTCAGCTGTGAGGACTGGACCAGGTGATGCATCTGAAAGGCTCAGCTCTGCCTAGCACATTATGAGTTTGTATACAATAAAGTTAGCTATGATTAGGTTGAAAGCGATCATTTATCTAGAGCTTCCTTAGAGTAAGAAATTTACTTCAGGTCTTTTTCTACAAGCTAGTTAGCCATTTCTCCTGGATAATCTTGATAATGTACTACTGCAAGTCTATGACTAACTCAGAATATTCTAACTTTAGCACTCTAGATGGTCATGTAAAATGTCAGTGGCCAGATTGTTTAGTAAAATGTTACTGCCCAGATTATGTGGGAGACATTTTTATTAAAAGAGGGTCAGAGTTGTCTACTTAAAAATAGACAAGGTACAAAACATAGACATCCTTCTTAGAGTGATTGGAAGGTTACTAATGGACATAGAAAATAATCTTGCAGCAGTGGGTTCTTTTTTAAAAATAAACACAATTAGACTTTTTAATTGGCTGACATTTTAAAAACTTTTTTACCTTTCAATGCTGCCATTATGGCAGTAATTATTAATAAATATAATAGACAGCTTTAAAAAATGGTTACCATGTTCCAGGTAATGATTATTATTTTTTGAGACAGGATCTCACTCTGTTGCCCAGACCGGAGTGCCGTGGCGCAATCTCGGCTCACAGGAACCTTGATCTCCCAGGCTCAAGTGATCCTCCCACTTCAGCCTCTGGAGTAGCTGAGACTACAAGTACCTGCTACCACCTCCAGATAATTTTTATATTTTTTGTAGAGATGGGGTTTTCCATGTTGCCAGGCTGGTCTCCAACTCCTGGGCTCAAGTGATCCACCCTCCTCAGCTTCCTAAAGTGCTGAGATTGCAGGCGTGAGCCACTGCGCCCGGCCCATGTTCTAGGCAATATTCGAAATCCTTTTAATGCATTATCTCCTTCAGTTCTCACATCAGTTACGTGAACAAGGTAGTTCCTAGGCGACAACACTGAGACACGGAGAAAAGCAATTTGCCCAGGGTTACACAGCAAATAAATCTGAAGCTTGGGTTTTAATCTGGGTCTTTCAGATTCTAAGGCTCATTATTCATACCCACTGAGACCAAAGACAGAAAAGAAAGTGGAGAGAAAAATTGCACAGGGTTGAGAAATCTGAGAGCCTGTAACCTTTGGCGGTGATACCTTGGCTTGGGTCCTGTCCCTTGATGATGTGGTGTAATCAACCTCAAGATACAGGGACAGAGAACATCAGTGGTGCCTTCTCCCAGGCACTCCCCACACAGTGGTCAGCAGTGTCAGCTGGGAAGCATTCCTTTTGGCCTGTGAGGTGTGTGGGACTGTACTAAACTATTCACAAATAACCACAAAAATGGGGCAAAATGAAAATAAAACACATATTTTCCAGCTAAATAGAAGATTCGGTGGTAGAGAGTGGAGTCTTCTCATGGAGGAATGGGTGTTTTTCCTTACGGAGGTAGAGGTGGCGATGGTTTGCAATCATACATCAGGTTGAGATGGTTGGTGTTGTCTGCAGGGAGTCTCTGGTTGCTAGTGACACTCATATTAGCTGAATCAGAGTACGTCGTGGCATGTAGATCCTGGAATCCCAGAAGAGAACGTGCCACTGGGCTTGGTGGGAGAACAACCATTCAGTCCAGGGTCAGCCACCTCTGTTTCTTTTCTTCCTGTTTCTTCCTCTCTCCCCACCTTTTATTCCATCTCCCCCCAAATTTTCTCGTTTTCCCTTCTTTCTGATCCTCCCCTTTATGTGTATCTGAAGACTTTCTCTGGATCCATGCTGCAAGTGGCAGCTTGCAGCCCAGTGTCCCCTACACAACTAGCAGCAGCTCTCTGTGGCCCAGAGACAGTCTGACAGCTGTGAGGCCAGAAGTGCTTGGCTTCTCCTGGGGCAGACGTTCACTCTTGGGCCAGTTGGCCGCAGGGGGTGGTAGCGAATGAACTTCATGTTTGCAGGATGGGGCATTTGTTGGAGGAGGGGCCGTGTGCTAGACAGATGTTCCTGGACACCAGTGGACAAAGTAATAACCATTTATTTGTCATCTACCCTCTATAAGACCCTCTACTGTCTGAAAATTAAAATGAATGCTCCACTGACTCTTCCTAGATTATTATGCTCCTACCCCAATTTAAGGTATTTGGAGAAGCAGCTGTCTAAGGAAGTGAATGACAAAGGAAGATGATGCTACAGCTCCCTCTGCACCGGTTACAAGGGTACCTCACAGAGAAAGGTTGAGTCTTGTTGCAGCATGAGCTGTACAATCCTTCCTCCCTGTTCTAGATATCTCTTTGGAGGAATCTGGTCTACCTAAAGACTGACAACCTGGAAAAGCACCAGAGGCTTATCTCATTCAAGATTAAGCATTAAACATGGTTTTGGAGTAAACTACATGAAGATTAAACTCAACAAAACTAAAGTAGTATTTTATGCAAAGTCACTGAAAAACACTGAAACAATGAAAAAATTTAATCTGGAGAGTTCATTTCCCAGAATTTGTTGGGGAAACCACAGACTGATCAACCCTTTGCAAACCACATTCTTTTTTGAAGTCTACACTGACGCATGCTTGGTGACATCTCCACAGGGTTTTCCATCAACATTTTCATTTTCTGTGCCAGATTAGGAGGACTTCATTGAAAATCAATTCCTACAAAATTTCTTTGTCTTAAGATAGTTTATTTCTCCCGGCTTCATATCATTTTGCTCTCATATGAAGAGGCTACAGAGCAGTCTTTGCACAGGCTTTGCCTAAGCACTTCCTGGTGTCTTTATTTAATCACAGTTTTATGAACTCTTCATATACCAACCAGCAAATTTTGCAGCCTCAAAGTCTTGCTCAGGAGACAGACACTGATTTTTCCTGCAGTCAATTTTAAAGGCTTTACCATCTGGGATTTTTTAGCAACTTGTGAAAAGCAAATGGATGCCATGTTTTCAGGATTTTGCAGCCCAGACTCTAGGGTTGTTGTACATGAAATGCATGGTAATAATATAACCTTGTCTCACATTTGCTTATGAAGCTAAGTCATCAGAGTAGATTCTAAGTAGCTGATATCTTGTTTAATTTGACTTATAGCCTTAATGCTTACTTGGTGCATAAAATGTGATATTTTAGTGAAAAGTTTTGCATATATGAATTTGAGTTTTCTGAGAATATTAAACTCATAGGAGGCCACCATTCTCATCTCCCCCTCCCCCACAGCAATGTTGCTATGTCCATAGAAATTGGAAACCAAGTAGGATTCAGTTGACTTCACCAGGGGGTCATATTTATTTGCAATGAATAAAAGCCACCTGAGCTGTGGAACCCAGTGGTTTGGAGTACAGCTAAGTGCCTCCCCCACCCACCAAAATGTGGAAGCAGGGCCACTAATATCTCTTTCTCTTCTTAAGATCACATGGTCTCTTCCCTCTATAGCTCCTGGCACCTGTTCTGTTCTCTCTCTCCATGCCAGTGTTCTCTGTTTTGGCATGTATGTGGGCCATACATGGCTTCCTGTTTTATGTCACTTCCCTAGTCAAGCACCCAGTGTCTTCAGGCCCCAGTTTCAAATTCCTGGGGAAAAATCCATCTAGTTCAAGTTGGACCAGTTATCCATTTCTGGTCCAAGCATCTGTGGCCAGGAAGCCACAGTCACATGACCAGCAGTCTGCGCAGCTGGGGCTGTGAGAGCAGATGCTCAGCCATGGGGGAGATGACACAAGTAGGTTTCCCCACGTGGGTGGTGAGGAGGAAATTGTCAGCAAGGGAATCGTGAGTATCTTTGATTCATCAGGTGTGGAAATGGTTACTCTGCATAGCAACTGCAGCGTGGGATAGAAGTCTGTTTCCTGGCCCATCTCTGTCAATTCTGCTGATCTTTTCCTCTTTTTCATTTGGTTTCTCAAACAGTCTTTAACTTCCTCCCTTTGCTTCTCCTTGCTTCATTTTACCTCCTCTATCTCTGAGTCAGTGCTCCAGAAAAATAACGTGATGCATCTGTTAGTAGCAAGAACACTATTAGAGGGAAACTTCTAGTTCTGGTGCTAGACCTTTGGCAAGTCACTCAAGCATTATTGGTCCTAGCTTCATCTTCTGAAATTGAATGCAGTTGGACCAGATGCTAGACGAAACCTCAGAGATCACCTTCCCCAGGGATGCTAAACATCTGTCCAAATTCATGCTGCCATTCTGCACTACAGCACCCAAGGCAGACTTTGCTAATTGATCCCAGAACCCTTCCCTGCCAATCCAGGACTGTGCTTAGAATTCTTCATAACAGTCTAGGCAGCCACTACCAATCAGCTGGCGGTGACTCTTGAGATGTGATCAGCTATATCTGAGCGAGAAATATGAGCAACCAAATTACCATAGCTATATCTGAGCAAGAAATTGAGGCCCAGCAGTCTACCAACTTTTCTTACTCCTAGCTTCCTTACAGGGATGGATATGTGAAGCCATTATTCCTAATTCTCTGAAGTTATGAGGGAAAAAATAAATTCCCTCCTCTGTCTTTTTCTTCCTAATTATTCAGTCTTAAAACAAACAAACAAACAAAAAACACCTGTTTTCTTCCTGACCAATCCAACCTTTAATTTCTCCTATGGCTGAAGAATTGGCAACTTTTTTTTAGCAAAGGTATGGAATCAGCCACATTTGTCTAAGCTCCCCAGAATTAGACTGGCTCACTTTGCAACTGTGTGGTGGCAGGCAACAGTGAGAGTTATTTTACTTTTTGAAAATATGTTTTCTGCACTTATATTTAGACTGAAGAAAGATCCTTGCATTCTCAGCTCTAATTATATTCAATGTGCCTAATTGCTATTACTCTCAAAGATGATATTGAGTGAGGTCGCATCTTCAATTCACGTTTCTCATTTATTTTTACAAATGACACAGCTTTGGAACATCTGCTCTGCCTATAGAACACTCATTTTTGCAGATGATGCAGCTGTAATGGCTGGTGGCAGAATTGTTTCCTCGATGACGATGCTAGGGTATGTCTCTCCCTTTCCGCCTTTCCTGCTAAGATGCTGTTTTTAAATGCAGCTTCTGGAGTTCGTTTCCCCAAGAGAGATGGGTTCATACTTCTAAGGCAGCATATTTCTATTATTCTGCTGAAGGGCTGCCTCCTGGAGTAGTTAACAATGGCAACCGCCCTGTGGCAGGTCTACCTTATGTAATGCCTCTGTAGCTGGGGGAGCTGTAGGTCTGGGAAGAAAGGAGACTAATGCAAATAGAAAGATGAAGGGAAACTTGCCAAGATCATACCTGGGGTAATATCCATATCCTGAATGCATATGAGCCTAGAGTTGACTTTCTAGTAAAAAGAATCCTTGGTGTTGGTAGAGAATGTGGCCATTATACCTTATTCCCCCTTGGGAAGGGGTAGTGCCCTAAGCAAGTGAGGAAGACTTGGTTCATACAGACTGAATTAAACACCTTTATGTCATTATTATTAATATTTAACTCCCATTTCAAAATGTTATAAGTTAATAAAAGCGAGGACGTAAATGCTTCTATTTCTGAAATCAACCACCCATTTTTAGGAAATACAGAGGACAGAAGAACATGTTGAAATGAGTCATGAATGTGTATCACCACAGTCCAGACTGTGGGAAACTCTGCAGGTAAAAGGGCTCAGGCTCTTCTTCAGGAGCAAAAGGAGTGGAAGGGGAGAACTTAGAGATTAAGAAACTTAAAAGACATTGCAGGCAGGCACGGTGGCTCACACCTGTAATCCTAGCACTTTGGGAGGCTGAAGTTGGTGGATCATGAGGCCAGGAGTTCAAGACCAGCCTGGCCAAGATGATGAAACCCCATCTCTACTAAAAATGCAAAAAGTAGCCAGGTGTGGTGGTTGGGCGCCTGTAACCCCAGCTACTAGGGAGGCTGAGGCAGATAATTGCTTGAACCCAGGAGGCAGAGGTTGCAATGAGCTGAGATTACACTGCTGCACTCCAGCCTGAGCAACAGAGCAAGACTCTGTCTCAAAAAAAAAAAAAAAAAAGAAACAAACAAACAAAAAAACACATAGCAAAGGGAAAATCTTTCTCGGGCAAGATAAACCTATGTCTAAGGTGGTAAAAATACTGAAAAAATTTCTTGGTTTAAATCATGCTAAATTGGCAAGTTCTTGTAGATGATTGGATTTCAACTTCTCATGCTACAGATGGGAAACTGAGGCTTAGTCAGATAAAGTGATTTGCTTCACATGTAAATGGGAGCATGTCGGGGAATTGCAAGCAGAACCCAGATCCCCTGGCCCATTGTGTGATGTTTTCCCTGTTTCCCTTGAGTATGATCCTGTACCATGCATTAACTTTCTCTTTGAGTTTATTGAAATAGATAAAATCACAGCAGAGTCAACTACATATTGGAGACTACTTTGTGTTCATCTGTTCTTTTAATTGCTTTTCAAGGAAAGTTGACTGTGGCTTTGTCCCTTGTATAGTGGCTGTAAACCTAAGAACTATGACATACTATGACTTTTTAATTCACAGAATAAAGTTACTATTTTGCTTTCTACTTGCTATGATATTATAAAGTCTGTTTTATTCTTTTGTGCTATTAAAATGTCCTAAAGTTGCCATTAAAGCTGTAAAATAACCTAACCTTCGTTATTAAATTTTATTTTCCCCTAATAGTTCTTCTGGCATTGAAATGCTTGGGAATAGAAGTGTTTCAGATTTCAGAAATGTTTTGATTTGGGAATATTTACATTATATTTATCGAATGAATATCCTAAATCTGAAAATCTGAAATCCAAAATGCTCCATTGAGCATATCCTATGAGTGTCATGTTGATACTCAAAGACTTTTGGATTTTGGAGTGTTTCAGATTTTGGATTTTTGGATTTGGGATGCTCAACCTGTACTCATTTTCACATGTGTAGCACATTTTCTTGGGGAATCCAATCTTAAATAGACTGGATGTTTTGAACATGAGAACTGTCTGATGTAGGTTAGCATGAAAAATAACCAGTTAAATACTCAGAATTCTGAATAAAGACATGTATATCACTACCCTGCAAGTGATCTAGCCAACAGATTTACCGTACTGAAATTAATTTAACGTTAAATTATTCAATATTTCAATCCATTTTTTTTGAGAGAGTAGATTTTAAGAAAGACTCTATAATAGCAATGTTGATTTCTATATGCTCTAGTGACATATATTTGTCATAACTTATTTTTATTTTTGAGAAGAGCCAGCATTTCAAGCTCAAATACAAGTAACTAGCAGCTTAACCAATGTGCCACAAGAAGCATTTGATTTCTCTTGGTATTTGTAAGAAGTCAACAAAACATGTCACTATTTCACCAGTGAATGGCTGTAACAATTATTTACTGTGAAAATAATAGTGTTAACAATTACTTCAGGTTAGGAGATAGAATTGTTTGTTATTCATCTTGAGGGTAGGTAGTAGTCCATGTTTTTAACTTCAAGCAGCTGTGCATATATAATGATACTGAACAAGAGGGGTGGAAAATCACAAGCTATATTAAATTCTGACCTCAGAACAACTGTTCTTTCTTTAGAGGGGGGTACATCAGAGAAGGAGAGAGTTTTCCATCATTTAAAAAGTCTTCATTTAGGCAGTTTGTCCTTGGCTATTCAGACAAGCCCCTCACAACCTTTAATGCCAGAATGTTCTGTGGAGGCTGCCAGTCTGGTGCCCTCCTCACATTTCCTCTCTGCCTCCCCCACCCCAGCGGTAAGAGGTACGAAATATCCTTCTCTATGATACTTACCTATCAAAGGAAATATCGGGCCGCTATCTTTTTTTTTTAACCACTTTACTGAGGAATGATTGACATACAAAAAGCTGTAGATATTGAATGTGTATAACTTGATGTGTTTGGAAATAGGTATACCATGAAACTATCAAACCATCACCACTATCCATGCCCTGAACTTACCCACTATCTCCCAAAGTTTCTTCTCCCTTCCTTTTTTTTCCTTTTGTGGTAAGAGCACATAACGTAAGATCTACCCTCTTAGCGAATTTTTAAGCATACAATACAGTATTGTGAATCATAGGCCCTATGCTATACAGTAGATCTCCAGATCTTATTTATTTTGTATAACTGAAATATTGTATACCCTTTGACCAACACTTCCCCATTTCTGTCCCCCAACAGCCCCTAGTAACCACTGTTCTACTCTCTGTTTCTGTGAGTTTGGCTATGTTAGATTGCACATATAAGTGAGCTTGCGCGGTATTTGTCTTTCTGTATCTGGCTTATTTCACTTAACATAATGCCTTCTTCAAAAAAAAAAAGATAGTTCATTGATTTTCAGACTTGGAGACCTCATGGACCAGTAAAATGAAAAATTTCGGAAGCTCAGTTTAGATTTACTAACTTCTCATTTTGTCAAGTAAGGGCATTAACAAAACAATAACTACACATGCTGTCATTATTGTTTAGAAAACAAAGGAAATATTGACACTAAAATGGAGGATTATCCATTAGACCCAGAAAGGCAATTGGTGGACATACACCCCCCACCCCCAACACACACACACACACACACACACACACACACACACACACACACACTCTCTCTCTCTCTCTCTCTCTCTCTCTCTCGTAATTGTTTTTCTTGTTTTGTCTTGGTTGGGTGAAAACTTTGCATCAAATATTGAAGTTTGAACTGGCATTCAGAAACCTTGCACTGAGTGTTTTGTTTTTAAAAAGTAACATCTCAGCCTGGTGCAGTGGCTCATGTCTGTAATCTCAGCATTTGGGGAGGCTGAGACAGAAGGACTGCTTGAGGCCTGGAGTTCTAGACCAGCCTGGGCAACATTTCTACAAAAAAAAACAACAAAATTCACTGGACATGGTGGCACATGCCCGTAGCCCTAACTACTCAGGAGGCTGAGGTGGGAGGATTGCTTGTAAAAGCCCATGACTTCCAGGCTGCAGTGAACTATGATCTCGCCACTGCACTCCAGCCCAGGAAACAGAGCAAGACCCCGTCTCTTAAAAAACGAAGCATCTCTAAAAGGTAAACTCTTCCTGTTTTTAAAAGAATATTAAACACCTTGGGGTAAGGACCTCATCTTACATGCTGCTCTGTAGTGAGGCAGGATACAGTTGTGGTTAAGAATGTAGATTCTGGGGCCAGACTGCCTGAGTTAAAATCACAGCTCCACCACTTACTTACCGACTGTATGACTTTGGGTAAGGTTTTTAACTTTTCTGTGCCTGCATCTGCATCTGTAAAATGAGAATAAGAATTTGTCCCTTCCTGTTAGCATTGTTGTGAGGCTTAAATGTGTTCACATTTGTAAACACTTAGAAAAATGCTGGACTGTAGGAAATATTCAGGAAGTTTCATGTCTGGTATGTGGCAGGTACTCAGCAGGCTTATTGAATGAGTGTGGAAAGGATAAGTTTCATGTATACAGTGAATACTTTGATTGTGGGTTCTTGTCTTTCTGGTAGTGGCAGACACACATGGCATCTCCTCCCAGACTCTAGCAAATGATATATGTCTCTCTTAGGCCTCTCTTAGACAAGAAAGTTCTCTGGACTGGCTAAGCCACGTGACGAAAGTACCAGCATTCTGGTTCTTTCTCTCTTTCTCTGTGGGCACCCCTAGTCCTGATCAGACATCTTGATACTCTGTTGCTAGTCACAGATTGGTCTGAAGGAGAATGGAAGGATAAAGGAAAACCCATTGCCAATACTGAAAAATCATGTCTAACGATATGGTTATTACTAGGTAAGCTGAGGCATTAGGAGATAGAAATGGAACTTTTGTTGATGGAGCAAATTTAAATTTAATGTAGATAGACCTTATACTTTTATGTCAAATGAGAGACAATGTAGCCTCAGTTTATGAAATATCTAAATTATAGAATTTTTTAAATGCTATTTTGATATAACTATATATGTAAACACTAAACGCAAGTAAACTACAAATGAAAATTATTTGCTATAAACATATTGTTATCTTTTTGAGTTTGGGTGTTCTAAAGGGCTTGAAAATTATTACTTAAATATTTTCTTTTTTACAATCTTAGAGGCAGTCAGTTTAATCATTCCTAATAAAGTTGGGCTGTAATTTGTTTTTATAAGAATCCGAGTTAACAAATCTTGAAATGGTGATATATTAATGACGTTAGACTTCTGCAGTAAAACTTACATCTAATCAGTCATCGAATATGGAATTAAGAATTAATAATAGTATTAGTTATTAATATTGGCAACATATTCTGCTTCTATGGTCCCAAAATAGATGCCTGCAGGTTTTTGGTGCCAAATTGTAAGAAAAACATCAGTACCCACGAAGTATCACACAGCCTTTTTCAGTAGACCACTTTTCTTGTGTGTTTCTGGTCAGGGGAGAAAATGATCAAGTACTGATATTAACGTCTTACCTAAATTAACTTAGTGCCCCAAGAAGGCATTAGAACCAATCAGTATAATAATAATTCATGCCTGTAATCCCAGCACTTTGGAAGGCTAAGGCAGGAGGATCACTTGAGGCCAGGAGTTTGAGACCAGCCTGGGAAACAGAGAGACCTTGTCTCCACAAAAACCTTTTTTTAAAAATTAGCTGGGCCTGGTGGTGTATGTCTGTAGTCTTAGCTACCTGGGAGACTGAGGCAGGGGGATCCCTTGGTGCTAGGAGTTCAAGGCGGCAATGAGCTATGATTGCGCCACTATACTCCAGCCTGGGTGACAAAGTGAGATTCTCTCTCTCTAAAAAAAAAAAAAAAAAAAAGGTTCTTTACATACATTTGTTATAGCATTTTACAGTTTTGTTGTGCACATCCTTATGTTGACTCATGTGAGTGCATCAGTAGATGAGTTCATGAATAAGCCTGGTAAGATATAATCTGAAATATGACAAGTGGCTCCTTTTTCCTATGTTAATCTGTTAGTCTGTTTAGGTTTTTCATTTCTGGATTAATTTTGATTATCAACATTATTCATTTCCTCTAGGGTTTCAAACTTTTTGCCAGAGTTGCAGGTGGAATTCGCTCATAATTATTTTATTTTCTTCTTTATCTGTAGTTGTCTCCTTTCTCATTCCTAATGTCCTACACTTCTGTTCACTCTATTTTTTTTTTTCTTAAACAGGCTCATGAAAGATTTACCTATTTTACTCTTTTAATTTTTCTTCCAAAAGACCCAAAGCGATCTTTTGAACTTATTTATCCTTGCTGCTACTATTCTTTGTGTTATAATGCATTAGTTCCAGCTTTTATTTTTATTAGTTCATTTTTTGAGAGGAGAGGAACTTACTATCTGTTTCTAATTTTTATATATGAATAATGAGTTTCTTTTAAAAACTCTCTTTTAAAATTAAAACATTTCAGGCTATAAATGTTCCTCTAGGTATAGCTTTTACTGTTCCAACTGAGTGTTGGGAGAGTGCTAAAAATTCTTTGAATTAAAAAGTATGTATAAAGGGTATACATAAATGCTATATATATTTATGTATCTGCATGTGTGTGTCTCTACTTTTCCCTCTCAGCACTTCAGTTAGAGTTAGATTTGTGATAAATCTTAATGGGAAAGTGCTCATTTTGTGACCATGATGAATAAGTCATTTTCAAAACCACATACTTGCTTGCAAAAATAAGCAGACTGGAGACTTTAGGGGAAAAAGCTAATGCAGAAGCATAGTCAGTCTTACTAATGCCACTAAAGCCAGATGGAATGCCTAGGTACTCATTGGAGAATTACCGTTAGAGAAAAGGGATTTATTCTAAGAAATATGAACAACTTCCAGAGAAGATAGAAAAAGTTGACCAGATTTTTATAGGGGTAAAGAGGAAAATGGCAGATAGGAGACAGGACTAACATGCAGCTCCCACGTGGATGGACAGAACAGGGTGTGGGGACTCAAACCGTGAACTTGAGCTCCAAGAACCACCTCAGGAACATACCAGGAAAACGGAAATAATTCATAGAGCCTTTGAAAGAAGTGGCTTGCCACTGCAGACTCTGCAAGACAGCCCAAAAACTGAGCTCCCAGAGTGTGAGAGGGGGAAAGTTGGTCTCTGACACACATCCCCACTGGAGAACATGAAAATACAGATCATGGGAGAAGGATTTAACCTTATCTAGAACTGAAACAGTTTTAAGGAGCTGAGAGAAATATAAAAATAGAAGAAGCAGCAGGAAGAACCCTATAGGCATCCCTGGTCCCTAGCTTGAGTCCAGGGAAATCATTCCTGGCCTTATCTCGCAGGAGTCCTTGGGGAAGGCAGCCAGCAGAATTAGAGAGGAGCCACAGGTGATGGAAGCTTCTAGCTGAACTTTGTAATAATTTCGAACTGAGCATAAATTTTCCTGAGTAGAATCTGGTCGGGGGCGGGGAGTGGGGACGAATGGGAAGTGCATATATGAGTGCAGGAGTCACAGCCAAAGCTGCAGGCAGGCAGGGAGAGGTGAAGCCTGACAGCCCCACTTGCTTTCTTGGTAGGGAGGCTTGTCATCTGGGGCAAGATTTCAGCTCTGCTTACCAGCTGCCTGGATGTATACTTGGTGCTGTTGGTGAGGCATGGCGGGAATGAGACTGGCTTTGCTGGCTGGGAGCTGGGTAAGGCCTGTCACTGCTGGCTTCCCCCTCTTCCCTGGCAACCTGTACTACATGGCAGAGGCAGCCATAATTCTCCTGGGAACATAACTTTATTGGCCTGAGAACCACCCGCACCCCCGCCTCCCCCACATTCCCCATAGTTGCTGCAGCAAGCCCTGCCCAAAGAGAGTCTGAGTTTAGACCCGCCTACCCCAGCCCCACCTGATGGTTTTTCTCTACCCACCCTGGTAGCCGAAGACAAAAGACATAAACTCTTGGGCGCTCTATGGCCCCACCTATTGCCTGAGAAACCCAAGTAAGTACTTATCTTGACCAACATAGGGCAAGCTTATATCCCCCTTCTACTACTGCAGCTTATGCTCTCTTGAAAAGTGCCACCTCCTGTCTGGAGGCCAACCAACTCAAGCCATTACAGCAACTCATAACAGAACAACCGTGCTCCAAAGAAGGAGAAAACAACAGCTAATTCTACCGCCTGCAACATCCTGGGTAACCAGAAGTCCTGAGTCTGTCCATGTGACAACTTCACTGCTAGCATAACCAGCATTTGAGGAAACCAGCACACTAAATGAAACTACAACCAAGGACTCCCACAGAGTCCACTTCACTCCCCTGCCACCTTCACCAAAGCAGGTACTGATATGCATAGCTGGGAGACCTGAAGACGGATCACATCACAGGACTCTTTGCAGATATTCCGCAGCACCAGCCTGGAGTCTGGTAGCCCCGCTGGGTGGCTAGACCCAGAAGGGCAATAACAATCACGGCAGTCTGTCTCTCAGGAAGCTCCATCCCTAGGGGAACGGGGAAAGCACTACATCAAGGAATCACCCCATGGGACGAGAGCCCTTGAGTTCCAGATTTTTCCACTGAAACTGTCTACCCAAATAAGAAGGAACTACAAAAGTAATTCTGGTAATATGACAAGGTTCTGTAACACCCTAAAAGACCACATTAGCTCTCCAGCAATGGATCCAAACCAATAAGAAATCTCTGAATTGCCACATAAAGAAGTCAGAAAGTTGATTATTAAACCACTCAAGGAGCTACCAGAGAAAAGTGAAAACCAACTTAAAGAAATTTTAAAAATAATAGAGGATATGGATGAAAAAGTCTCCAGAGAAATAGATATTATAAAGAAAAGACAATCATAACTTCTGGAAATGAAAGACATACTTACAGAAATGCAAAATACACTGGAAAGTTTCAACAATAGAATCAAGCAAGTAGAAGGCAGAACTTCAGAGCATGAAGACAAGGCTTTTGAATTAACCAAATCCAACAAAGACAAAGAAAATGGAATTGAAAAAATGAACAAAGCCTCCAAGAAATTTGGGATTATGTGCAAATGACCCAAACAGAAGAATAATTGGTGTTCCCAAGAAAGAAGAGAAATCTAAAACTTTGGAAAACTTATTTGAGAGAACAGTTGAAGCAAGTGGAGCAGAATAGAGAACCCAGAAATAAAGCCAAATACGTATAGCCAACTGATCTTCAACAAAACAAACAAAAACATAAAGTGGGGAAAGGACACCTTATTCAACAAATGGTGCTGGGATAATTGGCTAGCCACATGTAAAGGAGTGAAACTGGATCCTCATATCTCACCTATACCAAGATCAACTCAAGATGGATCAAAGACTTAGATTTAAGACCTGAAATCATAAAAATTATAAAAGATAACATTGGAAAAACTTTTCTAGACATTGACTTGGGCAAAGAGTTTATGACAAGAACCCCAAAGCAGATGCAACAAAAACAAAGATAAATAGATAGGACCTAATTAAACTAAAAAGCTTCTGCACAGCAAAATAAATAATCAGAGTAAACACAGCCCACAGAGTGGGAGAAAATATTCACAGTCTTTGCATCTGACAAAGGACTGACATCCAGAATCTACAAGGAGTTCAAACAAATCAGCAAGAAAAAAACAAATAATTCCATCAAAAAGTGGGTTAAGGACATGAATAGACAATTCTCAAAAGAAGATGGTACAAGAAAAGAAGATGGTACATATTACAAATGGTAATATGGTTTGGCTGTGTCCCCACGCAAGTCTCATCTTGAATTGTAGCTCCTATAATTCCTATGTGTCATGGGAGGGACCTGCTGAGAAGTAATTGAATCATGGGAGCGAGCCTTTCCTGTGCTGTTCTCATGATAGTGAATAAGTCTCACGAAATCTGATGGTTTTCTAAAGGGGAGTTCCCCTACACAAGCTGTCTTGCCTGCTGCCACTTAAGATGTGAGTTTCCTCCTCACTCACCTCCAGCCATGACTGTGAGGCCTCCCCAGCCATGTGGGACTGTGCGTCAATTAAACCTTTTTCCTTTATAAATTACCAACTCTCAGGTATGTCTTTATTAGTAGCATGGAAACAGACTAATACAAATGGCCAACAAACCATGAAAAAATGCTCAAGATCACTAATTATCAGAGAATGCAAATTAAAACCATAATGCAATACCACCTTACTCCTGCAAGAATGGCCATAATCAAAAAATCAAAACATAAGAGATGTTGGTGTGGATGTGGTGAAAAGGGAATACTTCTGCACTGTTGGTGAGAATGTAAACTAGTACAACCACTATAGAAAACAGTATGGAGACTCCTTAAAGAACTAAAACTGCCATTTGATCCAGCAATCCCACTACTGGGTATCTACTCAGAGGAAAAGAAGTCATTATATGAAAAAGACATTTGCACATGCACGTTTATAGCAGCACAATTCACAACTGCAAAATATGGAACCAGCCTAAATGCCCATCAGCCAACAAGTGGATAAAGAAAATGATACATAGAGATATACACCATGGAATACCACTCAACCATAAAAAGGAATGAAATAATGGCATTTGCAGCAACCTGGGTGGAGCTGGAGACCATTCTTCTAAGTGACATAACTTGGGAATGAAAAACCGAACAGTGTACGCTCTCACTTATAAGTGGAAGCTAAGCTATGAGAACGCAAAGGCAGAAGAATGATATAATGGACTCTGGGGACTCCGGGGGAAAGGTGTGAGGGTGGTGAAGGATAAAAGACTACACATTGGGTACAGTGTATACTGCTTGGTTGATGGGTAAATCTCAGAAATCACCACTAAAGAACTTTTCCATGCAACCAAACAGCATCTGTTCCCCCAAAATTATTGAAATGTTTTTTATAAATTTAAGAAACCAAAACTATTTTTTTAAAAAAAGAAAAAGTTGACCACAAAAGTGGGAGTATAAGAATTTATTGGCTAGGCATGGTGGCTTATGCCTGTAATTCCAGCAGTTTGGGAGGGCTAGGCAGGCAGACCACTTGAGCTCAGGAATTTGAGACCAGCCTGGGCAACAAAGCAAATCCCCATCTCTACAAATAATACAAAAATGAGACGAGTGTGGCTGTATGTCCTTGTAGTCCAGCTACTCGGGAGGCTGAGGTGGAAGCATCACCTGAGCCCGGGAGGTTGAGGTTGCAGTGAGCCATGAGCATGCTACTGCACTCCAGCCTGGATGACAGAATGAGACCCTGTCTCAAAAAAAAAAAAAAAAATTTATTATCATAGTTTAGGCAAGAGATGCAACTCAGAAACCTCTTAATTAGATTTTGCTCTTCTGGATGGCAATCATGATAACAAATGTTTATTGACTGCTGACCATATACCAAGATATGTTCCAAATACTCTTAAAGGATGAATGCCTTTAAGCCTCAAAACAGTCTTGTGAGACACATGTT
The DNA here is from genome assembly GCF_009828535.3 of Hylobates moloch. Taxonomy (NCBI): domain Eukaryota; kingdom Metazoa; phylum Chordata; class Mammalia; order Primates; family Hylobatidae; genus Hylobates; species Hylobates moloch. The sequence goes on along the minus strand of NW_026652286.1, from coordinate 14,341,946 downwards.
ATTATCCTCTTCTTAGAAAGGAGCAAACAGACACAGAGAGGTCATGTAACTTGCCTGAGTTTTCACAGCTGGAACAAGGCAGTTGGGTCAGGTACCTAGATGCTCTGTCTCCAGATCCCACATGCTAAACTGTGACACTTGACCACCTTCATGGTGAGGATCACAGCTCGTAAATCTTTTATGATAGGGTGATTTCCAGAGGAAGCATCCCATAAATATTTGTGGAATAAATAACCAAATGATTGAGCAAATAAGGGAGAGAACTGGCTATCATACTAAGCAGAAAGGGGAAAGTACTCTAAGAGAGCTAAAAATGAAGAGTTGTGGGAACAATGACATGTTAGTGAGGTGACTCTCACTTAGGAGAGGTTTACATTTAGGCCTTTACAAAATGGTGTGAAGCCCTAGTAAAATGTTTAGTCTTTTTGCCCAATTCTCTAAGCGCCTATTACTGCTTTCCTTTTACAGGTGTGGTATTTTCTGTATCCCCAGTCTTTCTTGCCTAATGGATTTAAATGGACTCAACTCCCCTTTGGGCCATTAGCATAAAATAGTAAAAATTAATATGAAACCTTGGGGCCGGGCGCGGTGGCTCATGCCTGTAATCCCAGCACTTTGGGAGGCTGAGGCGGGTGGATCATGAGGTCAGGAGATCGAGACCATCCTGGCTAACATGGTGAAACCCCATCTCTACTAAAAAATACAAAAAAAAAAAAAAAGAAAGAAAATTAGCCAGGCATGATGGCAGGCACCTGTAATCCCAGCTACTCAGGAGGCTGAGGCAGGAGAATGGCATGAACCCAGGAGGCGGAGCTTGCAGTGAGCCGAGATCGCGCCACTGCATTCCAGCCCGGGAGACAGAGCGAGACTCCGCCTAAAAAAAAAAAAAAAATCTTGGAAAGATTTGCAAGTACCGCTGTCCTAGTTTTAAAAGTCAGTTATTGGTAGTTAATTGTGTGTTCCGTGGTTGACTTTAAACTTATTAATGACCCTGTCAGAAAGATGCTGGGAGAAGAAGAGGGAAGAACCCCTCTAAGTCCCATTGGTTTACTTTTCTTGACACAGATAATACATTTCCAAACAAGTGACCTTCTGTGTGTGTGATGTCCTAGCCCAAAAGAGGTCATTGTGGCTGCCCTACCTGCTGCGTAGAGATTGTGATGACAAAATTAGGAGACACTGAAATTCTGAAAATTTATAATCAACCTGTATTGTAACAGTCGGGGATTGTTAAATTATAATGCCACATCTTAGTGGAGGTAATATGCAACCTTATCCAATATGGAAAAATGATTTTGCTATGTTAAAAGCGAAAAGGCAGTGCGAAGTTGGATGTGCATTGTGATCACAGATCCGTCCAGCAAGCAAACCAAAGCTTTTCCAAGAACGTCATCTGGAAATAAAATTTACCACCGTATGAGTCATGGTTTTCATGATGCAGTGGGATGTGCACGCGGTCAGGGCTGAGGGAGGAATGGGATTCTTCTTTTCTTTCTATTTTTCCATCTTTTCTAAATTTTCTGTAATGATCATGTAAACCCAGGTCAAAAAGAAATGAAAGTGAAATTCTATTACTTTTGAAATGGGGAGGCGGAGAGGCCAGTCGCGGCGGCTCACGCCTGTAATCCCAGCACTTTGAGGCACCAAGGCAGGTGGATCTTTGAGGTCAGGAGTTTGAGAACAGCCTAATCAATATGGTAAAACCCCGTCTCTACTAAAAATACAAAAAATTTAGCCAGGCGTGGTGGCGGGTGCCTGTAGTCCCAGCTACTTGGGAGGCTGAGGCAGGAGAATTGCTTGAACATGGGAGGCGGAGGTTGCAGGAGCCGAGATCGCGCCACTGCACTCCAGCCTGTGCGACAGAATGAGACTCTGTCTCAAAAAAATAAATGAATAAAATAAAATGGGGAGGGAGAGGTATCAGCTTTATTTTTAAACCTGATTCCACAAAAGATTACCAACAAACTTCTTAAAAAAAGAAATAGCTGTGAAAGAGCTTTGAAAGTTAAAATGCTTCTATCAGTGCAGTCAACAGAATCTTCTATTTGCTGGCATCACTTCAAGGCATGGCAATTTGATTCTATTAACTGGTGCATTTCGTTTTAAAAAGCCCCAAGAGGAATCACGTTAGGCAAGAAGGTCCCAGATGCCAAACTTCAGCACTTAAGGCCGTGGAAGGGTTTGGTGCGTAAGTGGGTTGGGGGTGGGTGGATGCTTCAGCATAGCTGTGGCTCTTAGTCCATCTCTTTTGACCTTCTGGGAATGGAAGCCTGACAGGTCTTGGTGATTTAGAGCCGTGCTCAGTAATGTTTGCCAAAACAGCGCTGGAGAGAGACACATCATCAAACTCTGAAGAATGAGGCAGCTCTGTGGGCTCCAGTCTTCTCAGACCACTCTGGGAGAGTGGAGCCCACCCCAGATCTGGAGATGGAGGAAGACTGACTCCTTCCCACGTGGTGCAGAGAGCCTTGGCTCTAGAGTCCAAGGGCTGAGTCACACTAGGCTGCAGAATAACTCTTGGTGTGACCTTGACCAAGCCAGCCCTTGCCCTCTCTGAGCTCTGGTTTCCTCATTGGTAAAATGGAGATAATAATCTTCATTCTCTATCTCACAGGTACTGTGGAAGAACAAGGTGAGGTGATGGATATGAAAATATCCTGCCCACTATGAGGCATGCACAGATGTTTGAGATTCTGGCAATCCATGATTTGCAGGGATTTCTGAGTTCTGACTGGAATCCTGGTCCTCTGAGAAAAATTTTGATGGCATCTATGCCTAGCCTGGACTGAACAAATAATGATAATAATAATAATATCAATAGTAGTAACACTTTTTGAACACTATGTGCTCTATAAGCACTATTCTAAGGACTTTACGTGTATCAGCTCATTTTAACCCTTCAAACCATTTGTGAGGTAAGTACTGTAATTATCCCCATTTTACAGATAAGGAAACTGACACACAGAGATGTTAAGTAACTTGTCTAAGGTTACTCAGTTAGCAAATGGAGAAGTGGGATTTGAATCCAGCCAGTCTGATTCTAGGGCCTGATCAAAAGCTGCAGATATTTTTCTCTGACATACAAGGGAGAGGAGTTTGGCATCTCCATGAATGTTCCTTAATTGATTTCCTTCATTTATTTTGTTAAAGAGCTATTAGTGATCTAGTTTGCTTTTCTTTAAGTGCTGCCGTTAAGGAAACACCAGTGGGCAGTGAATAGGACAAAGTGGATGGTCTTGTGACTGTTGTGGGAAATGCAGCCATGCTTATACCGACACCTTGGGAAGACTTTCTTCTCCCTCAGTGTTTCCAGCAGTCAAAGAAAGGGACACTGCTGATTGAGAAAGAACACCACTGTGGCTGGATTACAAGAGTAGTTTTGAGCAAACCAGGAAGCAATCCAGGGCAGCATTGAACCTGAAGGGAGAATACTCCTTAAGTAGCAGACTGTGGGGTCTGTGATAAAAGCATCATGACCGGGGGACTGACATAGCCCTAGGCCTGACGGGGGAGAGGATCAGACAGGAGGTGACAGCAGAAGGGGAGCCTGATCAGTACATGTGCACTTCCTTTAATAGAGGTTAAAGTTCTGTTTGCCACATGGCGGGAATAATTAAGAGTGTAGCAGCATCACAGCGCGGGTCTGAGTCTTGTGTACAAGAACTGAGAATGATAAACTAGCAGCGCTAAGAGCCTCAGGAAGACAGAGGCCTGAACAATCTGTCATTATGCATCTTGGTGTAACCATGTGGTTCCTGAGATGTGGGGAGTCTCAGGAGGCAGTTTGCACTGTTTTTTTGACATTAGTCAATAACAGGTTCTATGTGTCCAAACCTGGCTAAGCACTTTCTTAATTCCTTTTATGTTTCACAATGATAATAAACTGCTCTCTGATGCGTTTAGTTCAAGGCTAAGTTTAACATTCATGGGATTCTATGCAAATTTGCAAAGCACAGAAAAACATTTGATACTTACCCTGTGTGTGCATACGTGCACGTGATCCTAATTTGTGGAAGTTATTAAGCCTGATAGTCTTACGAGAGTGACTTGTCACTTTCCTGAAGCTCTGAGAATCATGGTTTTATTTCAGCTTGTCTGGCTCAGACAGGCTTAATGAAAATGTATGTGTATAAATTGTGTATTGAATAGGGTTTTGTATGACTACCCACTCTTGTTTCCTTGAGATGGGAAGGATGACTCATTTTAACTTTTTATTATTTTGAGAGTCTTTATCTTGCTTGCTTTCACCCTTGTTTCCAACATAAATCCATCTCTGTTCCTATCTTTCCTCATCCAGCACCTCCCTAAATTTCTTACCATTTAAGCTACTTTCCAGCAAAATTCTTTAGACTACTAATTCCCCCTTGTGGGAAACACTGTCAGTCCAAACACAAGGGGATCGTTGGCTTTTCCCTGGATGGGCAATCATTGTAAACATTCAGAAAAGGCAGCCAGTTTGGGGCTTGTGCAGCAAACCATTACTGTCTGTCTCCCTCTCGTGTGTAGGACTTACCTTTGCTTTCCACAATTTTTTTTTTTTTTTTTTTTGAGACGGAGTCTTGCTCTCTGGAGTGCAATGGCGTGATCTTGGCTCACTGCAACCTCTGCCTCCCAGGTTCAAGTTATTCTCCTGCCTCAGCCTTCCGAGTAGCTGGGATTACAGGTGCCCACCACCATGCCTGGATAATTTTTTTTATTTTTATTTTTAGTAGAGATGGGGTTTCACCATGTTGGTCAGGCTGGTCTTGAACCCCTAACCTCAAGTGATCCGCCCTCCTTGGCCTCTCAAAGTGCTTGGATTACAGGCATGAGCCACCGTACCTGGCTGCTTTCCACAATTTTTTTGAAGACTATTACCGTATTTGTGAGCAAACAGTAATTCATGTCATTTAGTCTAAGTAGAAGAAAGTCATGGTTTTTTGGGGGAAAGGAGAGACACTGGGGAGTCAGTGGAAGTTTATTGATAGAAACTAAAATTCAGTAATTTGACTAGAACGGCTTGGTATTTTTTTTTCTTGAAAAATGGAATTAAAAAATAAGAGTACAGCCTGTTTCATAGCAACATTTCAATGTGTTTGCTGGTGTGGTTTTGTTTCTACTCTTGCAAAGCTCTTTTTCTCTTTAAATAACTTCCTCCAAGTCTCAGGTGCTATGTTAGAATCTTTATTTCATGACTCATTCTCTGTGATGTTCCAAACAAACTTACTGACTTGTGCTGCTTTTTGACTGTCTTGATGGCAACTTCTCACCATTCTTCATGCTACTCTTCAGTCATGATACCTTGTGATCTCCCTTCTTCCTACTCTCCTGCTTCACCATACAATATTCCAAAGCTCCCTACTTCCTACCTGTATTAGTTTTCTATTGCTATGTGACAAATCCCCATAAACTTTGTGGCTTAAAACAACATACATTTATTATCTCACAATTTCCATGAGTTGAGAGGCTGGACACAGCTTATCTGCACAGGGTCTCACAGGGCTGCATTCATGGCATTGGCTGGGCTGTGTTCTCATCTGGAGGTTTGGCTGGGGAAGAATCCATTTCCAAGCTCACTCAGGTTGTTGGCATAATTCATTTCTTTGTGGCTGCCAGACTGAAGCCTTTGACTTATTTCTGGCTATCAGCTCTAAGAGGCTGTTTATGGTTCCTAGAGACACCAGTAGTTCCTAGAGGCCACTCACAGTTCTCACCAGCTGGGCTTTCCCATTGTGGCCTCTTAGAAGAAGTCTGCTTGCAATATGGGGTATTATATATGATCATATAATCACAAGAGTGACATCCCATCTCCTATTCTGTTGTTAGAAGAAATCACAGGTTGGCTGGGCATGGTGGCTCATGCCGGCAATCTCAGCACTGGGAGGTCATGGCAGGAAGATCACTTAAGCCCAGGAGTTCAAGAGCAGCCTGGGTGACATGGCGAAACCCTGTCTCTACAAAAAAATACAAAAATTAGCTGGGCTTGGTGGTGCGTGCCTATTGTGCCAGCTGTTAGGGAGGCTGAGCTGAGAGGATCCCTTGAGCCAAAAAGGTTGAGGCTGCAGTAGGCCATGATCACACCACTGCACTCTAGCCTGGGTGGCAGAGTGAGACCCTGTCCCCCCTCCAAAAAAAAAAAAAAGAAAAAAGAAAAAGAAAGTCACAGGTTCTGCTCATACCCAGAGAAAGTCACAGGTTCTGCTCATACCCAAAGAGAGAGGATCACAAAAGGCATGACCACCAGGAGACGGAGATCATGGGGTCACATCAGAGTCTGCCTGACATACCACCTAGATCAAATTTTTACTTCACTGCCTTCCTAAAGTGTCTTTTAAGTTCTCTGTGATTTGGTTTTGCCCTATTTCTCCTAATTTATTTTCTCCTTCTCCCTAATAAACATCAGCTATCTCTCATTTCCTCCTCAAAATTTGTCTTTCTGTCTTATGGCCTTCCATAATGCAACTTTAATTAATACAGATATGTTTTACCTAATTAGCATAGACATAATTCTAAAATCTTGTGTATAAAGCAGAATTATTTTTCATTGAAGTGAAGGGTTCTTAACCAATTTTTGGCTTCCTAATCCTTTTGAGAATCTGATTAAAGCTATAGAGACTCATTTCCCAGAAGCGAGGGACACGACCACACATATACTATTTCAGTTATTATTACAGTACAACAAACCACCCCTGGCTCAGTGCTATAATACGACAAGCATTTTATTATGCCCATGGTTTTGGGAATTCAGACAGGGCACAGTGCAGATGGCTTTTCCCTGCCTCATGATGTCTGGGCCTCAGTTGGGACGATTCAGACAGCTGGAGTGATTCAAATGGTTAGGGGAAGAATGGTCTGGAGGTTTCCTCATTCATGTGTCTGTTGTCTGGGCTGGCATGCCAGGCAGGCTTGGCTCAGCTGGGACTGTGGATTGGAGTGGTCAGGCCTAGCCTCTCCACGTGGTGTGGGCTACTCACAGAGTGGGGGCTGGCTTCCAGGAGAGAGAGAGGGAACATCCCAAGAGCGAGCATTCCAGGAGACCAAGCTAAAGTGGCTTGGCCTTTAATGTTGCTTTGGAAGTCACATGGCATTATTGGTCAAACAGACTCAAGCCCACTCAGGTTCAAGGAGAGGGGACATAGACACCACCTCTCAATGGGAGGCGTAAAGGAGAAAAAACTCAAAACATTGCATGTGTAAACACAAACTATTTAAATCAATAGTAGAATCTGGAACTCTGAGAATTGAAAGGGACCATAAAGGAGGATCTGTTTCCATCTTCCATGCAGGGCTCAACTCCTCTTTACAACATTCCCATCATCTTGAGCCTGGACCACTGCAGGTGTTTTCTGAGCACTCTGCCATCAGCCATTGTCTTTTTCCCGTCTGTTCTTCATGCCAGGATGGTTTTTCCAAAACAGAAATTTGCTCCTGTGCATCACCTGCTCCCATCCTCCCCATCAAACTAAAACCTACAATGCTGCAGAGGGAGGTGATGGCTACTGGAGCAATGGTCCAGCTGTCGCCTCCCTCTGCGGCCTTAATCTTGCCCACCTGCTGTTCTTGATCTAGCTGTGGTTACCTTCTGTCAGTTCCTTGTACTCGTGATGGCTCTTCCTGCCATAGGGCCTTTGCATATGCTTGTTCCTTTATGTGGAATGCTTTTCCCTACCCTCTTTGCTTGGTTAACTTTTATTCATTCTTTGGATCTTGATAGTCACTTCCTCAGGGATGTGCTTTCTGACCTCCCTGATCAGATCATAGGACTATGGATCTTTCATCTGTAACATTTATCATTTTTCATTTGAAAAATGCTGGTGTCCATATCTCCCATAGAACTGTGAGTTCCATGAAGCCAGACACCATGTATGTTTTTCCTTAAGACGTTGCTTAACCCAGTGTCTGGCATACAACAGGCATTTGCAGATGGAAGGTAGAAAAGGAAGGAGGGAAGAAAGGAAGGAAGGAAAAGTGAGATGAGATGAGTGAACCTAAAATATGCACTTTGGGGAATTTCTAATGGTGGAGAATTCACTGACTTTAAGCCAGCTCATTTTGTTTTCAGTAGTTTTAATAATCAGGGAAATGTTTCTGTTATTATTAAGTTCTGATCTCTCTCTTTATACCTTCTTCCCACTGTCCCTAGTTCTGTCCCTGGAGCACTAAATAACACATCCAGTTTCTTTTTCACATGTTTTAGGGAGATTGTGGTTTCTTGAATCAGTCTTTTCAAATGTTTACTGACATAATTAATACCTGCTATAACAGTGAAGGGTAAACTGATACCCCAGGGTCAATGACAGGCACAAACATGTCTTTGAAGGCCTTAGTTTTATCTTGGATCAGTCATTTGAATTTTGCATTCTACTGAAGAATATATATTTATCTTTATATATGAGTATGTTTCCCCTAAATCTTTAAATAAAATTGATACTTGGGACTGATATGTGTATTAGTCCATTTTCATGCTGCTGTAAAGACATACCCGAGACTGGGTAATTTATAAAGGAAAGAGGTTTAATTGACTCACAGATCAGCATGGCTGGGGAGGCCTCAGGAAACTTACAATCATGGCGGAAGGTGAAGGGGAAGCAAGGCACTTTCTTCACAAGGTGGCAGGAAGGTGAAGTGGGGAGAGCCCCTTATAAAACCAGATATCGTGAGAACTCACTATCCTGAGAACAGCATGGAGGAGACTGCCCCAGTGATTCAATGACCTCGACCTGGTCTTTCCCTTGACATGTGGGGATTATGAGGATTACAATTCCACGTGAGATTTGGGTGGAGACACAAAGCCTAGCCATATCAATATGCTTTTCCAGGCCCGAAGTTTTGAGTACCACCAAGGATCTCCTCACTCCAGTGTGCAGATGGGGACTCTCCCTTTATTAACCGTTTTCCTTTTTATAATGTAAAACACCTCCACAAAGATCATGTACTAGCACGTATCAGTTTCTTAATGTTTTTCTTAAGATGCGACACTCAGAATTCATCCCACCTGACCAGGTATGCGCTGGATAGGGCAGAGAACGGTGAACCGGATCCCTTTGAAAATCAACTAATTTTTAAAAATTATAATAGTGGTTATCTCTGGGGAGAAGAAAGAGGGAACCCAGAGAGATACCAGGGACAGGGCTCTAAAAATGTTGACTCTGTTGTTAAGCTAAGAGGCACATGAGTGTTCACTTCATATAGATATTATTTTCTAAATACAGATACATATAGATATTTTACATGTAGATATTATTTTCTAAGTATGAACTATTCTACTTAAAGAGTGAAAAAAATTAATGTAACCTAAGGATTTGTCATTTCTTTGCCGGCCTATATTTCTCTTCTAGTTCATAAGGAACTCTAGTCAACTCTGCCTACAGATAGCATAGGCTATTCTTAAAGGGAAGTGCCTCCATCCTGCTCCTGTCTAGGTAATTTTTGGACTAAGGGCAAGCCTTTCTGTCTAATCCTAATATATGTCTTCCTTTAGTAATAATTTCAGTCTGTTGACATGTGTTTGAAACACGTTTTTCTGTAATTCATCAAATCAGTTCTTCTGAATTTGGCATCATTTGGTAATTCAGTGAACATGTTTTCTCCCTTGGCTTTATGTGTACCATTGAGGTTTGTTTTTTTTTAGTCAGTAAATTTTGAGGTTAAATGTTTCTGAGAAATATCCCAAACATATTCCAGCAGTCAAATATGTTTGAGAAATATTGGCTAAACAAAGTTTAATTAAACCATCCAATATCCTACTTATTAATTTTTTACTATATACCTCTTATGTTTTCTTGACTATGAGACTTTTCTGAGCCTTTATTTACATGATGATGGGAATATGCCCACATAAATTCCAAATCCACTCTGGTATCACTTTCTGAATACGTTAGGGTAAGTTAGGTTATGTTTCAATGACAACCTCCAAATTGCAGTGACATAAAATAGCAAAGGCTAACTTCTTGCTCATGCTACCTGTATATCCTTTGTCAGCAGAGTCCATAGGGGACGCAGGCTGGTGAACCAGCAAACACTTTGAACATTGCTACTTTCTTCTTTCTCTTCCTTCTTTGCCTTCTCCTTCTGTTTTTCAGTAGCAACTTCCTGAAGTATGTTGCTAGGTTTTGTTTCTTTTTGTTTTGTTTTGCTATGGAGAAAGAAAGTTCCGGAGAGTCTTCCTCCAGCACTTAGATGTTCTAGCCCAGAAGTGACACTTGTCATTTCTGCTTACAAATTCATTGGCTGGAACAAGTTACATGGCCCCCATCAACCACAGAAGTATCCAAGATGTTCGGTCCTCCCATGGGCTTAGAAGTGGGAAAGCCGGAAAGATGTGGTCAGCATCATTAATGAGTTTCACATGTGAATCTCAAGCACTTCTCAAGATTGTTCATAGAAACTTTTCTTCATGAGACATTTGGAATACTGTGCTTCATAGGAGCTACGTTGGGAAATACTAGTTTCTAGTCTGGAAAACAACAAGGTCCAGTAGAAGCAAATCCACTAGAGATTGTCTATCTTCACTTCAGCATGGAGTTTTCCATCAGTCTCTCTTGGCCGTGGTCATTCAGTCAGTTACAGATCCCTTGGTATCAGCCCCCATTCCTCCATCCTGTTTGCAGATTTTTTTTTTCTTTTTGTGAAAGAGTTTGCAAAACTTCCTGCTGAAAGCAAAAGCTGCTCAGCCTGTAGCATCCTTTTTCTGAGTTACAAGGCTATATAACTGAAACAAGATGAATTTATTTTGATTCTTGAATCCATGAGTTGGACTTGTGGTTAAATCCATTTAAACGAAGGTACAAAAGAAGAAATCCTACACAGATTTCACCTGACATCCACATAAAAGTGGATTCTAAAGTTTAACTGAAAAATACAAAAACGCAAAAATACCTTACACAGATGTTATATTTACCCATATAAGTAACCAGGTAAGACTGCATGCAAAGTGTGAAGTTGAGGCTATCTAGGAGATAAGCAACATGAACAGGGAGGATTGAGGCATGAAAGCAGCATCCACCTTCTGTGTAAGATTGCAAGTGTCTGAGGGGGGAATACCTCCTTAGGCTGCATGTGGTAACGTAGAAACACAATTTCCATTGCAAACCATGAAGCAGTTCCTAAGGAGGGCATGCATTTTAATAAAATACTATGCAGACTTTAGTGTCTTGGAGCTATATATGCATTTTACCACTTATTTCTATTTGAGGTGGGCCAGTGGAGGCCAGAGGGAGTTTTGGCTCTTCAGAAAGCACCCCAATGATCCTGATCTGGTGATCAGGAGACAGTCAGGCTGAGCTGGGCATATGATTACGACCTGCCTAGGAGATGGAGTGGTTTCTCTTATAAAATCAAGTCAACAAGCCGGATGTACTATTGGCTTATACCCTGATGAGTTCTAAAAATTATGTAAGGCCAATTTCTTGGGTGTCTGTAAATCCCAAGAATGGGGAATTTTAAAAACAAGAAAAGGAAGAATGAGAAAGGAATTTTTCAGAATATTGCCTAATTCAGAGTGAACTTCCAGCTTTCCAAGAGTTGTTTCCTTGCCTCCTTTTTGCGAAGGTCACCAGCTTATGCCCTGTCTCCTTGTCTGTCTGCCTGTGGGGCCACACATGAGTGTTGATAGTTCTGGCCTCTGCAGGTGCTTATAGTGACACCAGGCCCTGTGAAAAGTGTCTCCTTCCTGGTTTTTCTTTCTGAAATAGCCTAATCTGAAAGAAAATCTCCTTTGCTGTTTGACATGGCATGAATGATAGCACCTGGAATCCTTCTAAATCCAGGAAGATAAATATGTTTCATTGGAGCCATCTTTCCAAATGCAGACAACCTCAAATATTTCATATGAGATGCCTCAGGGTCCTAAAAAAGATTCATGCTTGAATACACAGTTCTTCTTTAGTTTCGTGCATTTTGGTTTCCTGGATGAGGTTAATTTGGTGTCACTGGCCATGGCAGTTGACCACATTCAGCTTTGCAAGTTTCACAGTCCATGCCTTGTAGGTGGGACCAAAACAATTTTTTTAATACACAAGTATTTTCCACATCTTTCCTTAAGCATCACTTCATCAGAAACTGCTTCCCACCAACCCTGCCGTGTAGGTTCACTGCAACATTTTCCTACTTGATATTATGTAATTTGTTGTTTGACTCTGTTTCCTGAGCCTTCTGTGATGGGTCCGGGCAGAGCCTGTCTTGCACACACCTTTGTCTCCAGCACCTGACCACAGCAGGCACTTCATGAACATCCAACACCTGACGGCCTGATATTTTGTTTCACAGGAACAGACAATCTACAGATGAATGTCACCCGGATTCCAGAGTCATTTCCTCCCGGGAAATTGTTACCAATTTCACCAACATGGCCTTTCACAGAAGTCAAGTCTTCCTCAGCAGCAGACAGAATCAAGACCGTGCTGGGACAGTCCTCTGACAACACAAGCTTGCCACAGTCAGCCCGAACCCCTACGTCCAAGACACACCACAGAACTAGGGCTCATGCGGACTTCTCTTCTTCCCTTTACCAAGGAAGTGGACATAGCGCCTCCCTCGAACCTTCCAAGGATTCTACCGAGTCCCTGGTCCAACCGGGGCCTAAAGGGGGACAAGAAGCAGCCGATGTGTCAGGTTTGCCTCTCACCAGCATGCTCCCCTCGTTGTCCACAGTCCCGTCAGGGACATCCTTCAGTGCTATCCCCCCATCCCAGCCAGTATGGGCAGGGGCTTCCTCCATTTCAAAGCATCCCCCAAGGTCAGACATTCCCACACTCCTCCTTCCACCTCCATCCTCTTCATTGGCTCCTGACTCACCTCATTCCATCATCTCTGAGCCAGCAGAGCAACCCCTCAAAGTGCCGTTAGTTCCCCAAACAGCTCCAGCCAACCCCTCTTCAGGTCAGAACATAGCTGATCCCCTAATCCCATTTTCTGATGAAATGGACCACACTCCATCCCAAAATGCCCAGGATCTCATAGGCATCCCTCATCTAGGTGTTTCTGGATCCTCAACAAAATGGCATTCCAAGCTGTCCCCAACAGAGGGTCCCCATTCAGCAGGCTCATCCACACCTGGGTTTTTGAGCCCCATGGCAGAACTGTCCCATTCGTCTCCCCCTCCCCCAGCACTTGGAAGTCTTCAGCTTCCAGATGGAAGCCCCTCATGGTCAATGTTGGAAGTGGCTTCAGGTCCTGCATCCACCCAGCAGATCAAAGCTGGGGTGCCTGGAAGAGTGCACAATGGGGTGTCTTTGCCAACTTTTAAGAATACAGAAACAGCGACCCATGAGGCTGAGCCTCCACTTTTCCAGACTGTAGAATCAGGGGCTGTAGAAATGACCAGCAGAAAGCTGTCCTCTGCCACTGCAAATGACTCTGCTAACCCGCTGCATTTGTCAGCAGCTCCAGAGAATTCCAGAGGGCCCGCCCTTTTGGCAGAACACACCTCTTCTTTGGTGCCTTCTCCTCTGCATATCACCACACTGGGTCAAGAGCAAGCCATCCCTTCTGGGGCAGTTCCCGCATCACCATCAACTGGGACAGCCGACTTTCCCTCCGTACTTACTTTCCTCCAGCCCACAGAGAATCATGCCTCCCCATCTCCTGTGCCAGAAATGCCCACTCTTCCAGCAGAGGGCAGTGATGGGTCCCCTCCTGCAACCAGAGACTTGCTCCTCTCAAGCAAAGTTCCTAATCTTCTTTCCACATCTTGGACATTTCCCCGGTGGAAAAAGGACAGTGTGACAGCCATTTTAGGGAAAAATGAAGAGGCAAATGCGACGATTCCTCTCCAGGCCTTTCCAAGGAAAGAGGTTTTGAGTCTTCACACTGTAAATGGATTTGTCTCTGATTTCAGCACCAGTCGTGTCTCATCTCCCATCATTACAGCACCAAGGACAAATCCCCTTCCTTCAGGATCGCCTCTACCTTCCATACTCTCCATACAAGCCACCCAGACTGTTTTCCCATCTCTTGGCTTTTCCAGCACCGAGCCAGAGGCTTATGCAGCTGCTGTGGACCATTCTGGGTTGCCAGCTTCAGCTTCCAAACAGGTGAGAGCATCGCCCTCCTCCATGGATGTATACGATTCCTCAACAATAGGAGACATGAAAAAGCCAGCAACCACAGGTGTTTTCTGGAGTTCTCTTTCAGCAGAAACTGGATCCCTTTCCACAGAATCAATAATATCTGGCTTGCAGCAGCAAACAAATTATGATTTAAATGGACACACAATTAGCACCACAAGTTGGGAAACTCATTTAGCTCCAACGGCTCCTCCCAGTGGTTTAACTTCAGCTGCCGATGCCATAAAATCTCAGGATTTCAAAGACACTGCTGGGCATTCAGTGACTGCAGAAGGGTTTAGCATTCAGGATCTAGTCCTCGGTACGAGCACTGAGCAGCCTATGCAACAGTCAGACATGACCATGGTTGGAAGCCGTATAGACCCCTGGCCCACAAGCAATAACAACCATTCCACAGACTTCCAAAGAGCTGAAGTTGCATATTACTCACCCACAACTCAACATTCTGTGTCTCATCCTCAACTACAGTTGCCCGACCAGCCAGCACATCCACTTTTGCTAACCTCATCAGGACCAACTTCTACAGGTAGCTTGCAGGAAGTGCTTTCAGATGGAACAGATACAGGTTCTGAAATTTCCAGTGACATCAATTCATCACCTGAGAGAAATGATTCCATACCATTCCAGAACATCTTGAGATATCACCCTGCTGCTGAATCTTCTGTATCGACCAGTGTCTTTCCCAGGACCTCCTCCAGAGTGCTGCGGGCTTCTCAGCACCCCAAGAAATGGACAGGTGCAGCCACTAATGCAGGTAGTTTGTTTCCCGGTACCCCTAAAACAGGCATGACTGCTTTTGTGGTCAAAGCATCTTCAAACTCAACGCAGATACCAGCTTTGCTCTGAAGGAGCTCATACCCCCTATCAGGAGTGAGTTAGTAGCCCCAAGTAGTCACCTCATTGATCCTGTGCCCACCTGAGCTTTCGAAACTATTCACAATGTAAGCATCCTTGCTATCAACCATAGCTGTGCTGTAAGTGGCATTCTTGTTATGGTTAATCAACTTAATGAGCCTAGACTTGTTTTGCCTAAGTTCTGTCCACTGCAAGCCCAGATTGCAGAGACTTCACCCTAGCAAATCCATAAGTTACATCCATTCATCATCAGAACAAGTGACACGTGCATTCCAAGCCAATGACAAACTTTGTTTTTTCTCTCTTTACAGCGGACACAGTATCGTCTAAGGTAGAGCCAACAGCAGCAGCTGCCGTCACATTGTTTCTGAGGAAATCAAGTCCACCTGCGCTGTCCGCAGCCCTGGTTGCTAAGGGCACCAGCAGCAGCCCTTTGGCCGTGGCCTCAGGACCAGCCAAGAGCAGTTCGATGACTACTCTTGCTAAAAATGTCACAAACAAGGCCGCATCTGGCCCAAAGAGGACACCAGGGGCAGTCCATACAGCCTTTCCATTCACACCAACCTACATGTATGCAAGAACAGGACACACCACGAGCACACATACAGCCATGCAAGGAAACATGGGCACTGCCTCTGGCCTATTGTCTACAACTTACCTCCCCAGGAAACCACAAGCCATGCACACCGGCCTCCCAAACCCCACCAACCCGGAGATGCCCAGAGCATCCACGCCACGCCCACTGACAGTCACGGCCGCGCTGACATCCGTTACAGCCTCAGTGAAGGCCACCCGGTTGCCACCGTTGCGAGCAGAAAACACAGATGCTGCCCTTCCTGCTGCATCGGCTGCAGTGGTCACGACTGGCAAAATGGCATCCAACCTGGAGTGTCAGATGTCCAGTAAGCTCCTGGTGAAGACAGGTATGAGACCACTGTTCTGATCTGAAAGCAGCAAGCCTGGCCTCAGAGATGTAACAATAATGTTTATTTTAGATCAGTGGTCCTCAACCAGGGGAGATTTTTCCACCCTCCCCCAGGGACATTTGGCTATGTCTGGAGACATTTTTGGTTGTTATGCTTGGTGGCTGGAGGTACTACTAAAATCTGGTGGGATAGAGACTGGGGATACTGCTCAACATCTTACAATGCACAGAACAGCCCCAACAACAAAGATTAATCCAGCCTAAAACATCCATAGGGCCAAGGTTGAGAAACCATGAGCTTTAGCAAGTGTTAGAGGAGAGAGAGCCTGATGTGGCATGGATTCTAGTCCTAGGATCAGTCCTGATATCAGAAGCCCCAGGAAACCACGGTTCTGCCAGTGGGTCTAAGAATGCAAAGGTACTGTTTTGCGTCAATGATGTCTCACATGAATGAATGATGTGGTTTGTAAAATACAACATCTTGGGAAGTGCTACAGAGTTCAGAAAGGCTTTTGTCATGCATTTTTTCAATTAGCTGATAGCAAAAATACAGCTTCTGCACACTACATGGGAGCCCAGGATTTCTTTTGATGTTAGAAAGAAGACTTTCTTGAAAAAGTGGGATGGGCAGCACCAGAATTGTGAGCAAGGATGGGATACGGTCTTTTAAGCCCCCACTCCCCAGATGTAGCAAAGCAGGCCTAGAATGCATGGAGAACTTTTAATAGTGTGGCAATGTTTGCTATAAAAAAAAATTAGACAAATTATTTGAAAGAGCACGCCAATGTTGAATGCTCACATCCTCCCTTCCTCCTCACCCCACAAAGAATTAAATGAAATTATATCTTGAGACATATCCTATTCTAAAATGGGAAATTGGGAAATTAGGCATAGCAAAAAGTACAGTATCTCTCTCTGTTTCTCAAGAAATTATACCATCTGGGTTTCCACTCTCTGTCCCCGCTCCATTCCACTCTCCTCTGGGTGGCAGGCAGCCTTGGCCCCTCAGAGGCAGAAGTTGGAAACATTCTCTTCTCTGTCTTCTTCACAGCCTCCCACCAACCCAGCTACATCTAATCAATCACCAGTTCCTTTCACTTCTACCTCCTGGATACCCCTTCTCTCCATCGTTATTCACACTGCCGCTTCCCTAGTTCACACTGTCATCATCACTCACCTAAATTTCTGTAACAACAGCCACATTTCTTTCTCTGCCTTCAGAGGCCCCCCTCTTCAATCTGTTCTCCAGTCTGTAGTCGAGAACCTTCTAAAGTGCATTCCTTTGCTTAAAACTCATTTCCCATTGCCCTTAGGACCAAGCTTAAACTTGTATATACGGTAGTCCCCTCTTATCTGCAGCGGATCTATTCCAAGACCCCCCCAGTAGATGCCTGAAACTGCAGGTAGTACCAACCCCTATATCAACTAGGAATTTTCCTACTCATACATACCTATGATAAAGCTTAATTTATAAGTTAGGTGCAGTCAAGGTCAACAACAATTAGTAATAAAATAGAACAAATATAACAGTAGACTGTAATAAAAGTGATGTGAATGTGGTCTTTCTCTCCCTCTCTGACTCTCTAAATATCTTATTGTACCATACTCACCTATTTTCAGACTGTGGTTGGCTGCAGTAAATAAAACCATGGAAAGCAACACAGTGGCTAAGAGGGAACTGCTGTATACTGAAATATTTTGCTTCTTTCCCCTGCGCCTTTGCACTTAGTACTCCCTCTGCTAAGAGTGGGTGAAGGCAATCTCTTCCCCCTTGTCAAATTTCACTCTTGTGATCCTTCAGAACTTAGCTGAAGCATCAGTTCCTATGGAAATTTTCCCTGATCCCCATCCCTTTACCAAACTCAGGGCTGGGTGCTCCTCCTAGGAGCTCTGGCAGCATCCTAGGCTTCCCTTCAAACAACACCTGTCACATTCAATCCCAAATGCCCGTTCTCTGTCATGCGTCTCCATCCCACTTGCGAGGTGGGGATGGCACCTTTCTGATCCAGGGTTGTTTGAGGCTGCAGCACTGAGCTCAGGGCCTGCACCTAAGGAGGCTGTCCATGAATGTTGTTGCAGGAAATTCATCGCATGCACTGTCGAGCCGGCTTTCAAAGTCAGCGGCAGCATCTGTCAGAAATGAAATGCCACCAGCATACCAGCTCTCTCTCTACTCGGGTCACACAAATGGCTAGGGCCTTCTTTCCTTAGGACTTTAGCAGGACCCACAGAGCTACTACCCCAGCCCACCCCCTCATTGATGGCCCTGTGCTTACCAGCTCTGCCCAGAACTTGCAGAAGGTGATGGTTGGGAGGAGTGGAGGGCAAGTGAATGGTGAGGTTTGCCTGATTGTCATGCTTCTATTTTACCCCACAGTTCTCTTTCTAACCCAAAGGAGAGTGCAGATCAGTGAATCCTTGAAGTTCAATATCGCCAAAGGGCTCACACAGGCATTGCGGAAGGCTTTCCACCAGAACGATGTCTCAGCTCACGTAAGTGCTTTGCTTTGTAACCAAGCTAATCCATCACAGTCTGGCTCTTGGGTCTAGAATATGTTTAGGTTGTTTTCCTCCTTTCTAGGCATCATAACAACACTGGCCAGAAGTAGAATCTGTCTTCACTTTGGCAACTAGCTAATGTGTAGTGGCTCGAGAAAAAGGTCAAATTTTGAGATGGAAAATGGAGACTAATTGCTTTATGTCTAGATTTCTTTTTAAAGATTGAAGATATTGGCCAGGTGGGTGGCTCACACCTGTAATCCTAATACTTTGGGAGGCCGAGGCGGGTGATCACTGGAGGTCAGGAGTTTGAGACCAGCCTGGGCAAGATGATGAAACCCCGTCTCTACTAAAAATACAAAAATTACCTGGGCATGGTGGCAGATGCCTGTAATCCCAGCTACTCGGGAGGCTGAGGCAGGAGAATCGCTTGAATCTGGGATGTGGAGGTTGTAGTGAGCTGAGATCATGCCACTGCACTCCAGCCTGGGCGACAGAGTGAGTCTCTGCCTCAAAAATAAACAAACAAACAAGCCTGAATATATTGTTTTAAACCATCCCATTATCCCATCGTTTGGGAAAAGTATTTACATTGTTTGTGTAATTTTCTAGAAAACTCTCCGTTGCTTTTCCCCTTATTTTCGTCACTATCGTAAACAGTGATTTATTTCTGGACATTTAAAAATTACCCTGACTTGTAAATCGAGTCTGACTTTGCTTAAATTGCCCACTGCAGACAGGGAAGTCACATTTTTTCTTTTAATGCCAAGTACTGTTTAATGAGTGCTGGCTGATTTTGATGGCTTATCCAAGAGATGGAAGCTTCATTTTACATCTTTGGGTTTGATTCCAAGTTTTCAAACAGTAAATGCAGTTGGTAGTCGGTAGACTCCCATTTGCACCACTAAAAACTATTGCTCTGGCTTCTTCTTTTGATGTTCTGTCCTACAGCTGCAGTCAGCCTACTGACCCCCTCCCTCCCATCAACACCAAGGGCTAGAAAGGAGATTTGGCACATACTTTATTGATCATTGTCGATCTCTTTTATATATTTCTAAAAAAGAAGAAAAAAGAAAGAAATGCATTATATGAGAGGCTCTTATGATTTCTGCACCAGAAACTTTATGGGAAGTTGAAAATGTGAATATTTCCATTCAGTTGCCTGATACAATTTTCACTAATCTTCAGTCATTCTCAAACTACTTTTACAGTTTTGGTCTTTGCTGCATATCATCACAGACCAGTGTGACAATGAGTATAATTTTTTTTTAAGGGCTCTGTTTTAAAAACGTAAGCACATTTTTTTGAAAGGGCATTTGATGTTACCACCATAAATGGAAATCAAGATCATTTGCCACAAATAAAAGGTGATGGTAAGAATGAGAATAATGGAAACCAAACAGGCTAGAGGTTGTTGCTTGCAGAAGGCTCTAAGGCTGAGCCTGGTATCCCTTTGTTTGTTTATTTAAAAAAGGAATTAGCAAGGGTTAGAGAGATGTTAAAAGCAAATATTCACTAAACTGAGACTTATTCCTTGGGGTCATTAGAAGGGTTGAAAGGGAACAACTTTGTCACTGAGTGATTTAGTTGATTTAGTGTTGTCTTGTGCTGTGTCCATGTTCCATGGTGAAATACCTCTTGTTCCATTTAAAATCATCTTGAGCACCATCTTCAGGAAAAACTGAGGGGGAGCACACAATGCGGAGGAAGCAGAGGCACACCCATTCTGTTGCAAAATCAGCTGTCTTGCTTCCTTTGGAAAAGACACACGGAGATGCAAGAATATGGGGAGAAAGCAGGTGTCAAAAACTTCCTGGCCGGGCACAGTGTTTCATGCCTATAATCCCAACACTTTGGGAGGCCGAGGTGGGAGGGTCACTTGAGGCCCGCAGTTTGAGACCAGCGGGGGCAACGTAGTGAGACCTCCATCTCTACAAAACATATGTAAATTAGCCAGGTATGGTGGCACATACCTATAGTGCTAGCTACTCGAGAGGCTGAGGTGGGAGAATTGCCTGAGCCCAGGCGGTCAAGGCTGCAGTGAGCCCACAAAACGAAACCCTGAGTTCCAGTTTTACAAGATGAAAAGAGTTCTGGAAATGGATGGTAGTGATGGCTGTACACCATTATGAATGTGTTTAATAGCACTGAACACCACACTAAAAATTGGTTAAGATGGTAGATTGTATATTGTGTGTATTTTACCACAATAAAAACTTGGGGAAAAAGGAGCTGCATACATATATGTATGTGTATATATATGTTACTCTTTTCTCTGTTTTTCAAATATACAAATTCTGTAATAAACATTATATTTAATCTATTAAAACCAAAACAAATTAAAAAAAACGCTGAACTGTAAATATGTAACATCAAAAAAGAAAAAAAGAAAAAATAAAATAAAATCTAAAGCCTCAAAATCTTACAGTTGAGACAGAAAGAGCTCAGACCATCAGTGTCCCCTAGGATTCAGCTGTCGGCGAAATTCTCTGCGGTGCATCTCTGCCTTGGTCTTGAACCAATTTTCAAGCCAAGGACAGAGTCTGAACAAGTCTTCTGTCTGCTTCTAGAAAGAGGAATTCGCTTTACTTACTTCTTGACCCTTGCCCCAAAGGTGCCCCCACTTAATCTATCATTTCTACCTTTTAATTCTCATAAATGATGAGAAATATAAGAAAGTGATTTTCCCAGCATTTCATTCACTGAAAACCTCTTTGAACTACTCTCTCCTTCCTACCTTTTTGGTAATAATAATTGATGGTCACAGGATTATACTGAGGCACTTAAAGAATAAAAAAGATACAGATTTAATTCTATTCCATGAAGGTTTGATGTAAATTATATTTTGTTGTTTTTGTGATATTTTGAGACTTGCCAATCCAAATTATGCTTTATAGGATTGTTAAGAATATTTGTTGAACAAGAACATTCTATTCTCCAGTCTTGTTTCTAACAGCCGTGGTTCTAAGAAATACCAAGAAGAACTTAAAGTACTGTGGAAATAAACAATGGGGTTTGTGGGTCCATTTGTTTTGTAGGTGGACATTCTGGATTATTCTCATAATGTCACAGTTGGTTATTATGCTACCAAAGGGAGGTTGGTGTATTTGCCTGCTGTGGTGATCGAAATGCTGGGTGTGTATGGAGTCAGCAACGTCACCGCAGACCTGAAGCAACACACCTCACACTTACAGTCTGTGGCAGTACTTGCCTCCCCATGGAATCCCCAGCCTGCCGGCTACTTCCAGCTAAAAACAGGCAAGTGACTCGGAAGGAAGGGTTTTTCATCCATTCTTGGGTTCAGGGCAGTACCAAGTGGACACCTGTTTAAAAGCTCCATCGCTTGCTTCTGTGTCATTTTTTAAAGTCCCCGTGAACCTTCTTCAAAGGGTCCTGCTAATCAAATGTCCAAGTTCCTTGCACATCAGCCTAAACTCTTCCAACCCTAGATTTGTTAGAAATGTTCTATCATAGGAGCCTTCCTTCCCAATTTACAAACTTACTACTTTTGAGCACCAGGTACTGTATTTTATATTTCTTTCTATATTATCAGTGGGTACTGATAATAGTTGAATGTGCAAAAAAAAAAAAAAAATCTATAGTTTGGAGCAGTGGGTTCCAGATGCCACTAATGAGAATCTCTGAGTTTGGGTCTTAGAATATATTTTTTTCAAACTCTGTGGTGATTTCTGGTCTGCAAAGTTTGTAACCTACAAGAGTGGAGGAACTCCTAAAATCAAAACAACTTAGCAATGGAGGTCAATGATTTTCTTCCCTCCAAAGAAAGAGAAGGCATGATCTCTCTTGGATTATGATTTGTCAGTCTTTGAGCAGATGTCTACATATTCCAATCAAATAAAATCATAAAATCTTTTGCGTTGGTGGGAATGTCTGGTTCGATCGGGCTCTTAATTCTTCTGTGTTATAATTCATCTTAAGAGCCACTTTCAAAACTACAGTTGAACCTTGTCTGGCCTTATTATTTATTTGCCTAATTCCTCTCATCTAAAATCGTGCTATTTTGTATTATGACCACTGTTAAATCCAAGAAACTGAGACACGGAGCTTTAGTGAGCACTGATTGACTTCTCTCATTCTAGTGCTGCAGTTTGTGAGCCAAGCGGACAACATACAGTCCTGCAAGTTTGCTCAGACAATGGAACAGAGGCTGCAGAAGGCGTTCCAGGATGCCGAGAGGAAAGTCCTGAATACCAAAAGCAACTTGACAATTCAGGTAGGGAGGAAGGTGCTTCAGTCTGTGTAGCTGACAGACAACCACAATGCAGAGTCTGGCAAGAAATGACTTGGGTCTTCCCATTCAGAGCTGCCATGTATAAACGTAACTTTGTACCTCAGACGGTGGTGAGGATGTCTGGGCTCTGGCCATGACAGGAGGGATGCTGCGTCCCTGTGCACCTATTGTGGTTTTGGGGCTTTATATTCCTTTCCCCATGGGATGCTTTCTCAGGCCTTTCTAATACGTTTATTATTTTGAAAAGTTGAACTAGGCTGTACTGTATATGTCAAATGTCTAATATAAAATGAATACATGAATCAATTCTAAGTAGCTAAGTCACCAAGATTTGCCCATTCTGTGATTTTATGCATTGGCTTATATTCCAATCACCTTAGTTTAGACACATGCCAACACACACACACACACACACACACACACACACACACACACACGCATGCACACTCACACATACACATGCATTTTTTATTGAAGTCTTTACTATGTGCCAGGAACTGTGCTAAATGTTTTACAAGTATTTTGCTACATAATACTTAAGACATCCTTCTGAGGTATTCTTACTCCCATTTCACAGAAGAGAGAACTGAGAGGCTAAGAAACTTCCAGAAGCTCACACGGTAAAGAATGGAAGAAGGACCTGAGTCAATCCACTACGCTATACTCACGTCGATGCAGTGTAGAAATGGGGTCCTTAATGAAGCCTGTGTCAAACAACAGAATTCTTTCCCAGGGAAAATCCCTGGGAAATGAATCATGGCATGAGTGAGGAGGAAGTAACAGATGAGGTTAGAAGCTACAGGAGTCTAAGAGTTAAAGGGTGATTGATGGGAAAGTGTCCCTTGTAGGGGCTGCTTTTATTGGGGGACAGGATTTTGGATGCTCTAAACAGCCCTTTTAAACATTTAAACAGCCCTTTTAAAAATATTTAATTATTTGTAGAGGTGGAGTCTCCACATATTGCCTAAGCTGGTCTCCAACTCCTGGGCTCAAGCAATTTTCCCTTTGCGGCCTCCCAAAGTGCTGGGATTAGAGGCATGAACCACCACACCTGGTGCACCGTATTTTTTTTTTTTTTTTTTTTTTTTTTTTTTTTTTTTTTTTGCAATTACGTAGCTATCATCCGACTAAAGACAGATGCTTCTTAATGATATTCATCTAGCGCCCAATTAACTCTTCAATGTCTCTGTTTTGACTACTGAACTAAAGCCTTTGCAATGAGACCCAGCGGTTTTAAAATGGACATTTAGCATAAGTGAATTATCGGCAAAGCCAATATGATGTAGAAAGCATACAATTTAACTTGAGTGAGCAGCTTTCCTGTTCTAGATTCATCCAAAGTGTAGATGGAAGTATCTCATTATGATTTGGTTCGTGTTAGACGAAGATCTAAAAATGTGTCACAGACTGAAGATTTATGTAAGGAGTGTGACTCAGCTCTCTTGTGGGAACTCTTTTTCTTTCTGATTGGATTTGTGATCCTCACAGGTGCATGAGCCTAGTTAGATCTTGGCAGCACAGCATACTTTAATTGTATTCAGGAAGCACAGACTTATTGAGTGTCTGCTATTTATCAGGCACTGGGAAGGACACCAAGATGAGCTGCCCTTGGCCTTAAGAAGCCTCCTTGTGTTGTTGTATGGTAGTTGTGGGCCATTAGAGGAAACTATATAAATCAAGTAACAAACCTTCCTTGGAAAAGATGATAGGAGGTGATTCGAAGATTACATCTAAATAGATTTTAGATGCTCTTGAACATTTAAACAGCTCTTGAAATGAATGGATAATTGGATAAATTGTTTTTATTAACCCTGTTTCCATTTTTGCCTTGGCTGACAGGAAGCCCAGAGCCAAATTTGTTGCCTGGATTTAGTAACCCTCAGGGCCCCTATATTATGCATGGTAACTGCATGCTAACGTTCCCTTGGGGCTGTCTTTCACCAGGGCCTGTTTTTGTAATTAATAACTTTTCCTTTCATTGTATAATATATAATTTGTAAGGCACCTTGAATCCTTTGTGGAATAAGACCATGTAAATATTTAATTAATTTGCTCAGACAGTCATTGAAAAATCGACTTAAAAACTTGTATAGGTTTGGTATTAGGGACTAGATTACAGTGGACTCAATTAGGACGTTTTTGGTTGCCAGGGACAGAATCTAAGCTGATGAAGCTTAAGCAAAAAGAGGAAGTGATTGGCTCATGTAACTGAAAGGTTCACACTTATTTATTCCCACACAGTTGTATCCAGGTGATTATTTGATTTTTCATCAAGCTCTCTTCGTTTCTTGGTTGGCTTTGCTCTGCACTGGCATTGTCCGTGGCTCCCATGGGGTGGCCCCTCACAACCCCAGGTTTGTCTCATCCTTGTTGCGCACAGTCTTGTGGAACCAAAGTGCCTTTCCTGGTGTCATTCCAGTAAAATTCCTGGGATTAGTTCTCATTGAACCTACTGTGCCCTTTCTGGGCCAAGGAGGTTAAATGTCCCAATGAACTAGGCCTGACTACTCCTGAAACTTGGGTGGGGCAGCCCCATCCAGAACACATGAGCAAAGAGGAGAAATGGTTCCCTGAGGAAAATTGTGATGCTATCAAGAAGGGAGGATGGATGCTGGGTAGGCAAACAACAGCTTTCTGTTCCATCAGCCTATAGGTCTTCTTAGCTAAATGAATCATGGCATGAGTGAGGGGTAAGTAAGAGATGAGGTTAGAGGCTACAGGAATCTAAGAGTTAAAGGGTGACAGGAAAGTGTTCCCTGTAGGGCCTGCTTCTATTGGGGGACAGGGCATGAAATTCAGGGACCAGTGCCATGACTTTGAACCTGTAGGCCTCCTATTTTTGGAGCTAGTCTTAAGTATACATCAAGAATGACCTGACTTTTCTTACCTATAAAAAATTAGTGTATTAAAGAAAACAAATAAATGGAAAGACTTCCTGTGCTTATGGATTGGGAGACTTTATATTGATTGTTACTACCCAAAGGGATCTGAAGATTTAATGTAATTCCTATCAAAATTCCAGTGATTGTTTTTCACAGAAATAGAAAAATTAGCCCTAAAATTCCCATGGAATCTCAAGGGGCTTTGAGTAGCCAAAGCAATCTTGAAAAGGAAGAATGAAGTTGGAGGTCCCATACTTCCTGATTTCAAAACTTACTACAAAGCTACGGTAATCAAAACAATGTGGTGCTGGCATAAAGGCAGACATCTAGACAAATGGAATAGAACAGAGAGCCCAGAAATAAACCCTCTTGTATATGGTCAAATGTTTTTTGACAAAGGTGCCAAGGCTATTCAATGGGGAAAGGACAGTCTTTTTAACACATTAGGAAAACTGAATATTCACATGTGATCCCAAAAGAATGAAGTTGGATCCTTACTTAACACCATCTACCAAAAGTAACTCCAAATGGATCAAAGATCTAAATGTAATATCTAAAACTATAGGACTTTTATAGGAAAACATAGGGGAAAAACTTCATGACACACAGTATTTGGCAATGATTTGTTGGACATGGCATAGGCAAACAAAAGAAAAAGTAGGCAAATTAGACTTCATCAAAATTAAAAACTTCTGTGCATCAAAAAACACTACCAGCAGAGTGAAAAAGCAATTCATAGAATAAATGAAAAATATTTGCAAATCATATATCTGGTAAGTAGTTAATATTCAGAATATATAGAGAATACCTACAACTCAATAATAAAAACAAACAAAAAAATCCAATTAAGAAATGAGCAAAGGACTTGAATAGACATTTCTCCAAAAAAGATATACAGATGACTTAAGCACATGACAAGATGCTCTACATCATTAATCATTAAAGAAATGCAAATCAAAACCGTGAGATACCCATTCACATCTATTAGGACAGCTATTCTCAAAAAATGGAAAATACTAAGTGTTGGTGATGATGTGGAGAAATTGGAACCGTAATGCATTGCTAGTGGGAATGTCAAATAGTGCATCCCCCGTGGAAGGCAGCATGGTGGTTTCTTAAATAACTAAACATAGAATTACCATATGGTTCAGCACTTTCATTTCTCATTATATACCAAAAAGAATTAAAAGTAGGGACTCAAACAGGTATTTATACACCCATGTTCATAGTAGCATTATTCACAACAGCCAAAAGGTGGAAGCAACCCATGTGTCCATTAATGAATGAGAGGATAATCAAATGGCATATATACATACAATGGAATATTATTCAGCCTTTAAAAATGAAGGAAATAATGTATGATTGGAATGCAGAAAAATTTTAAAAAGGAAATTCTAATGCACGCTACAACATGGATGAACCTTGAGGACATTTTGCTAAGTGAAATAAGCCAGCCACAAAAGGACAAATGCTGTATGATTTCTCTTATAAAAGGTGCCTAGAATTGTCAAATTAATAAGTGATTCCACTTATAAGAGGTATCTAGAAAGTAGAATGGTGGCTGCCAGGGGCTGTGAGGAGGGAGAAATTAGGAGTTGTTTAGTGGGTATGGAGTTTCTGTTTGGGATGATAAAGAGGTTCTAAAGATGGATGGTGGTGATGGTTGTACAACAATGTGAATGCACTTAATGCCACTGAACTATACACTTAAAATGGTTAAATTTTATATGTGTGTTTTACCACAATAAAAAAAATTATAACTTAACTGGTCAAGTATAGTATATACATGAGGCACCCACATTGCAAACTTTGTAGGCTTCCTTGGGCTCCAGTGGGATTTGGGTTTTTGTTTCATTTCGTTTTAGAGGCAGGGTCTGGCTTTGTCTCCCAGGCTGGGGTGCAGTGGCACAATCATGGCTCACTGCAGCCTCAGACTCCTGGGCTCAGGTGATCCTCCTGCCTCAGCCTCCCAAGCAGCTGGGACTAAAGGCATGTAACATCATGCTTGGCAATTTTTTTCTATTTTTGTAGAGACAGGGTTTTGCCATGTTGCCCAGGCTGGCCTTGAACTCCTGGGCTCAAGTGATCCATCTGCCTCGGCTTCCCAAAGTGCTGGGATTACTGGCATGAGCCACCACACCCAGCCAGGATTTGGTTTTGTCGAGAGGTAAAAAATAGAATGTTCACAATAGAGTTAAAGATTGAAAAGTGTTTTTTTTTTTTAGTTATTATTTTTTTTGGTGGCCGTATGGTGAAGTTTTTTAAATCGTTCAGAAAGAAATGCCTTTCTTTTTGGTACCTTGGGAAAGAATATGCTTAGCCACAGGTATTCATGCCTTGGGGAAGAAGCTAAACCACATTCCAAAAATACTTCCAGAGAAGAGAGTCAGAGTTGAACGGACATACTGATTCAGTTTATTGTCAGTCATGGGAATATAGGCTCTGGA
The DNA here is from genome assembly GCF_009828535.3 of Hylobates moloch. Classification (NCBI taxonomy): domain Eukaryota; kingdom Metazoa; phylum Chordata; class Mammalia; order Primates; family Hylobatidae; genus Hylobates; species Hylobates moloch. The sequence continues at coordinate 14,314,041 of NW_026652286.1, read as the reverse complement.
TTAAACAATTAAAAAGGGACCAGGTATGATGGCTCACAATTGTAATCCCAGTACTTTGGGAGGCTGGGGTGGGTGGATCATTTGAGCCCAGGAATTTGAGACTAGCCTGGGCAACAAAGTGAGATCCTATTTCTACAAAAATGAAATAAATTCGCTGGGAGTGGTGTCGTGTGCCTGTAGTCCCAGCTATCCAGGAGGCTGAGGTGGGAGGATCGCTTAAGCCTAGGAGTTCAAGGCTTCAGTGAGCCACAATCAGGTCACTGCACTTCAGCCTGGGGGACAGAGTGAGACCCTGTCTCTAAATAGGAGGGGGCGGGGTAGAGAAAAGGTGGGAGAGAGAGAGAGAGAGATCGATTGATCAGTCTTCCACTTACGGGAAAAAGTGGGAAATAAAATGAAGAGCTCTTCCCAATAGTTTCCTGGGTGATGGATTTCCTAAAAACCCTGACTTGATCATTATACATTATATGCATGTAAGAAAATATCACATGTACTGCATACATATAGATAAATACTATGTATCATTTTTTAAAGTCTATAAAAAAATTTTTAATAGGAAGGTGGCAGAGATGTTAATATGTGAACACCCAAAGGTCTGGGAAAGACAGGGTGTTAGTCAGTGTCCTGATAGGAAAAGGAGGCTGCATTCAAATGAAGGTGCCTTTGTAGAAAGAAGAGTGGGCAGGTTCTGGGGAAACCGCAGGAGCAGTACAGTACCCAAGGCTCTAACAGCTGGAACCCGATGGGGTGAGTGCGGGGTTCGAGGTTCAGCTGCCTGATGGGAGTGAGCTTTGACCCCGTAAGGAGGGAGTCCTAAGCATCAATACTTTGACCTCACCCTCCTCCCTCTCTCCCATATCCTCCCGAAGGCAGTGGAGCCCACTGGGGTTGTCCACAAGGGTCTTCCTCCAGGGGCACCGGACAGGGCAGAGAGGGTGGGTGGCAGAAGGATCTGGAGGGAGAAGGGAAAGCACGCAGCACAGAAATTCACAAAAAAAGGCCTCACCAAGTTGAATGACTTCCTACTAACGACGCTTTTCAAATCTCATCTGTAGGATATTTTTGTTCATACATTGACCCAGAAAGCTTCATTTTCCAGCAACTGAAAAACTGGCTTAGACAAAATGTGAAAAGAAAACCATGCCATCTCATAGGATGTTTTACACATTCAGTGTTGAATTAATAGAGCACAAGGAAATGTAATTGCTCTCTAAAGAACAGATTCTATATTTCTGAATTCCTTTTTCTTTTTCTTGAAGAATCTTGCTCTGTCTCCCAGGCTGGAGTGCAGTGGTGCAATCTCGGCTGACTGCAGCCTCTGCCTACTGGGTTCAAGCGATTCTCCTGTCTCAGCCTTCTGAGTAGCTGGGATTACAGGCACATGCCACCATGCCCGGCTAATTTTTGTATTTTTTTAAATAGAGACGAGGTTTCGCTATGTTGGCCGGGCTGGTCTTGAACTCCCAACCTCAGGTGATCCACCCACTTCGGCCTCCCAAGGTGCTGGAATTACAGGTGTGAGCCACCGTGCCCGGCCTCTGAATTCCTTTTCTAATTAGGTTCTGTCACTCTGCCCGTGACCAGACTGGTTTTCAGCTCTGTTCGCTCCTGGTCCTTTCAACTTTCAAATTCCCTGAAAGTTTGACTCAGGCTTTCTCTGTCTGAGCAGGTGAGCCCTCCTTAAATGTAACATTCCAATGCTCTATTTTATATTTTCAGAATCATAAAAGTAACCTGAGACTATTTAGCCCAGGAAAAGATACACATACCAGTGATTAAGAACCTGGAGTCAAACCACCTGGGTTCAAATCCTGACTCTGTCCTTTATTAGCTGTGTGACCTCGGGTTGGTCCCTTGATCATTCTGGGCCTCGGTTTCCTCATCTGTGAAAGGGAGTCATCACTGGATACGTCTCCTAGGGTTGTGGTAAGGAGTAAATGAGATGACATGCCCTTAGCGCCCTGCCTGACACACAGCAAGCAATCAGAAATGATGACGGTTACTCTTGTCTCTTCCTTGCTGTTTGCCCGACCCCCTTTCATTCCTTCCCGCAACTCCTGCTTAGCCTCCCCCTCCCATGGCCTCCATGAAACACACCCTGGTCTTATTTGGCCTGTCTCCCTCCCCTTTTCTCTTGCGTTGATTCAGATTGTGAGCACGTCCAATGCCTCCCAGGCAGTCACCTTGGTGTACGTCGTGGGCAATCAGAGCACATTCCTCAACGGCACCGTCGCCAGCAGCCTCCTCAGCCAGCTCTCGGCTGAGCTGGTGGGATTCTACCTCACCTATCCACCGCTAACCATTGCTGAACGTGAGTATGGCCATGCTTACAGGGACCCAAAGGTTTCCCCTGGGGCCTTTCTCCATTTAGCAAACATTTATAGTGCCAGGCCACATGCTACCACCTTTATCATAAAGTGACAGCTAAAATATGTGATGGATTAAGGTTGGATTGATGAAAAGTTTAGCGCACATCAAAGGAAGCACTTGCTAGGTGCCTTCGTCCTTTGCATTTCTCTTATCTCATTTAATCCTCAGACCTGCCCTATAAGACAGATGCAAAATTAGCCCCATTTTGCAGAGGAGAAAACTGAAACTCTAAGAGGTTTCACGAGATACCCACTCTCACTTAGCTAGTGAGCCATGGGACCTGGGGTTTGAACCCAAGCAGTCTGCCTTCTGAGCTTACAATTCTGCCTGCTAGGGCAACCGATCTCTGAGCAATCTGGGTTGCTATGGGTTTTCTCCCACTTAGGCCATCAGCAAATGTTCCCAGACCTTGAGGCTCGGTCCTGCCTCCAGATATCGTAATAAAACTCATTTGCAGTCCATGGTGTGACTCTTCAGTTGCTGAGGACTCCGTAGTCTTGTGGCCTCATCTTTTTCTGATGTTTCAGTTACATAATCCTCATTACCATGCAACAGGCATAGACTTTGAAGATGCAGCAGGTTACATTTTGTATCCAAATGTTTATTTGGTAGCCAAAGGATGGAAAGGTTTGTACTCCTAAGTTTAAACATTCTTACATTTCACAAGGTAGCTGGGCAAGTTTATTTTTTAATACATATTAGCAAAATTGTCTCCTGATTTCCTTCTGTAGTTGTTTTTGACACTGTAAATAAACAAGATAATATGCATGAATGTACTTAGCACATGGCAGCCACTCAGAATTTTTTTCAAATGTTTGTTTAATGGCAAGCTTTTGTAAACGTCCACATAATAAGGAAAGATGACTCTGGGTTTTAGGGAAAAGATGATGTCATAAAAGATGGCATTACGTCACATGTCACCATGGGAAGACTTTATTTTCCCTCATCCTTTTATTTCTGAAAACAACTGCGATTTATTGAGCACTAACCATATGCCAGGCAATGTACAAATCCCTTTGCATGTATCAACTCCAGTAGGCCCCATACTTGTAAAGAAATAGGGGCCTTTTGTTACAAGCATTTGGCTACTAAACTTAAGTCCTTGAGGCTGGAAAAATCCATCCAGGAGATAATCATTCCTAACAATGTTAGTGATGGTCTGATGATTTTTAAAGAGAAAGCTACAGCAAAGACAGGTTCCTGCTGTGGGTCTTGATCAAGAAGGTGTTCTGTTTGAACAGAAGATTTTGATGAAAAAACGGAAAGGGCAGAAACTCAGAAATCCTAGAAAACTTTTCATCTGCAAGTTGGACCTTTATTGAGTCTTTTAGTTTTCTAAACAGTGAGATAGTTTTGGTTCATATGTCCTAGAATCCCTAAGAATCACAAAGCAGGATTTAGCCGCTTGCTGTTTTGTCACTTATACCTGTTTTCCTTAATGAAATTTCAAATAAGCCAGGTGCCATAATGCATGCTTATAGTCCAGCCACTCAGGAGGCTTAGGTGCAAGGACCACTTGAGCCCAGGAGTTCAAGAACAGCCTGGGCAACATATCAAGATCCCATCTCAAATATAACTAAATAAATAAAACGAAACAAATCAAACCTCTAAAAGTAATTGGGTATGTTTCTTATTTGTTTTAGCACTGGAATATCCCAACCTTGACATATCAGAAACAACCAGAGACTACTGGGTAATTACAGGTAATCTCTTATTTTGTTATTTCCCCTCTTCATGCTGTCAGATTCGTTTATTTTTTTTTAAACTGTAGGCCATTCATTAATAAGATCGGCACTTTTCTTTGCTCCTGTCTTATAAGTCAGGAAGTTACTTCTACAGGACCAGAAGTGAATGGGGTAAGCTGAGATAAGAAAAGACATCACACTGCCGATGAATATTAGCTAAACAATTCAAAACAGCTTTCAAGTCCTCTTTTGCAAAAAGTGACCCTATCAGAAGTTACAATGTTAACTGAAGAAGGTCTAGGGCATCAGTTTATAGTGAATGGTTATCAGTTTATAGATGGAAAGCCTTTCTGGACTGCCCTACAAAACCCAAATGAAAGAGGAAGGCCGGGCATGCACTTGACTCTCTCCCCTGGCACAACATGCACCCAGACCAATCCTGGCAGGTCTTGACAGTGAGGGTGTTTGGAAATAGAAGGGGGTTCTTTTGGTGGCACTTTCTCTTTTGTTCCTTGACATTTGCCTGTGGATCTTTATGGAACAGGAAAAAAGTTCTTCTTTGTGTTTTTCAAAAGCCAGACAGTAGTTTCGGGATTGAGAGCTGAAGAACAGATGTTTGTAGGAGGAAAAGTGGCCAGCCTAGCCAGGAAGGAGAGGAACAGGAGGAGAAGTATATGAGTCTACTGGCACTGCTATAACCAAGTGCCACAGACTTGGTGGCTTCAACCAAGGGTGGCTTTAACAACAGACATTTATCTGCTCTCAATCCTGGAGACTAGAAGTCTAAAGCCAAGGTGTTATAGGATTGGCTTCTTTGGAGACCTCTCTCCTTGGTTTAGAGATGGTCATCTTCCCCCTGTGTCTTCACATGCCCTTCCCTCTGGGTCTGTCTGTATCCTAATCTCTTCTTATAAGGACACCATCATATTGAATTAGGGCTCCCCAGTATGACCTCATTTTAACTTCATTTCCTCTTTTTTTTTTTTTTTTGAGATAGAGTTTCATTCACGTGGTTCAGGCTGGAGTGCAATGACGTGGTCTCGGCTCACTGCAACCTCCACCTCCCAGGTTCAAGAGATTCTCCTGCCTCAGCCTCCCAAGTAGCTGGGATTACAGGCACACACCACCATAACCAGCTAATTTTTTTGTATTTTTAGTAGAGATGGGGTTTCACCATGTTGGCCAGGCTGGTCTCGAACTCCTGACCTCAGCCGATCTGCCCACCTTGGCCTCCCAAAGTGCTGGGATTACAGGTGTGAGCCGCTGTGCCTGGCCTAACTTCATTACCTCTTTGAAGGACCTATCTCCAAATACAGTCATGTTCTGAGGTACTTGGGGTTAGGGCTTCAAAATAGGAATCTGGGGGGACAGGCCAGGTGCAGTGGCTCACCCCTGTAATCCCGGAACTTTGGGAGGCTGAGACAGGTGGATTGCTTGAGGTCAGGAGTTCAAAACCAGCCTGACCAACATATCTACTAAAAATACAAAAAAAAAAAAAAAAAAAAAAAGCCTGGCCTGGTGGCAGGTGCCTGTAATCCCAGCTACTTGGGAGGCTGAGGCAGGAGAATCACTTGAAACCAGGAGGTGGAGGTTGTAGTGAGTCAAGATCACGCCACTGCACTCCAGCCTGGGCAACAGAGTGAGACTGTGTCTCAAAAAAAAAAGAAAGAATTGGAAGTTGGGGGACACACGTGAGCCTGTAACAGGGTGGAGGAAAATCCTGCACATCATGGAAGATGTGCCTGGGTAAGCAGCCTGGTCCCAAACTTCCCCTCTGTCCTCTCCCATCCCCTCTCTCACTTGCGGTCCCAAGCAAGCAGCAGATGGGCTGCTGCCTAAAATACTAAGGACTGTACACCCCTGCTGGATGAAACCTGCTCAAGAACTCTTCTAAATTGCAGAACATTGCATTTCTTTCCCTCTGCTGTAGAGCCATCGGTATGCAGAAATCATTTTACCTGCTAAGAAGGCAAGCAAAAAAAACCACCCCACCAGAGTTTACGCCCAAGAGAGAAACAGTGCTAACCCAGCAACACATTTTTGGAGCTAGTGGCTTATGTAACATTTACAAAATCATGTTTTCTTTACAAGGAATGGTGTTTTTTTTTTTAACATGGAGATATTCCTCCCTTCTATTAACTTTAAGGTTTACATTAAATGATAACTCATTCACCCTTCACCACAGGCTGTCCTTGACAACCTCTTGTGTCATCTTTTCTTCATCTACTTGTGTCTTGCCATGCCTCTATTTTGGTAACATAACCTTAATCAAAGGTCCATTCCAGGTCTTGTTTTCAGGACTCGCCTCAGACTTAGCCCTCCACCCACTCACTTATGAAACCCTTATTTGTCATTGCTGTTGGTGTTCAGAATAAACAGTGGCTTCCATCACTGTGTTTAGGGCTAGCTGGATCAGTTGGTTAGTGCTTGGAAAGGGCTGGAACCAGGTCTCAGGATGATCATCCTGCCTTGCCTTTGACCTGTGACCACCTTCTGAACCCCTGGGTAGCCACCAACCAACCTGCCCCATAATTTACCAAAAGGGTAGGGGATAAGGACCTATGAGGCTTTGTTCAGCCTTTACTCCCAGACATGCATCACAGGCGTCCTGTCTTCTGCTCATTTCTAACAGCCAAGAGGATTTGGAGCAAATTCTCTTTTCCATAGTTTGTATTATGAAAGCCTGACGTGTTTTCATCTGTTTTCCAACTAAACTTATATTAAATAGGTTTTTGCAAACTGTACATACTTCTCCTGCCTCAGAGGGTGGGTCCCTTCTTGATGGAAAATCACTGGCTTAAGGTGACTCCTGAAGTCTCTTTACAGAGAACCTAGAGGCTACCCTGCCTGCCACTCAGGGGTCCTGCAGTGAAGTTTGTACATGTGAGGCAAGATAGAAATGTGCAGATTCAATATTGCTGCCAGACAGAGGGGACAGCCCATTTCAGGCTTATCCATCTGCCTTTATTTCTCCCACCAGAGGCAAAATATCCCAGACCCAGCAACGGAAAAATTTCTTCTGGTCTCAGCTCTGCCATTTTCTAACCTAGTGTGTCCTTGAGCAAGCCCCTCGGGCCATGTGGACTTCACGTTCTCCTTCTGTAGGAGGAGGGAGAAGTATTAACTGAGCATTAAGATTCTTTCAGTGCTAAATGCGTAGGATCCAACCGCAAATAAAACAATTTAGCCTGAGTACAGAAGGCTGAACCCGGCCTGATCACTTGAATTATAGAGCCCAGTGTGATTGTGAATAAAGAAGGAATAAGAGAACAGTGATGTGAAAGTCATTGAATCTTCTGGACAAAGCTTCACTGAACACAGCTGGGGACGTGCTCAGCTCCTCTAAGCTGAGTCACGGGTGGCCAAGGCTGGGGGGCCAGGGCCAAGGCTGGGGGGCCAGGGCCCTGGCTCATGTGCTAGGGGGCTGGTGTCTTCCTGGTTGTCTGCGCCAGGTCTGAGCTTCTGTGGTTCTGTGGTTTCTGTGTCTCTGTGAGAGAGAGGGGTACATGCCCCTTTCTGCTGCCTTCCAGGTGGACAGAGAGGGCGAGGGAGCCTGAGCCTGCCACATTTTTCAGGGGAAGGGGGAGGAGCCACGTCCCGGGACACATTTCCATGCCTTGCAGGTGTTTTCTTCCTCTGGTAAGGATGTGTTTAGCAAAGGAGGGGCACGTTGTAACAACAGCAGCTACCATTTATTGCCGTTCCCTCAAGGGCCTTATGATAGTACCAGGCTAGAAGCATTTGTTATTGAATTATCTTTTCTTAACAGTGACATGATCAGTAGGAGGTTATGATCCCTGTGTTTTCAGATGAGGAACTGAGGCACAGAGAAACTCAGCAACTTGCCTGAGACTACTCAGGAAGGGGAAGCCTGGAGGCAAACTCGGGGCCCTGCGCCCAACTCCTGCTCTTCCCCAGCTGCCCCCTAAGAAGGACACATTCTCTTTTCAAAGAGTGGTGACGAAGCTGTGGAGATTGTCCAGTTGATCCCCTGTAACTCTGTGAGATATTCCCACAGCCTCTGGCACTTACATGGGGGCTTTTTTTTTTTTTTTTTTTTTCAAAAAAATTTTTATTGGCTGGGTGTATTGGCTCACACCTGTAATCTCAGCACTTTGGGAGGCTGAGATGGGAGGATCGCTTGAGCCCGGGAGTTTGAGACTAGTGTGGGCAACATAGTGAGACCTCATCTCTACAAAAACAAAACATAGCTGGTGTGGTGGCTCATGCCTGTAGTCCAGGCTACTTGGAGGCTGAGGCTGGAGGATTGCTTGAGCTCAGGAGGTTGGGGCTATAGAGTCGTGGTCCTGCCACTGCATTCCAGCCTGGGCAACAGAGAGAAACCCTGCCTCAAAAGAAAAAAGAGAACAATTTTATTGTAAAATATACCTAACGTAAAAGTTACCAGTTTGAACATTTTTAAGTGTGCAATCCAGTGGGATCAAGTATATCCACAATATTGTATAACCACCACTGCTATTTCCAGAACTTTTTTGTCACCTGGAGGCTTTTGACTGTTCCCTTTTTTTGATGTCTGCCTTTGAAGCATTACTGAGATTCCCATAAAATAATCCCCGATGACACCTCTTGACTGTCCTGTGTCCCCTCTCTCACTCTTGGCCAGTGGTCAGGAGAGGACAACTTAGAAGGAATACTTCAGCCATTTGATCTGTTATTTTGCTAGAGGGGCCATCTTTGAACCAGCAAGTACATGGGCTTTTCTGTCCTGGGGACAAGAGGTGGACCAGCCCTTCCGTGATCTGATAGCTGTGTCATGAGGGATTCCGGGGGTCCTCTGGGACCTGACACAGTGGGAACAGCGCAACTCTTTGTTTTATGAATTTGTGGGAATTAGGCTGATGCATGAGCTGGGAGTGTCTGACAAGGGCCCGAGAAAGAGAGCTGCTTTTATACCCTCCAGGGGATTATTTGGCATTTATGACTTCAAAGAAGTAATTTCAGAGACCTGGCTATGGGTTTTCTTTCTCGCTTGATCTATTTAAACATCATTCTCTGTGTCCATTGTTGCTGGTTATCTGGGCTTGTAAGGAATGTGATGATCAGCGTTGGCTGCTGGTAGCCCCCTGTTGTACTGGATGCCATAACTACAATGCGTTCTTCACATCCAAGCTATTTCCATGTCCTGGTAGGTAGATGATATCGATGAGCCTTGGATGGGCTCTGGTAGAACAAACTCTATTAATAATGAAAAATCTTATCTTCCCAGCCCTTTCAAGTTTTGGTCTCTTTAAGAAAATGAGATTTGTTTTTCACATTTTTAATTTGAAACATGACCGTGTTTGAAGGAAGCCTTTGTGTGTTTGGGGTGAAGTATGTTTCCCAAGGGATGTGGAACAAGGACTGGACTTTGGGGGTAGACAGAAAAAGGGAGTTGCCCTGATAGTAAGTGAACACAGCAGTCCTAGAACAGCCCTAGTGGTCCTGAAAACCCTCCTCCCTGCACTGGCCATGGCTGAAACCGTCATTCATGCCTTACCTGTTGACTATGGATGCCCTGGCTATAGATAAAGCCTAGCGGTGGAGAAAGGATGGGGAAGAAGGGTGTTCCCTTTACCTTCTTCACAGCAGGCAATGTTCTAAGCTGCTTTACATATCCTGTCTCATTTAAACCCTAGAGCTCATTGGGCTTATGTTGGCTGTGATGTACACTTTCTTATTGCCTTTTTACAGGGAAGGACTTGGACTCAGAGAGGGCCAGTGGCTTGCCGGAGGTCCCTGAACTGACAAGTGCCATAAGAGACAGCCCACTCTTTCCATTCAGCCATCCTCTTCTTGAATGAGAGAGCATCTGAGGGGTCTGGGTAGCTTTAGGGTGGACACTCAAAGGACTCCACAGGGTAGTCTGCCCAGATATAAGGGATTGAGTTGCAGGATGGAGCTCAGATTCCTCAGCAAAGCTGTGGACAAGGCAAAATAAAACAGGAATAGCCCTGAGCCAGACCTTGAGTGGAAACCAGCAAAAATACCTGTTAGCCATACCTACAGCTGTGCTGTGTTTCCATGTGGACTTTTAGCAACACAGATCATCATCTTAGGTGAAGTTTGAGTTAAATACAGCAGCATTAGCAATGTCACAGCTCACAGAGCAAAGAGCCCAGGCTCTGGAGTTACACAGTCTGGCTGTGCTGGTTGCTAGCTGTGTGACCTCAGACAAGTCACTTAATCTTTTCAGCATCTATAACATGTGGATAATGATTGTCATGGGGCTGTCGCGAAGGTGAAGTGAGGTAAGGATGGCCAAGCCCTAACACGAGGTAGGACACAGTGGCCCTTGGTGGCCTGTGCAGGGTCAGTGATGCTTGTGCTTATGGAATCAGCAGAAAGCCTGCCTTCTGAGCTGCTTCTCTGCCTTCTGCATCCACAGTGCTGCAGGGTGTGGACAATTCGCTGGTGGGCCTGCACAACCAGAGCTTTGCCCGGGTCATGGAGCAGCGCCTGGCCCAGCTATTCATGATGTCCCAGCAACAAGGCCGGCGGTTTAAACGGGCCACCACCCTGGGAAGCTACACCGTGCAGGTAGGTGTATACAGAGCCACTGGGGTTTTCTAACAACTGGGGGTGGAGGGGGCGATGTGCTTCCTGAGACTAAATCAGTCAGTGTGCTCAGAGGAGCCTCCATGCTGCCAGCTGACTAAGCCGTTTTTATCAATGCTGCTGTTAGGTTTTGGGAACTGATGGTCATAACCATCAGTTATGAAAAACGTGAAGGAGGGTGAGAGTTTGCTGCTCTTCTGACATTGTCACTAACTGGGTTATAACACAAGGAAGTCTCGGTACAAAATCCGCACTCATGCAGATATTTTTGAAACCAAAAACTCTTGGTAAGCAAGGACAGACTCATCATCAGCTTGTTAGTAAGCTCAATGAAGTCCCAGCTCTCTGTCCTTTTAGACTCTCTCACCTCCATTCCTCTGAATAGCAGATGCACCATTATTCCAGAGACAGGATTCTGTTACCTGTATGTAGTCAGTTTCAACAAACAGAACCCTCCAAGCTTATAGTGGACACCTGGCCATGTAGAGATTTAGGCTGGAGGAATGTAGCAGACACTAGCTGTATCCAGCCCATATCCCTTTACCATTTCTCTGTATTCCAGTTGGAGTTCCAACAGCCAGCCTCTGAATCTTTTTCAGAGGGCTACTTTTGAGATGTCAAAACCTGCTTTGCCCACGCCGTGCTGGTTGGAAGTGCCTGAGAATTACCAGTATTATGAATACCCTGGTTCTCTTGAATGGGAGAATTCTGAAATGTATGTTTTAGATCATTTTCAGAGCTTTCCCACAGAATTAAGCTTTTGTCATTGACTGCAGTAACTGGCTTAATAACACATCCCTTGTAGGCTCCTTCCCATTCCTGTATTACCTCCTCACCCTCCTGCCAGTTCATTGCACCTCTCAGATAAACTAGAAGCACTCAGCTCTTCTCAGGGTCTGCTTCTGATGGCACCCAATCAAGGCAGTAGCCATCCCCAGGAGTAGAGATTCTAAACCTTCCTAGATACTTTAGCCAGTTCCTTGAAGAATGAGAGCCTCTCTGGTTTATTCTAGCCAGGTCTGCCTATCTTGAATTGCACTGTCACCACTGAGAACTCATGTCTAACATTTGTTGTGCTAATTAACAAAGCTCTGTTGAGCATAATGTCAAATTAGAGAAGCATTCCTGGTAGCTGCCTCTGGAGTGGGGACTTCCTAACTGGAATCGAGCAGACTACTCCTGGCATGTGAACCCCTGATTGATGATTGACCACATCTCGGGTGTAACTGAACCATAGCACGCATGCATAGTATCACACTGTCTATGAGTAAGCATCTTAAAGGAAATTGCAGCCATTAGCATAGTCTGTGTGCAAATCTTGTCCCCAGGCAATCTTGAAAGTATAGACAACCCATCTTAATGAACACACTTCCCTGCATGAGTCATCGTCATGCCCCGATGGAAACTCCAGGTCCCTCCATTCGCAGTTGGTGAATTTGGCCCCTTGTCCTATTGGATGTTGCTTTGGTTCTAAAAGTCTTTGTGGTCTGGGATGACCTTATCACGAGGTAAAGTGGTGGTTAAGCTTGCTTGTCAGGTTTGTGATTTCTCCTTTGTAGGTTCCATGTGAGCTCTATAATTTCCACTCTTCCAAATGACAGGAAGAAAGTCACTGGTGCTCAGATAACAGAACTGGGATTTGCATCAGCCAAAGGGGGAGAAGGGGCCACCCTACAACCCTGGTGTTATTTGTAAACCTAAGAAACCTAACACATTTTGCTTGCCAAAGGCCCCAGAGAGGTGTTCTTTCTCTCTCTCTTTTTTTTTTTTTTTTTTTTTTGAGACAGAGTTTCACTCTGTCATCCAGGCTGGAGTGCAGTGGCACAATATTGGCACAGTGCAACCTCTGCCTCCCAGGTCCAAGCGATTCTCCTGCCTCAGCCTCCCAAATAGCTGGGATTACAGGTGCGCGCCACCATGCCCAGCTAATTTTTGTATTTTTAGTAGAGACGAGATTTCACCATGTTGTTCAGGCTGGTCTCAAACTCCTGACCTCATGATCTGCCCACCTCAGCCTCCCAAAGTGCTGGGATTACAGGTGTGAGCCACCATGTCCAGCCCTCTCTCATTTCTTCTAAGAGCTCACTTGGCCCATTTAGCTGCCTGGAAAGTCTGAGGGAAGCAGGTGGGGGTTTATTTCTGCAAATCCCTGATTTACAGAGGGTGTAGATCACCTTGTAACATACCCTTAAAGAAATCTTAGCAGGAGGAATTTGCTATTAAGTTGAAATTGAGAGAAACTATTAGATATTTGAATGGTCATTCAGCTTCTACCGGATTCTACTAACACTTTCCCCACCTCCTTTCCCACTAGGGAAAGGAATAACATGCCCCAGTTTCCCCCAGAAAATTCAGTCTGCGTGGGTTACAATATCCTTCTACCCTGAGGCCTTTCTTCTGGGCTTAGATCATTTTAAAAGATGAGCTACCTTCATGAATATGGAGATTTAACTGTCTAGAATCTAAAGATATTTCTCTAGTTGACATATTTGAAAAATTGAGGCCTAAGAGAAAACGTGTGACCACTAAAAATTTTTAAATATTTGACTTAATTTGTAACCGAAGTAAGGCAAGTTTTAACTACCACAAGATGCCATTTTTACCTATCAAAGATTAGTAAAATACTACGATCCAGTATTGATGAGTGTGGAGCGAAAAGGGCACTTTCAAACAGAGCAACTGGGTATGAGTTTTCTGGAGGGAAAGTGAGGAATTTAGACAAGGAACTCTTCGATGATCACAAAGTGACTCCTAGAAATTCATCTCGGCCAGGCACAGTGGCTCACGCTTGTAATCCCAGCACTTTGGAAGGCCAAGGCGGGTGGATCAAGAGATAGAGACCATTCTGGCCAACATGGCAAAACTCCGTCTCTACTAAAAATACAAAAATTAACTGGGCATGGTGATGCATGCCTGTACTCCCAGCTGTACTCGGGAGGCTGAAGCAGGAGAATTGCTTGAACCCAGTAGGTGGAGGTTGCAGTTAGCCGAGATTGCGCCACTGCACTCCAGCCTGGTGACAGAGCGAGACTCTGTGGTGACAGAGCGAGACTGTCTCAAAAGAGAAAAGAAAAGAAATTCATCTTGAGGACAAGGACACACGGGTGAACATAAAGACAAAAGAGTGAGGATAGTGTTTTCCAGAGAGTGTCTAGAAAGTGATTAGGCCGTTCTTGCATTGCTATAAAGAAATATCTGAGACTGAGTACTTCATAAGAGGTTTAAATGGCTCATGGTTCTGCAGGCTATACAGGAAGCATAGTGTTAGCATCTGCTTCTGGAAAGGCCTAAGGAAGCTTCAAGCATGGCAGAAGATGAAGAGGGAGCAGGTCTCACATGGCAGGAGTAGAAGCAAGAAAGAGGGTGGGGGGAGGCTCCATGCACATTAAACAACCAGATCTCACAAGAACTCACTCACTACTGCAAGGACAGCACCAAGCCATGACCCAAATACCTCCCACCGGGACCCACCTCTAACACTGGGATTACACAATTCAACATGAGATTTGGAGAGGACATGTATTCATACTATATCAAGATCTTATCAAGTGTTCTTTTGAAAAGGGGCTCTCTGGCCAAATCGGTTTGGGCAAGGCTGCATCCTAAAGCCCCTTCTTGAAGAGTCCCAAAGCCTATTTGCATACCAAAGATCTAAAAAGACCTGAAGTAAAGACATCTCCTTAATTTTCTTCAACATACTGGTTTCCAAGTTTAAATGTCAAAAAGCCCTTGTTTTTAAGTAATATCTATATATTCCCAACATTTTATTATGAACTTTTTTTTTTTTTTTTTGAGATAAAGTCTTGCTCTGTCGCCCAGGCTGGAGTGCAGTGGTGTGAGCTCAGCTCACTGCAACCTCCGCCTCCCAGGTTCAAGCGATTCTCCTGCCTCAGCCTCCCGAGTAGCTGGGAGTACAGGTGTGTGCCACCATGCCTGGCTAATTTTTATATTTTTAGTAGACACGGGGTTTTGCTATGTTAGTCAGGGTGGTCTCGAACTCCTGACCTCAAGTGATCCACCCACCTTGGCCTCCGAAAGTGCTGGGATTACAGACATGAGCCCCTGTGCCTGGCCAACATTTTCAAACTTGTAGAAGAGTTGATAAAATGATAGTCAACACCCATATCACTATCTAGGTTCTACAATTGACATTATACTGTTACTGTTTTGTATTTGATTACATATATCATTTCCAAACACTTCCATAAGGTTTTCTTAACGTATATTTTCATATACTTCTAAATCATAGATTGATTTTGACATTCTAGCATTTCATATAAATGGAATCCTACAGTACATACTCTTTTGTGTAAAGCTTTTTTGACACAGTGTAGTGTTTTGACATTCATCCATGTTGTTGTGTTATTCAGTAGTTTATTCAGATTTTTTTGCTGAATAATAATCTCTTGTATGAATATATTACAGTTTGTTTATCCATTCTTCTGTTGATGTACACCTAGGCTTTTCCAGTTTGTAGCTATTAAACAAGGCTGCTGTGAACATTCTTCCACAGGTCCTTTGGTGACCACATGGCTTTCAGTCATCTTAGGTATATAGGCTGGAATTGCTGATTCATAGGGTTGGTGTACATTAGTTCTATAGGAAACTGCCAGACCTTTCTCCGAAGTGGTTGCACCATTTGCACTCCCACTAAACAGACAGGTGTTCCAGTTGCTTCACTTCCTCATCAACACTTGGTGTTATCAGTTCTTACTTTAGCCATTCTGGTGGGTATAGAGTGGTCTGTTGTGGTTTCAATTTGAATTTCCCCATTGAGCATTTTTAGGTGCTTATTGGTTATTCAGACTTCTTCCTTTGTGAAGTGTCTGATCAGCTCCTTTGCTCATTTTCTATTGGGTTGTAATAATATCTATTTTTTAATTGTTATGTATAGCATATACACAAAACAGTATAAGAAAGATGCAGAGTTTAAAGGACACTAAAAAAAAGAATCCACAACCTGAAGGGTAAGAACATTACCCTTACCTTATCCCAAAAGCCTTTTATATGTCTTCTCTGATTGTACTCCCTTCTTCCCTCTTCAGAGTTTAGAGTGAATCTGAATTTTGTATTAAATCATTCCCATATTTTTTGTATAGATTTTACCATCCAAGCCTGTATCTCTAAATAGTATATTATGTAGTTTTGCTTAATTTTTAACTTTATATTTTGTGATTTGTTCCTTTTGCTCAAAATCAGGCTTTTATATTCATCCATAATGATACGAATAGCCATAGTTCATTCATTTTCACCACTACACTGTAGTATTTCATCATATGAGTATACAATAGCTCATTATCCAACCTATTATTAACAACATTTGAATTTTTAGTCTTTTTACTGTTATAAACAATGTTGCTATAAACATTTTTGTACTATCTTTTAATATCCTGTAAAACTCATAATCTGTAATATAAACTTTGGAAAATACTATACTATTTATGATTTGTTAATTATAACTGAAAAAGTTGATAACCAAATGTTCAATAATCAAGGGTTAGTTTGATTTACCAGGCATGCATATGGTAGAACACGATGTAGGTATTAAAACTGAAGTTTTAGTATTTGTGATTATCAATTGTTAATTACAGTAGTAAAAAATTAGTAACAATCTAAGTGTTTAATAATAAAGGATTATTTAAATAAGTTTATGAGGTATGCATCAGAATGCCATGTAAAAATAAACGTTTATACTTTTGTTATATTTAAGGTCCTTTAAAGATGCAAGTAAAAATTGCAAGATATTGTCTATAGGCTATGATAAATAATTTTGTAAACTAATAAGCAAAAGGGTTGTGTGGGCAAAAACAAAGAATGGAAGCAAATACTCTATAATGGCAACAGTAATTAGCTTGTGAAAGAAGGATTACAGATTGTTTTTATTTTATTTCTTGATGTTTTTCCATATTTTCAAATTTTCCTATAGTGAATATGTATAACTTTTAGAGTAAAAAAAAAGCAAAACCATTGTTTTAGAAAAAGAACATTGAGTTTCCAAGTAGTGTTTTTATCAGAGATCTTTTAAATTGCAGACATATAAGTTAATTTTTCTCCCTCTCTGGCAATTACAGACATTTGAATTTAACAGTCCTGTTTGAGAATAACCTAACATGCCCTGAATTAAATGCAGAGGCCTATTTTCAAATGAGGCCAGAGTTCTGTGGATGCTGGGAGACATCACTATCCTGTGTTTTCTTCTCCAGCTGCAAACTGTTCTTTCCAGATGTTCACATTTTTCAAACCTTTTTTCTCCTCCCAGTCTCCTGCTCCAGCGAGAGCAGGCTTCTTGAGAGGCTGGATATAGGGAGGTATGCAAAGGTTGGCGTCTAACCACAGAAGCTTCAGCAGTCGGGAGAGGAACATCTGCTGATCACCTGGGTGATTGCAGGGTCCATGCAAAATGCCCTGCAAACACTTGGCCTCTCTTTTTCCGAAAGATGGTGAAGATGCAGCGTGTCCCAGGCCCGAAGGACCCAGCGGAGCTGACTTACTATACCCTGTACAATGGGAAGCCTTTGTTGGGGACCGCAGCTGCCAAGATCCTGAGCACCATTGATTCCCAAAGGATGGCCTTGACCCTGCATCATGTTGTCCTTCTGCAAGCTGACCGTAAGGGAATGCTCTTTTTATTCAGTCTTTTTAATGCCATTAAATGTTTCCTGAAAATCAAAATGATTCCCCAAAATCATGTTAATGGTCTCAGAGCTAAACATATTTGTATTCTGGAAGGTTCTTAAATCAATCAGCTATGTTTCTGTGTTGTTTCAAGCAGTAAGGGATATGTTTTAGATACTGGAAGGATGGTAATGATATTACTTTGCCCCCAAGTCCTACCCACCCTTCTTCCTCAGCATAATCTAGTGAACAGCTATGAAAATCACTATAGCTGAGATTATTTTTGTATGCCAGGGGAATTAAAGATAATTTGATTCAACAAACATTTATAAAGTTCTACATGAAGTCGCTTAGTGCTGAAGGATGTGTGGAAGTGGGCAAGACCTGGCTCCTGCCCTTAAGGAGCAGGGAGACTTAATGCAGGTGCAGTGGCACACAACACAGGAAAGTGCTGTAAAAGGCAGTGTGTGTTAGGGGGTCAGCAGAGGGAGGATTTGCTTCGAAGGGGCATCTGGAAAGAGTGAGCAGAGGAAGGATGTTAAAAATAATAGCCGTCTCTTTGAATACCCTCCCTTGTGGCAGCTGCTATGCAAGTTACTTCACCTGGATTTTCTCACTTTCTATTCTCATTGGAGCAGTGTTTACTCAGATCTAAGCCACAGGAAAGGAAACTGAGGCTCAGAAAAATGAAATAACCTGCTCGGCATCACAGAACAAGTGCTTAGGTGGCTGGGATATTAATCTAGTTCTGTCTGACTTTGAACTTGTGTTCTTAACTATATGACACGTGAAGATTTCAGCAGAGGGAGAAGAAGGTGTGCATATTCCAGAAAGAGAGGGCAGCATGAGCGAAAGAATGGAGGTGCAAAGTACCAAGTGTGCTTGAAAAATGAGTTCAGATTGCCTGGAGTGCCGACACCCGTGGAGGAGTTAAGGGAAGTGGAAAGGTGTATTGATCCGGAGACTAAGGCCTTGAATGACAGGGAAGGAGATAGTACACACTCTGATCAGCTGTGGGGTGCTGATGAAGATTTCTGAGCTAAGGAGTAATATCATTGGAACTGCCCATTTTTAGGAAGCTTAATTGGTCAGCAGTGTCTAGGATGGGAGCAGACAGGAAGTGGCAGGACTGGTGAGGAGGCTCTGTGGCGTCCCAGGCATTGGGAACCCGAACAAAAGCTATAAAGAGAGTGGGGGAAGGGGAAAGGGTATGAAGGTGAGAGATTGGGTGGTAGAAATTTTAGTATTTGGCAGCATACTGAGCATGGAAGGCAGGAAAGGTCATCTCCCGTGGGTTTGCTTTCCTAGCTCATGTCTGTGTTGCCCAATTCCCTGACACCTGGCTCGTGGTCTTCCTCTCCTGCTCAGCTCTTGTCTTTATCCAGTTTACTTTTGCTTCCAGGATTTTGGTCCAGACCTTGTATTGTCTTCCTCTGCCGGCAAATCCTCACAGACACAACTTTGTCTAGGAATGACGATGGTCACTCTCTGCAATCTTGTTTTTCAAAGTGACATTTTTAACCAAGATTCTCTTCCTTTGCACCTCTCCCCTTCCCTCCCTGTGGGCTCCGTCCTCATCTGCTCAACAGCTTGCTTCATCTGTTTTGCTGCATCCTCTTTATGTGGACTCCAGAGCTTTCTGTTCTCAGCTCTCTCTCCCTCTCTCCAGGTGAGGAATAAGTCATAGAGGACAGGAGTGAAAACCACTGCAGGTGTCCAGGCGAGAGCTGAAGGTACTAAAAGTGGACATTCAGAGAAGTGAACAGATTCGGGATATTTCAGGGGACAGAGTCAATGGCGCAAGATAATGATTCTGTATGTAGCCAGGGAAGGAAGCGGGACTCAGAGGAATCAAGGGTGACTCCTAGGTGCTGGCTTGAGCATTGGTTGTGGTGCCATTTGTTGAGATGCAGAAGGTGCAGGTCAAAGAGGATAAGTGGGGTTGGGATGGGAACAGGGGAGATGGAACTGGGAGTTTGGTTGTAGACCTGTTAGGTGTGACATGTCTACTAGACATCGATGTGGATCTCAGAAAACATAAACTCAGGAGTCATCAACATATAGGTGATGTTTAGAGCTAAGGAAATAGGTGAGAATAACCAGGTGGGTTTAGCTAGAGAGAAAAGGGAGAAACTGAGCCCTGGGGAATCCACATATGGGAAGAGTGAGAGCAAGCAGAGGACACTGACCAGGAGCAGCCAGGGAGATGGGAGGAGAGTGTGGAGTTCAGAATGCAAGCAAGGACAGCAGATCTCATGGGAGGGAGAGAGCTACGTGTGGATTTGTATTCTCAAGAGGCAGGGCACAACAGGGTAGAGATTAAGGGGATTGGAGGTTGTGACCTTAGCAGGAGTGGTTTTGCAACCAAATGGGCTGAGAAGGAGAACAAGGTGTGGGGAAGCAGTGGGAGGAAATCTTCTGGGGCAGTTGCTGGAGGGGCTGTATGGCATTGCAGGCATTCAGAACCCAAACAAAAGCTAGAAAGCTTGAATTGGTGTGTGTTTGAATATTGAGAGGATGCTGTCATGGAGAGGGAGAAGCTGACAATGCAGAAGAGAGAGGCAGGAATTGTAGGTGCAAAATCTGTCAGTGAATGAGGCAGTGGGATCTGGTGCACAGGTGGAGGGGTCTGCAGGGACAGCTGGTCCTTTCTAATGAGGGGAAAGTGGAGTACAGGGGACACATGGTGATGGAAGCTTGCAGACGCTGTCTCCGATTGTTTCTGCTCTCTTGGGTATAGTGAAATGAAGTCGGCAGCTGAGATAGAGGTGTGTGGGGTGGATTTGAGCTGGGGTGTGGTAATACACACTGAGAATGGCAGAGCAAACTGCCCAAAAAGTGCTGAAAGATTGACAGGGCTCCGCTTCTCCTTAATCCTCATGGCTGTGTCCACACCACGTCTTCTGTTTTTCAATCTCAGGTCCTTTGAAGCTCCCCTTCCTCGCTGCAGTCACCTCAGGGCCTCAAGAGGCCCCCATCACTCATTGGAGATTTATAAATGCACCTGGCTCAGTATCTCTTCCTCTCTAACACTTGTGTTCTGGCCATCTGCTACTTTGGCCTGTCAGTTCTGTGACAGTTCTATGATGGTCACTCTCTGCAGGCTTATTCTCAAAATGACATTTTTAGCGAAGACTCGCTTCCTTCACTCCTCAAGGCCACCCCAGGCCTTGAGTTACTTGGGACGGGCATGAAAAGGAGAGCTGGCTTCATGGTGAGCAGAGGTGAATGGAGTGTCAGGAGGACCGGGTAAGGCTAAGGGACTTTGCTAGTGGCAGTTGATGGGGAGCAGTGGATGGGGTCAGGGGCCAGGACAGGAGAGAGAGATCCTATCAGGTTAGACTCATGGAAGCTTTTGGGAGTGAGAGTCTGGGAGGTGAGGGATGGCCCAGAGGCTCAGCTGTCACTCAGAGAGTCGAGATTCAAACTCTGTTTGGCCAGGCTCCAAGGCTGCCACCCTCTGACCCTTCCAGCCTCACTCCTTTGTCTCCTTCAAATCCACTCGGTCCTCTCAGTTCCCTTCCACAGTCACTCACAAATCCATTTCCTTTTCTCCATCCCATCATTCTCTCCCACTTGGACCATGGCAGTAGCTTCCAAAGTGACTCAACTTCCCGTTAGTGTGCCTTCCACATTGTAATTAGAGTCATTGTAATAAAACATGGATTCTGAGCTTACATTGACCCCACTTTAAAAAAATACTTGCTGGCTCCCGTCGTTCACAGAATAAAATCCAAACTCCTGTCCTCACAGCTGGTGCACCCAGCAAGCCTTCAGGACTGCACGACTTGGTCTCAGGCTGCTTTTCCAGCCATGTGGCCTGCGTTTCTCTCCTTCATGTCTAAAGCCACGCAGGGGTTTTCATCCTGCATGTTCCCTATTCCTTGAAGCCTTCCTTGGCCCCTGCGGCACAGCCCTCTGTCTGCCTTGGTTCCAGGAGCTCCCATTGCCCTCCTCACATTGGGCCATAACAGCCTCACGAGCTCTTTAAAAGCAGGTGCCGCATCTCATTCATCTTGGAAGATCTAGCTCCAGTTCCTTCCTGGTTCTATTCTTGTGAAGGCAAAGGAACCACCCTTCACCAGATGCCTCTGCTAGGTGCCGAGAGAGGCATGTGGTTAGGAGACACCATAGCACTTGAGAGAAGAGCCTTTGAAATAAGGTAACCCAGGCCCAGCCCCTGCTCTTCCACTTTCTAGTTATGGAGCTTGGAGTCAAGTTAATTAGCCTCTCTGACCTTCATTTTCCCTACCTGTAAAATGGTAATATAAAAAACACCTCCCTAAGAGAGCTACGTAGGAGATTAAAAGAGATAATTATTGCCTGTAAAGGGCTTGGTGCAGTCCTGGGGCACCTGTTAAGCACGTAGTAAGTGGCAGCTGAATCTCTCCATCGGTATCCCAGCAACACCCGACAATATCCCACTGGCACCCCCGTGATATGTGTCATCATCTCCTTAAACTCCACACAGCTCAAACAATAAATTACCTTCTGCCTTCTAACAATGCCTCTCCTCTCCAGTCCCCTTTCCGTCTTCATTAGTTGCACCCTCTTCTCTGTATTATATGGGTTCTCAACCTTCAAATCTCCTTTCTTCTTCATTTCTCTCCTGTAGTCCTCTGGCCTCACGGATAAAGGAGATTCAGCTGCCACTTACTATGTGCTTAACAGGTGCCCCCAGGACCGGGGACACTGATGGGATATCAAGGGTGTGATAGGATATCCTATGAAGGTTAAGAAAGGTGTTGGGAATTCAAGCCTAGACCTCTAGAGAGAGATTCAAGGTAACGCTATAGACTTTGAGGATTCTGTAGATAGAGATTAGAATTAAAATCCTGGGGAAAATGTTAGTGCCTGGTGAAGGAACGAGCTAGTGGATGGAAGAGGAAAGCAAGAGGATGTCCTCTGGGAAATACGTCCACCCCAGGAGCAGGTGAGGACGAAGATAAGGCCAATGAAGGAGAAGAGGGCAGAAATCTTTAAAATCCCATTTTCTCCCAGTAGTTTCAAAATCAGCCTACAATGTTCATCTGAGGTCAGGACTTTGAATAGAGAGTCACAGTGTTGAATACTTTGTCTCTCTGAAGGGAGAGTGTCTGTATTCTGTGTCTTCCAGAGCCTTCTAAATCACTAATTCTAGGGCCAAGACTGGAGCATGCAGTGCCCACGTGACTCACCCCATCACCTCTGGGTGACAAGGCAGCATTTGACTTAGGCAGCTAGAGGTTTGCATCTGGTCCATTTGCAAGGTCTGGAGTGAGAGGCACTTCAGAGTTGTTATCCAGCTGACAGAATAGGGAAAATTCACCCCAAGGAGAAGTACACCAGAGCAGGAAGTGGTTTACTTTACATGGCCACCAGACGTTTATCTGAAAAAATGCCACTTGGCTGGGTGCAGTGGCTCACACCTATAATCCCAGGACTTTAGGAGGCTGAGGTGGGTGGATCACCTGAGGTCAGGAGTTTGAGACCAGCCTGGTTAACATGGAGAAACCCCGTCTCTACTAAAAATAAAAAAATTAGCTGGGCATGGTGGTGGGTGCCTGTAATCCCAGCTACTTGGGAGGCTGAGGCACAACAGTGGCTTAAACCTGGGAAGCGGAGGTTGCCATGAGCCGAGATCATGCCATTACTCCAGCCTGGGGGACACAGTGAGATTCTGTCTCAAAAAAAAAAAAAAAAAAAAGAAACGAAAAGAAAAAAAAATCCACTTAAAGAAATAGGCTGACCCTCTGGTAAAGAGGACTCATGCTCATTCACTTCTTTAACAGATATGTATTGAGCACCTACTATGTGCAGGGCACTGCTCTGGGCACTGGAGATACAGCAGTGAATGAAGTGGACAAAAATCCCTGCCCTGGTGGAGCTTATGTTCTAGAGTGGGCAGATCAAGGAAACTAAATAAATCACATGTTTGACGCTAATTAGTGCTATGGAGAAAAGGTGGGCAGGGAAGGGCTAGGGCATGTTGAGAAGATAGTGGTTGCAATTTTAAATTGTTGGGGGGTCGAGAAGAGAATCACTGAGGAAGTAACCCTTGAGTGACCACCTGAAGAAAGGGAGGGAGGCAAGGGTCCCTGAGGATATCTGGGGGCCAGGTTCCAGGCAGGGAGAAGACAGTCTGACACCCAGCACCGAGGTCATTGAGGGAGCAGAGTCATAGCTGTGAGGTCAGAGGCACGAAAGAGCGGCCATGGTCAGGTAGGGCCTCACGGGCTGGGCCCCCATTGGGAAGAGAAGCCACAGGAGGGTTTGGTGGGAGAACAATGTGGACTGAGCACTAGCCAGCCGCTGGGCCCCGGGAGGACTCTCGCCTGCATCCAGTCACCCCAGTTATGAGCTCTAATATTTGAGACATAGGTGACGGCCACAAAAACAAACTGGAAACACTTGAATGGATGCCTTCTCCTTTCAACATTTGCTGTACGTGAGAATAATTTATTTTGTGTTAGATTATTTGGACTCTGACTTCATTCCTTCTGACAAATACTGTGTGTGTATGTGTGTGTGTATGTGTGTGTGTGTGTGTGTGTGTGTTTACGCTTGCACATAAGCACACACTTCTATTCATGTGTGTTAACTCGGAACCGACTTTAACTGTTTATTTCAGAGAAGTGACTTTTCATAGAAAGGTCTGACCTCTCTGGGTCTCAGTTTCCTCATCAGCATATTGGGGATGAGAAAAGCACGCAGGCAAAGGACCTATCACAGCGCCTAACACACAGTAGGCACTCAGGAAATGGGTTTTCCTATCAGTCCTCTACTGAAATTTTTGCAGTTTAAATAACCCTTCATTCCTTTTCACCTTTAGGCATGACTTCGTACTTTTAGGTAATTATGCCAATGAACACGACATTGAGTTTGGGTGACTTCAGTTGACCTAACGTTACTCTTGTTTTGACTGTTAAATGAATTTATTAATGTGTCTAAGATAAAATCTGTTCTGTTTATGTAAATGAAGGTGAGGGGATTTTACATACTGCACCAAGAAGAAGCACCTCTACTAAAACAATAAAACTGGGTAAAAGCTGGACATTCTTGCTAATAAAAAAAAGCATGTATTTATTTAGCTTATACACTGATACACTGTACATTTTTCTCCAT
This sequence comes from Hylobates moloch, assembly GCF_009828535.3. Classification (NCBI taxonomy): domain Eukaryota; kingdom Metazoa; phylum Chordata; class Mammalia; order Primates; family Hylobatidae; genus Hylobates; species Hylobates moloch. The sequence goes on along the minus strand of NW_026652286.1, from coordinate 14,289,712 downwards.
CAGGATAAAATAACGATAAAGAGGCATATTGATATTTTTCACAGAAGCTATAAGCTTTAAAAAATGTTAATGGCAGAATACTCACATATAAATACTGAATTACTAAAAGCAGGAGCAATTAAGTGTTTAATGTCAACAGAAACATATTATCTAATGAGCTGTTTTCAGAAGTTAATAATGTGATTAATCACCGATTGATAAAAACTGTGGAGAAGAAGCTCTTCTGTACTAATAGTGTTCTGAGCCTAAGGGCAGCCAGATGAGAGGTAGATCTTGGCTAATAAGGAACCACTTGATGTCAGGGCTTGGTTGAAATCAGAGAGGAAGACTGGCTGGCTCCACAGGCAGGTCTCACCACGTGGCACTTACTGGTGGGATGTTCATATTCTAGGGTCTGGGCCTCAGTTTTGCCTAGTAGCCCCCAAGTTCAGCAGGATCAGGAGGAACAACTCATGCTAACCAGGCTTACAAGAGTTTGATGTATAAACCAGATTGCCAATATATTAATTTAAACTACAGACCAAACCTACCATGGAGAAGGAACTTCTCCTTTTAACTTGTCAATACTTTTTCCTATCTCAAGTAAATCATATGATGAGCTTTGGCAAATGTATACACCCATGTAACCCAACTCTCTATCATGATACAGAGCATGACCATCACCCTGTTGCCCTTTCCAATTAATTCATCCCAGCCCCCTCACCCCGAGGCACCTACTGTTTTAATAGCACATTCTTCCTGCTGCCAATCACTTTGGTTGCTCTTCTTTACTCTGGTTCTGAGAGCAGCCTGAGTCTTTTGACTAGACCGAGGCATTTCCAAGCTCCCAGCCAGCTATTCTGGGGGAGATCCATCTGCTCATGTTACATTTTACTCGTTGCTCACTCTCAGGGTGACTACACCACAATATTGAGAGTCATTTCTCTGTGGCTTTTGCCTCCTGATTCCAGCACACATTTCTAATCTGCACATTTCTCAGCTTCACTTTTCTTTTGACTTGTGGATGTCACCCCTGGGAAAAATTGTTACTGATCCATCTTTTTCTCCTCTTCCTCTCAGTAGTAGCGAAGTCTAGCATTTACTGAGCAACTACTAGAGACCACACCAAAAACACTACAAAGTGACAGCCCATTTTACAGAGGAGGAAACTGAGACTCAGGGAGCTTAAGTCACTTGCCCAAGGTCACATAGCTGCGGAGGTGGAGGCTTTCTAACCCCAAACCCTCTTAACCTCCCACGTTCTTCTGTCCAGGACTTGGGACTGGGGTGGGGGTTGCTTTCCTCTTCCCAGTGCTGCTTGTCATGTCCCTCCTGCTGGCTCTTTCCCACAGCCGTGGTGAAGAACCCGCCCAATAACCTGTGGATCATCGCCGCAGTGCTGGCGCCCATTGCCGTGGTCACGGTCATCATCATCATCATCACTGCTGTGCTCTGCAGGAAGAACAAGAATGACTTCAAGCCCGACACCATGATAAACCTGCCGCAGAGAGCAAAGGTATATGGAAGTGGTGGGGAGGGGGGCAGGAGGACAGGCCTGCAGGAGCTCGGCCTGCCTTTCCCACTTGCCTTTTGAGGCCATTGCCAGAGCCTGCAGAAACATCAGGGCAGGTGCTCATTTTGAAGGAGATCCTTCCTTTTAGTCTTAGGACCTGATGATTCGTGGTTATCTGATGCCCATTCTGCCATCAGTGCTTCCAAGCACTTTATATACAGCAGCTCTCTAATTCTCACAGCTGCCTTTGGAGGAAGGACTATTATTTTACAGATGAGGAAACCGAGGCATAGAAAACGAAAAGCTAAAGAGACCTGAAAGGGATTTTAGAGATAATGTAATCAGATTCCCTCCTTTTACCCATGAAAAGTAACTCTTTCAAGGTCATATGGTTGGTAAGTAGCAGAACTGATGGTAGAATCAGGTCTGCTGTGTTCTGAACGTTGTGGTCCACAGATTTAAATGTTGAAATTCTGACCCCCAATATGATGGTATTAGGAGATAGGGCCTTTGGGAGATTAGATCATGAGGGTGAAACCCCCAGGAATGAGATGAATGCCCTTAGAAAAGGCCCTAGAGAGCTCTCTTCCATGTGAAGACACAAGACATTGGCAGCCTGCAGCCCAGAAGAGGCCTCTCACCTCTGACCATCCTGGCACCTTGATCTTGGACTTCCCAGCCTCCAGAGTTGTGAGAAACAAACTTCTGTCATTTATAGACCACCCAGTCTGTGGTGTTTTGTTACAACAGCCTGAACTGACTTAGACAAAGTCTCTTGGCTCCTAATGCAAGTTGGAGTGACATCTTCAGAGGCCACCATGATGGAGAAGCTGCAGGGCTTTGGCTGGGTGGCCAGAGAACCCCCTTTCAGTGGCTCCCCTGAAGCCTGTCCTGGAGCCCCATCCACCCACTGCGGCCTCCACATCTCTGCACCACCCACCTCCGGTGACTGGGAGAGAAATGGACTAGGACATGCTGCAGGCTGATTTTCCGGTCACATTGCTCCCTTCATGATATTCCATGAGGGAAATATACTAACTGTCATACCCGATGCTTAAATAATGCCTTACAATTTGCTGGGCTCCTCGAGGTCTGTCACCTCGTTTGTTCCTCACAGCAGCCTTATGCGGTAGCTCGTAGTCAGGGAAGGTTTTATTATCCTCATTTTACTGCCAAAACACTCAAGGGAAGGAGAGACTTTGGGGTTTGTCCAAAGTCATGCTAGCAGCAGAGGGGTGACTGAGGCTCACATCCGAGTCTTGGAGCATTTTCTCCATTATACACCTACCTGAACACTGAGATTTGGCAGGTAGAATCCTCTTCCAGCTCTGAAGATCTGAGCTTTGTCTGCCTGTGTAGGAATGAAACAGCAAACTACCCCTCATATTCCAGAGCCATTGGAATGCATGTCAGCCATGGAGATCGTCCTTGCGGGGGTCACACATGCCTTAGTTCTTTCTTGATGATCACACCTCACTTCAGCAAAAGAAATCAAAGGATTTTTATTGTTTGTTAAACTGATACACCTGTTTTGATGCCGCAGCTTGTTTAGATACTGTCTACTGAAGAGCCAAATGCCAAAGCGAGTTGTTCTGTTTCAGTTGACACAAAGGCACCTGCTTCCCAGGCACAGCAGGATATTGGTAAGAAGTGTACATTGGGAATTGCCCAAGCAGTGAAAGGTGAAACTCTTCCAAGAGTGTGTATTTCGGCCGGGCGCTGTGGCTCACGCCTGTAATCCCAGCATTTCGGGAGGCCGAGGCGGGCGGATCACGAGGTCAGGAGTTTGAGACTAGCCTGACCAACATGGAGAAACCCCATCTCTACTAAAATTACAAAATTAGCCGGGTGTGGTGGCACATACCTGTAATCCAAGCTATTCAGGAGGCTGAGGCAGGAGACTTGCTTGAACCTGGGAGGCAGAGGTTGCAGTGATGCAAGATTGAACTGTTGCACTCTAGCCTGGGCAACAAGAGCAAAACTCCATCTCAAAAAATAAAAAAGAGTGTGTATTTAATCTCCATCTCAGCTTAGTTACAACATGAGCCTTTTAGACATAATGGTAATAACCAGAATCTAACTGTACCCACATCCACGAATACAAAACATGCCATAATGGGATTGTAAGGGGCATATTTATGTTATAGATTAAACCAAAATTGTACTAATCTGCCAAAATGAGTAGGGCAACACATGATTTCCTCATAGCTTCTGGCTTGAAGGCTGTCTGAAGCTAGGACAGATTAGCGTTTGTGGTTTTCCATAGCTCCTTCTGTGTCCTACTCTGTGCATTAGGCTTTGTGAGATACCTGGCTGACATTGAACATCAAGCAAATTTATGTTCCATGAGATGATTGAATTCACTTGTGTGCGGTGGAGCTGGTTGTTTTCCCCCTCCATGAGGCTGGGCTGCATATTTTGATTCCTAAAGCCCTTTTATCGTGGGAAACCAGCAGGGTGGAACTGCCTCTTGCTTACTGCAGTTCTTCTGCCGTTACAACCCAGGGACACTGCAGTGTTGGAGAGAGGAGAGAGCTTCCTGCATCTCTTCTCACCACCTTGTGTGTGTGAACAGAATTCAATTAATGTCAAAGGACGAGGCAGAACAAAAAAGTTAGCCTTCACGGCCAATCCATAGACTACGAGGACAGTCCTGGGGACATCGCTGCATCTTTACAATTCAGGCTACAGTGCCAGAGGGCAGTCCCGGGGATCCTTCCTGAGACTCAGTAATAAACTTAACATGCTAAGCAGAGGAGGTGAGTGTGGCTTTCCCGGGAGCCGAGGCCAGGGTATGGATACCCTTACCCTTCTTCAGAGACAAGGTACCATGGAATACTCCATTCCCATTGTTATCAGGTGGGCTTCTGCAGGTAGAATGGTGAAAAATGATAAATGCAAGAGGGCCAGCATCATGACTTTTGTCACCTCCTTTCTTCCTAGTTCACTTCCCTTTACTCTGTCATTGGATGTACAGCCGTTTTTCTAGTTTTTCCCTTCATAGAATTGAAGAGATCATGTTTCCCTGAATAGGCCACCTTAGAAGAGGGTGGATAGGACCATATCCAGATGCAGGATGGAGCTTGGAGGGTCTGTAACCTTTTGCATGAACATCTGCTTGGGACAGGCCAGTCACCCCCTAAGAACAGTTTCCTCTTTCCCACTACCGTCTGTAGGATACTATTTATAGGATACCTATAGGATAACTTACCCAGCTCTGTGAGCCTGGGTAAGCTGCTTAACCTCTCTAAACCTCAGTTGCTTCATCTGTAAACTGGGAACTCATGATAATACCTACCTTCTTGAACTATAGTGAAGATGCAATGAGAAAAGTTATGTACTGTGTTTAGTACTGTGCAGCTGATATCAGATGAGGCTGAAACTGAGCCCCTTGAGGGTGAGGAACCAGTGATTTAACTTTATGTGTTCAGCACCAAGGACAGTCCCTGTCGTTGGAACAATAGGAAAGTTAAACATCAGGAAAGTTACTTAACCTCTGTGCCTCAATTTTTCCATCTGTAAAATGGAGATATAACAATAATCGTATATTGTGAGGATTAAGTGAGTTAATATATATACATCGCTTTGAGATATGTCTAGTACATAATACTACCTATAAGTTGGCTTCTATTGTTACCCATGCTTTTTTTCTTAAAAGGTCTTAGCAGTGTATCCACATTTGAAATTATTGGAGATTATTTTGATTTGATAATTTTATAAAACTAATTGAAGTAACTATAGCTACTTCATGATATTTTATTATTGGGGTTAGGAGTCACTAATGTGTCTAATGGGCAATTGATTAATCTCAGGTAATTTTCCAGTTGAAAGCTAAAAGACCGCTACCCTGGGAGTCAGAAGAGTGAGGGAGTAGTAGTCCTGCGCCACTTAGCTGTGTGATCTTGGGCAAGTCACTGAACCTCTCTGAGCTTTTGTTTTCTTATCTGTGAAATGAAGGCTGTGATGTTTGCCTTGCTTACCTCACAGGTTTGTTGGAGGATGAGATGAGATAACAGTGTTTTGCACGCTGTAAGTACCAAACATACACAGGGATTGTTGTGATTAATAACACAGGTGTAATTAACCTAATAACAATAGCCACCTTTTAAGCTTGGAATTCCTTAATGTCTCTCTTTGTGTATATCCATCCAGTCACCTGAAGTATCCGGTGGATAACTTTAACCCAGTGTGAAAGGTAAGGGGCCAAATCCAGAGGGAGGAGAAAGAAAGCGGGAGATGGGACCAGAGCCAGCTTTCCCTATCATTAGGTTCTTGGGAAGTCTTAGCTGCTACTGGAGCCTCCCATTTCCTCACAGACAGGCCAGGAGTGTTGCACAGGAGCCAGGCCATGTACGGCAGGAGATGCTAACCAAGATAGGAAGCTGCAGAAGGAAAGGAAGGGCTGTGGGAAGACTCATCAAATAGTGGTTAGATGTTCCAGCTCTGGGTCACATAGTCCCAGGTTCAAGTGCTGACTCCATCACAGCTCTGTGAGCCTGGGTAAGCTGCTTAACCTCTCTAAACCTCAGTTGCTTCATCTGTAAACTGGGCACTCATGATAATACCTACCTTCTTGAACTATAGTGAAGATGCAATGATATAAGTTGTGTACTGTCTTTAGTACTGTGCCATTAATATCAAATGAGGCTGAAACTGAGCCCCTTGAGGGTGAGGAACCAGTTATTTAACTATATGTTCAGCACCAAGGACAGTCCCTATCATTGGAACAAAACTGAATAGGATAATGGGGGCGTGAGGGTGTGATACAAAAGGGGCCAACAGGACATGAGACTGGGCAGGCAGTTTCAGCTGGCATGTGAAGGGCTTTGAATGCCTCGCCAAAGCATTTGGGGAGACATTCAAGGCCCTTCATATTTTAAATGAGAGAGTGATGCAACCACATGTGTTTTAAGGGTGATAATTTTGGAAGCTCATCGGGGAGGCCTGGAAAGGAGCTAAATTGGAAGCAACAAGACCGAGGCAGAAGATAGTGAAACAGTGGACCTGGAGAGGAAAAGTCAGCTTCCAGAAACATTTCAGACGTTGAATCTAATTGGTGACCAATTGGTTATGGAAGGAGCAGGCAATTCAGTACTTGAGAGACATTACCAAGTTATCTGAAGGCTCTCTTCTGTTTCTTGTAGGCCAAGAACAGGGAGGGAAAAGAACAGAGACCACCTTTCCTCAGCAAACACTATTTCAGAAACGCAGTCCCAGGTCCTGGCCTCAGAACGTTACTGATCACCACATAGGTCAGAGTGTAGGTCTCAGAGAAGAGAAGCGGGTGATCGTACTTCCCAGAGTGAGTTTCTCAGGGAACTGGGGGAGCTGTCCATGGCAAAGCTATAGACAGCCTCAAATAAAAAAGCCTTGTTGGAGTTAGCAGTAAAACTCCATCCTGTTCTGAGACACAGTGGTGAGATTTGGCAGGTTAGGCCACAGTTCTAGACTGGATTGTTAAATCTGCTGGAACTTTCCTGTTATATCTCTTAGCTAAATTAGCTGCTGAAATTTACAAGAAAAAAACAAACAACCCCATCAAAAAGTGGGCAAAGGACATGAACAGACACTTCTCAAAAGAAGACATTTATGCAGCCAAAAGACACATAAAAAATGCTCATCATCACTGGCCATCAGAGAAATGCAAATCAAAACCACAGTGAGATACCATCTCACACCAGTTAGAATGGCCATCATTAAAAAGTCAGGAAACAACAGGTGCTGGAGAGGATGTGGAGAAATAGGAACACTTATACACTGTTGGTGGGACTGTAAACTAGTTCAACCATTGTGGAAGTCAGTGTGGCAATTCCTCAGGGATCTAGAACTAGAAATACCATTTGACCCAGCCATCCCATTACTGGGTATATACCCAAAGGATTATAAATCATACTGCTATAAAGACACATGCATACATATGTTTATTGTGGCGCTATTCACAATAGCAAAGACTTGGAACCAAGCCAAATGTCCAACAATGATAGACTGGATTAAGAAAATGTGGCACATAGACACCATGGAATACTATGCAGCCATAAAAAATGATGAGTTCATGTCCTTTGTAGGGACATGGATGAAGCTGGAAACCATCATTCTCAGCAAACTATCGCAAGGACAAAAAACCAAACACCGCATGTTCTCACTCATAGGTGGGAATTGAACAGTGAGAACACGTGGACACAGGAAGGGGAACATCACACACCGGGGTCTGTTGTGGGGTGGGGAGAGAGGGGAGGGACAGCATTAGGAGATATACCTAATGTTAAATGACGAGTTACTGGTTGCAGCACACCAATATGGCACATGTATACATATGTAACCTGCACATTGTGCACATGTACCCTAAAACTTAAAGTATAATAAAAAAAAATTAGCTGCTGAAGGAGGGGCTTCTGATCATATCAAGTTCTGATATACTCTAAATGACAGAGGTTGAATTTCATCTGCAGATTTTCTTGAAAAAAATCACTGCTGTCCATTTCACCTGGACTATGATTTATCAGGAAAGCAAAAGTAATAACTAATATTGATTGAGCACTTACTATTGGCTAGCCACTTATCTAAATGCTGAACTTGAATTTCTTATTTAATCCTTACAGTATCCCCTTAAAAGTGATTACATGTTGCTCTCACAAATATATAAATTTTATCCTGTTTATACTATTATTATCTCCAGTTAACGTAATAACAGTGGCCATCTTTTAAGCTTGATGAAGAAACTGATGTGCAGAGAGTTTCAGTAACTTAGCTAATGAATGACGGAGTCATGATTTGAACCCAGGCAATCTGCTTTTGAAACTGCCACTTTTACCCACCACACTGTCTTGCCTCAAATCTGCATTGTACTGCTTTGGGGTGTAAAGCGGAATAGAGACCCTTTCAGGAATTGTTTAAATATGCGTCTTGGTTTTTATTACCACACTGCTAGATAGATGTCTGTTAGATTTTGCTCAGAGCTGCCTTATGCACTTGGGATTTCAGACACTGTGCAATAAAACCTTGCCAGTTTCCCAGGAATGCATTATAGGAGAGCCAGCCTACTTAAGAGAGAAGTCTGGATTAAAGAGTGACTCCATAAATTCCATTTCATTATTAATGATTGTACGGCTTCACATGTGATAACACACTTCCCTCTGTGTTCAGATCTGTGATCCACTTTAATACTCAAGGGTGGTAGAGGTAAAGCAGGTAAGATTATCTTCAGTTCTCAGACGAAAAAATTGAGGTTCAGAGTTCAAGTGGCTTGGCAAAGTCACATATGTGCTGTTACACATAAAGCTATACGAGAATGGAGTGAAGGGGTGACCAAACATTTCCAGGCAGGAGGTGATCCACAGGACCTATTTAATGTATTAACTGAGTTGTTTCTCATTTGCAGCGTCCATTGACTTAAAATTCATGGTCTAAAATCTTTGAAAGAGGTTTGTTCTTAAACACCTGTTTTCATGTTGTTTACAGTCTTCATTTTTCTGAGCAAGTCTTATCTGTAGAGATTCTGTAGCTGGATGGAATTAACATGGATTCTGATTTTGAAGAGACGGAAATAATGATGGAGATTTGAGTTAACTCTTGTTTATTAATTAGAAAGCTAAGTTTGGTCCCATCTTTGTACTTTGCTGCCTGTCATCTCTTAAAGCCATGGTTAGAGTCACACTTCACTAGAAATATGACTGCAAATCTGTTTCCTCTTTGCAGCCTGTGCAAGGCTTTGATTATGCCAAGCAACACCTGGGCCAGCAAGGGGCAGATGAGGAGGTCATCCCTGTGACTCAGGAGACGGTGGTTCTCCCACTGCCCATTAGAGACGCTCCTCAGGAAAGAGACGTCGCTCAGGATGGAAGCACCATCAAGACCGCCAAATCCACTGAAACCAGGAAGAGGTAGGCACGGGGCCGACTTCTGCCTGTCTGTGTCAGCAGGAGAGTAACTGATGATGAGAAACGCTGATGCCCTCAAGTTAATTCCACAGTTCTCTTTAAAAATTCCCCTTCATGCTCATTTTGAATATTTGAAAAGAGACTAGAGGAGATGATGAGAATCACAATACCTGCCTAGCCTGGGCTACCCTTTGTAAGGTTTTATGTCTCTGATAACCACAACAGCAGAGATTTAGTTCTTATATTTACTATAGCAAATTTAGCACTGTTGTCACACTTATATTTTAAACTTATATTAAAAGCAGTGCCTTTGATTCAGTATAGTTGTATTTTATCTGGGAATTTCTCAATAGGGGTTTCTGATTTCAGTCAAAACAGTATGTTTATACTATAAGCAGAGCACTTTGAAGAATCCCTTTGGGACTACGAAAATGTTTAAGATTGATTTGTGACCCCAGGAGTCTCATGATGGAGGAGGCAGAGAGATAAATAACTGGAATACTGAGGATGAGGTGTCGGTGCCTGCATTGGAGACTGCAGGCTGTAGTAAAGACAGGAGGAAGAACTTAATTCTGAAAGGGAAAAGCTCGTGGAGAAGGTTATCCTTTAGCTAAGCCTTGAAAAGTGAGTGGGATCTGAATAGGTGGGAAGATATAAGGGCATCCAGTCTAAAAAGAGTGGGGAGAGAAGAAGGACAGGTATGTTCTCTAAATGGTGAGTGTCCCCAGAGTTTAGAGTTCATAGTGGCTGGGTGTAGTGAAGAATGAAACCAGAAGATAAATTAAAATTTTGGAAAGTCTTGACTGCTTGGCTAAGGCATCTGACCTTTATTATCTAGGCAACGGGGAGCCACTGAAAGGTCTTTTGGAAGAGAATGATGTTAGCCTATATGTTAGAAGGATACTTTGATGGCAATGTGGATGAGAGATGGGAGAGGTTAGTTTAGAGGCCAAGAGACTCATTGTAAGGACTTTGCAATAGCCTTATAAAGAGGTAATGAACCCTATGGCAAGCCCCGTTGGCTGGCTAAACCAACATGCGTTGCCAACTCCCTTCTTCCTTGTTGCCTGAGACCACTGTGGAGACTGAAAAAACTACATCATCCATGTTTCCTTCCTTTCTCCCCTCCTTTTATCTAACATGTGTATTGATCATTTGCTGTTTATCAGGCACTGGGGATATTGCTGTGAACAAGACAGTTACTATTCTCAGGCAGCTTACAATCTGGTGATGAGAGATAGATAATAAACAAATAGAGAAACAGGTAAAATCTACTTATTTCTGGATCAGGTGGTGATGAGTACAAAGAAGAAAACCAAAGCACAGTTAAGGGATAGAGAAATGGAGAAGGAGACATAGTGCTATTTTAGCTAGGAAGCTAGGGAAGACTTATTTGATAAAGTGACATTTGAGAAAGACCTGATTGAAATGAGGTATAAACCACGAGGTTATCTGCAGGAGGAATGTACCAAGCAGATGGAACAGTTTGTGCATCGCCCAGAGGAGGGAACTTCTTGACATGCTTAAAGAGAAGCAGGATCAAGGGGGCTGGCATGAACTAGGGAGGAAGTGGTGGCAGATGAGTCTGGCAAGTTGCTGGAGGTTGATTATGTCAGGCTTTACAGACCAAAGTCAGGACTTGGGATTTTATCGTGAATAAAGATCAGATGTCATTGGGGGGTTTTGAGAAAAGCAATGACATGATGTGGCGTGCAGTTTTATAGGCTCACTTTGGGCTGGGTGCATGGCTCACACCTGTAACCCCAGCACTTTGAGAGGCCGAGGCAGGAGGATCGCTTGAAGCCAGGAGCTCGAGACCAACCTGGGCAACCAAGCAAGACCTCGTCTCTACAAAATTATATAAAAAATATTAGCCAGAGGCCAGGCGCGGTGGCTCACGCTTGTAATCCTAGCACTTTGGGAGGCCGAGGCGGGCGGATCACGAGGTCAGGAGATCAAGACCATGGTGAAACCCCGTCTCTACTAAAAATACAAAAAAATTAGCGGGGCGTGGTGGTGGGCGCCTGTAGTCCCAGCTACTCGGAGAGGCTGAGGCAGGAGAATTGCTTGAACCCGGGAGGCGGAGCTTGCAGTGAGCCGAGATTGCGCCACTGCACTCCAGCCTGGGCGACAGAGCGAGACTCCGTCTCAAAAAAAAAAAAAAAAAATATTAGCCAGGTGCAGTGGTGTGTACCTGTAGTCCCAGCTACTGGGGAGGCTGAGGTGAGAGGATGACTTGAGCGCAGGAATTCAAGGCTTCAGGGAGCTGTGATTGTGCCACTGCACTCCAGTCTGGATGACAGAGTGAGGGCTTGTCTCAAAATAAAATAAAATTAAAATAAATACAACAGACTCACTTTGGCTGCTGTGTGGCAAACAGACTGTACGTCTGGGGAGTAGATGCGGGGAGACCCTTTACAAGGCTACTGCCATGACCTAGGTGAGAGACGATGGTGTCATGGGATGGTGTGAGAAGTGGTTGGAGTTTAGAGATATTTTGAAGGAAGAGCTGAAAAGATTTGCTGATAGATTCTTGTGGAGTGACAGAAGTGGAGAGGAGTAAATTTGCCATTTATTGTGTTGGGGGATATTGGAGGAGAAGTAGTTTGTAGGTGATGGTCAAGAGTTTGAGTGTGGACATGTTACATTTGAGATGCCTGTTAGGTATATGAGTGGAGATGTTGAGAACTCAGTTAACCTTGAGTCTGGAGTTTAGAGGAGTGGTCCAGGGTAGAAATATAAATGCAGGAGTGGTCAGTGTGTAATTACTCTATGAGACTGGGAAGGATCACCTAGGAGAGTACAGATAGAGAGAAGAAAAGATCCAGGAACTGAACCCTGGAACATTGTCATGATTAGAGGTCCAGAAGATGGGGAAGGATCAACAAAGAAAAAGGAATAGTGTCAGGAAGAAGGGCATGAGAAGAACAAAGAGAGAGTAAGATCCAAGAAGCCAAGAGAAGGAAGTAATTTGAGAAGGAAGGAGGGATCATCTGTATCAGTTATCCGCATTTTGTACTGGAATCAAGCAACAAGACTGCATATTTTCTTCCAAGAACTCTTGGTACCTCAGAAAGAGGTACAGAGGAACAGAGGGTTGGATTTCAGCTTGTGTAGGAAAGAAGGTTGGGGCATATGGATTAGTTATCTATTGCTCCATAGCAAACCACTCCAAAGCTTAATAACTTCCAACAACCATTTTTTTTTAGCTCATTATTTTGGTGGGTCTGCACATTGGGCTGAGCTCAGCTGGATGGTTCTTCTGGTCTCAGCTAGGCTTGGCTGACCTTAGCTGGGCCTGCTTATGCATCTCCAGTCAGGTGACAGATCAGCTGGGCTGACTTGTTGATACTAATCTTACCAGGAATACCCCAGGTAGCAAGGGCCTTTGTTCATATGGTTTCTCATCCTCTAGCAGGCTAGTTCTGGCTTTCTCGCAATGTGGTTGCAGGGCAGCAAGAAAAACAAAAAACACCCAAAGCATAAGCATTTCTCAAATCTTTGCTTGTGTCACGGTTGCTACTGTCCTCTTGGATAAAGCAAGTCTTATGGTTGAGTCCAGACTCAGCATGAGAGAAGACTACCCAAAGCTTGTTGACAGAGATGTACAAACAAATTAGGACCAAGAGATGTACAAACAAATTAGGACCATTACTGCAATCATGCACCCAACATGAGAGAGCATAAGCAGAGCACAGCTGAAATGTACAGAGAAGCAATAGATGATTTACCTGAATTAACTTGCAAGTAGTATTACCTACAGCTATTATTCTCATCATGATCTTTGCCAAATACAACAAAGGCTTATTAATAACTTATTTATCACCTATTTAGAGGACACTGAAATAGTGTTACTAAAATTAGGATATGAACATAGTACTTTCAGGAAGAATAAAAATTATTTTTCACCCATTCTAGTTGAATAATTTAAATTGTGTAAAGTTTTCTTTAAATTTTTTTAGAATAAGCACTTCTTGGATTAGCAAGGAATCTACTCTTGCTAATCAATTACCCCCAAATTTTTAATAAGAAATATTAACGGATGAAACAAATACAGATGAAGAAGATAACATCTATATTCCTGAAGGATTTCTATATTTGCTTCATAATTTTTTCTTTTTTGAGACAAGAGTCTCATTCTGTTGCCCAGGCTGGAGTGCAGTGGCAAGATCTCAGTTTACTGCAACCTCTGCCTCCCGGGTTCAAGCAATTCCCCTGCCTTAGCCTCCCGAGTAGCTGGGATTACAGGCATGTGCCACCATGCCTGGCTAATTTTTGTATTGTTTTGGTAGCGATGGAGTTTCATCATGTTGGCCAGGCTGGTCTCGAACTCCTGACCTCAAGTGATCTGCCCACCTTGGCCTCCCAAAATGCTGGGATTACAAGCGTGAGCCACCATGCCCAGCCACTTTCATAATTTTAGCATAAAAATATAATTTTACTAAGGGCTGGTTAGATCATTGCCAAAGCTGTAAGAGAAACCTCCTCTCTGTTGAAGTCCAGCTGACACACGGGAGTCTCTGATCATTTGAAAAGATTTTCAAAACATCAAAGTCAAGAGAAAACCCGTTATGAATCTTATGTTTCTGGCTTCCCCATCTTGCCATATCATTTTTCTCATTCCTGCTAGGTAAAGACTGCCTTCCCTCTCAGAATGGGTCTGTTAGATGATCCAAGAAGTTTCTCAAGTGAAAACCAGGAGAAACCGGTGGTTTGACAGTTATTAAGATATCTCAATTTTTATGAATTATTTTAGCACTGAACTCTGAGGGTTCAGTCACTTCCAGACAGCCAGATGGGTGTTCTGGGTCCTTTTCCTCCAGTGTAGGGTCTTGGTGAGGCTATTTTGTTGGTGTATGACTGAGATTGTTGGACCAGGATGGAGAATCAACCATTTACAGCTGTTTGCAAAGGGCACTTCAGTGTAGTGATTGGTTGTGACTCATGCCTTGTTTGGCAGTTGATTAATCCTCAACACGAGAATGTTCTTCCCAGCTCCGTGTCCTCAGAATGGGGACTGTTGCATTCAGTAGCCTCAAACTGCAGCCTCGCAGGTGACACTTTCTTGCTTTCAAAAACACTTTTGTTATTGTCATGTGAGTAGACACGCATACACAAACACACAGGCACAAATCTCACTCTATTTTTGAACAGAAGTTTTGACTTGATGACTCCCTGTAAACATGTCTATAAACAGAAGCAAAGAGTAAAGCAGAGTTGGATTTTGCTGCAGAAATTTGCTCATTAACACCTTTCCTTGGAGTGAGAGGAGCAGCCAGAAAATTGTTTCAGGATCAAATGAGGGAAAGGGTATGAAAATGCTACAAAAAGCATTCAGGCCAGGCTCGGTGGCTCATGCTTGTAATGCCAGCACTTTGGGAGGCCGAGGCAGATGCGTCACTTGGGGTCAGGAGTTTGAGACCAGCCTGGGCAACATGATGAAACCCCAGCTCTACTAAAAATACTAAAAAGTTAGCCTGGCATGGCGGCGGGCGCCTGTACTCCCAGCTACTCTGATGGCTGAGGCAGGAGAATCGCTCGAACTCAGGAAACGGAGGTTGCAGTGAGCCGAGATTGCACCACTGCACTCCAGGCTGGGTGACAGATCAAGAATCTCAAAAAATCAATCAATCAATGATTCAGTATTTTGTGAATGTGAAATAGGTTATAAAAAGCCTTTTCCTTTCCTATTTTTTTTGGATGCAAATTAAAGCCTTTTGTCCCAGTGCCGCCAGTTGGGAGAGCAGGTGCCATTCACCAGAAGAGTCCAGAAACAATCTAGGGGTGTGTGTCTTTTATGTTTGGGTGTTTGCACACCCAGCACTCAGCAATCAAATAGCTGTTGGGTAAATAAAATAACACATATTCAACAAGTTAGTACCGATCCTTGTTTTCACAGACTACGTTCTTTGTATTACTCATTTTATATGATGTTAAAAGGTATTAAGGTGAGAAAGATTGTGACCGAATACATTTGGAAATATTGAGTTAAACGAGACCAGATGAATCTCTCTGTGACAGAACTGATCAGAGCCTTTGATATGCTAAAGTGCATTAGGAATCTCCAAAGAAGGAATATAGTGAGCATTTCCCACATTTAGGGAACTTTGGCGAGGAATGTCCCACTTGGCTTTAGTGTGCCACGGAATGTTCTTGGCAGATGCTGCCTTATCCCATAAATATCCCAACTTTGATTGTTCACGGGTTTTAGGGTATTAAAGTGTACAGACTGAGAACTGGAAATTCCCAGGGGAGGCAGAGGGGAGAAGGGAGGAGGAGGGAGAAGGGAAGAGGAGGTAGAGGAGCATCCGGAAGGATACACAGCTTCCAGTTGAGAAGCTGCTCGCCTACTGATCAAGTGCATTTATTCCAGACAATTCTCCATTGTCGGGGATAGACGTCATTATTTTCTAAATCTGGACGATTGACAATAGAAGAACAGAGGCCGCTAGATACCTGCCTCCCACTTGTCTCCCACAGCGGGGAGGCAGTCAGTCTTTATGCTCAGCCGGACCCACGGGCTGGCATGTTCTGAGGCCAGAGGCAGCATGAGGCTCAGTGGGGGCTCTCCGGATCCCATTCCCCGGCAGAGTTCCAGAAGATGAGAGTCCCGCCCTGAGGAAGGAAAGAAGGCTCTGTGACTTGCCCTGTGTGAAGGGCTGCCTTATCAGGGGTCATTGTATGGGACAGCAAAGGGAAGGTGTTCTGGGATGTGGGAGGAGGGGGAGCCTGGCTTCCAGGGCTGATTTCGCCACTTTCCTACTCTGTCCTGGACAACACACTTCACTTCCATGAGCTTCATGTTCCTCACTTGCTAAACAAGGGTGGCAGTCACCAAATCAGTGGCTCATTATAATGATCCATTAGCAGTTTTAAAAGCACTCAGTAAAGTCCTTGGTACACAGTAGGTGATCCTGGTGGGGAGCTCTTGGGGGGCGTGGGGTGCTATCTTAGAGTCTCCACATATCTGTATGTCTGGCACAGAGTGGATGAATGAAACGTATTTCCTGAATGAACAAATAGCTCAAAATCAAAATGTAATTGGGTAGTAGTTGCCACAGTTAGAGAGAGAATGTTTGTGTATGTGTTTGTGTGTGTGTGTGTGTGTGTGTGTGTATGTGTGTGTGTCTGACAGAGTGAAGCCCCTAGTGATGGGGTATTATGCAAAGAATAAGGCATAGTTGAGTTTTTGCTACAGAAATTTGCTTATTGATGCCTTTCCTTGGAATGAGAAGAGCAGCCCGAAAACTGAAAATTGAAAACGAAATGTTTCGTAGTCAAAGTCTATGTGGTAAAGACAATAAATAGCTAAAGAGAACCACGTGTGATACATGTCCCTGGAAATTCCCATGTGATGTAAATACTCTGCAACACTATCCAGAGTGCTGGGTATTAAAAAGAGGCTATGCTGCATGGATGCCACCCTTGCCACCATTCCCATAGTCACGGCGGGGTGCTGGTTAATGAAACAGAGATGGGAACCCAGGGCTGCGCTCACTGAACTCTACAGGCTGAGCACTGCAAAACGGACTTCCGAGCAGCCAGCTGCTTAACCCACGCTGTAGTATGGGTGGTTTTGTTTTTTTCTTGTTCTGTATCGTTTCCTCTTTGTCCATTAAACTGGAATGAAAGGCTACAGACATTAAACTGTGCAAATAAAATAACCTTGAGAGGCGGCTGCTCTAGTTGAAACTTACCGTCTCCCCTGTTGCTATGGTTACCTCCAGCAGGTCGCCCAGTGAGAATGGCTCTGTCATCAGCAACGAATCAGGGAAGCCCAGCTCAGGGAGACGCTCACCCCAGAATGTAATGGCACAGCAGAAAGTGACAAAGGAGGAGGCAAGGAAGAGAAATGGTGAGAAGCCTTCCCGCCAAGAACCACCCCCAGCCGCTCCCACGCGTGCCCGCACACACATGCGTGCACACGTGTGCACAAACTCACACAGCCACTGGGCTCTGACCCTCAGTGGTTCTTCCTGTTCTGCCCCACATGGGCCAGGAGTCTGTATGTATCCCTTGGGTTCTCACCTTACCCCTTGTCTGAATTGTCCTGTCTCACTTCCTCCGCCCCTGTTCTTATGAAATTGTGCAGTTCCTTAGGAAAAACCTTTTGTGGAATGAACTGATGTTTGCTTAGAGGTTTTTCTAATTCTCTAGTTAGAAATCCTCTAAAATTTATGATTTCTAATCACATGAATTGACGCAATTTCTTGCACCAGTTCCACTAAGGCAGCAGATCTCTGAAATGACTGCTCATCTTGGAGATTCCTCTCATTTTCCTGCCCTGACTCCCCTGATAAGTTTCATGGGTTCAGTCTGTGCCACTGAGTCCAGATATTGCAACTCCACTTCTCACAGGAAGAAACTAACCCAAAACAATAAAGGAACAGATCTGTCCATCAAAAAAAAAGAAAAGAAAAAGAAAAGTTTTATGCTTCTGTCTTAATTCTCCAGGGAAGCTGAACTACTTAGTTTCTCACACAGATCTCTCCTTTCCTGTAAGGATTGGCGTTGGGGTTTATTTATCAGTCATCTGAGCACCGTCGTTGTGGAGTGGCATTGTCTATAGATGGCCTCTGTCAACACCATTGTGCAGCTCCCTCTCCTGTTCCCACCTTGGTTCTGACTCTCATCTCCATGTGGCCCTTCTGTGTGTGATGCTGGGTTACTGGGGCCAGAATTCAAGTACCCAGCACTACTGATTTCATATCAGGGAAAAGTCCTTTTGGATTTTAATGGGTTGTAGGTGGAGCCCTACAGAAATGCCAGGTGAAAAGCTAAACCCTCTAGCACCCTGCTTAGCTGCACTTCGCTCTCAAAGGAGTTTGTGTAGTGCAGGGACTCTTTCTTGAAGCTAGTGTTGGAATATTTTTTGTTTTCAAATATCACTTTTATTTTTTTTTCCAGACTGAAAAAGGTAAGAGCAGAGAAAAAAAAAGAAATAATGACACAGTGGATTTGTATTCTGTAGGGAAAGTGTGCTCCCTGTTCCCATTTTCAGCTATTATATAAAGCACTTGTTTAAACTGTCATACCTATTTGGTTGTTGAAATTTTGTCATTCCCTGAATTCTGCATGCCTGTAACACAGAGGCTGTGCTTTCTACATCAGAATTGGGGTGTGACCTGTGGAATTTTCCTGAAATATCTGCCCCACCTGGGACCACTAGAAATCCTGCCATCAGCTCTATCAAGTGAGCACGCAGAGTCAGAGGTGCTCTAGATCTTGGGAAGGGGACTTGAATTCAGCAACTTTCTTCTCTTTCTTCCTAGGATGAGATGCTAACAGAGATGGGTAGAGAGAGTGAGGTGACAGCAGAGACAATGGACAGTGAAGCCATATGGGGAAGGTTGTTTTAACTAAATACTGTGATGGCCATCACCACCTATCCGAGATGGTGCTGCCCACATTCCCAGCTCTGCCTACTCCCTCCCCTCCCCCTCCTTCCTTCCTTTCCTTCCTTCCTTTCTTTATATACTTCCTGGAAATTTACAAGGTCAAATCAAAGACTACTCACTCCTCCAGGTGCCCCACTCACCCACCCCAGTCCTCAGAGGACCCCGAATAACTCAATGTATGTCTTTCTCTGACCTTTTTACTATGCATATGGCAAGACACATGTATCTTTGTTTCTTGTTGTATTGCTTTGTTTTGTTTTATTGAATGGAATCAATGTGCGGATTGTTCTGTGCCCTTTTTCTTGCTTTAAACTGTGCCATACGAGGCTCCTCTCTTTATGAATACATATTTGCAAAGTGATGTCTTTTCCCCTTCCCTGCAAATAACCCATAGAAGATGAGAGAGTGGGGCTGGTTCCTGACCCCATCACTTCCCACTTAGCTGGTGAAATTCTGGCCTGCTCTAGATGTCCCTGCTGACCTTGCCCATTTCTGCTTGTCTGCCCTCTCCACCTGCCTCTTTATTCTATTTAGGTCACTTTGATTATTTAAATATAAGGCTTAGAAATAAAACAGGTGGGTGCATGAATAAAATGCAATTACTATGCCAGGTTGAGGTTTTTGCTTGTTTGCTCTATTAAAAAGCCATCCTTCCAGGGTTAGAGTGCTTGCTTGGTTGTACTTTATTTTTGTCAAAAGTAAACCCAGTGAATTTGGGGGGCTGGTTGCTTCTGTTTCACTACAGGTTTCTATTCCATAAGGTTCTAGGTTTGAAATTTTCCAATAGAAACAATAGAACCAACTTGTCTCATGTAAAACTCAACAGACATCAGAATTTTAGGATAGACCTTTATGAAAACCTACACTTGTTTTTTTGTCAGAGGGTTCCATTTTATCATGATCCTAGGTTAGAGTTTACCAATAAAAGCAATAGTGTATTTTATTGCATTGGAAGATGAACCAAAGGAAGGAAGGAAGAAAATAACATTGAATGGAATTGTGGAATTGTGGATAAAACAAAAAAGTATATTTTCGGCCGGGTGCGGTGGCTCACGCCTGTAATCCTAGCACTTTGGGAGGCCGAGGTGGGAGGATCATGAGATCAGGAGATCGAGACCATCCTGGCTAACATGGTGAAACCCTGTCTCTACTAAAAATACAAAAATTAGCCAGGTGTGGTGGCGGGCACTTATAGTCCCAGCTACTTGGGAGGCTGAGGCAGGAGAATGGCATGAACCCAGGAGGCGGAGGTTGCGGTGAGCCGAGATCACGCCACTGCACTCTAGCCTGGGTGACAGAGTGAGATGCCATCTCAAAAAAAAAAAAAAAAAAAAAAAAAAAGTATATTTTCATCACCTTGCCAGCTTGCAAAAAGTATTGAGGACTTTTTGTGGGCATGTGGCCTCTGAGAATCAATTATTCTGTTGATACGGAATATTCAAATACTGTTGTCTTATGGCTTATTTCTCATAGAGGCTTAAGTTACTAAGATTAATAAATGTTAAATGTAGCAGGCTGTTATTCTAAAACTGTTCTTGTTTTCCGTCAGGTTTGTTACATCTGTAGCTTCCAATATTTTTCTTTTATGTAAAAAAGAACTTTAAGAGGAAAAGACACTATTCTGGCCGGGCGCGGTGGCTCACGCTTGTAATCCCAGCACTTTGGGAGGCCGAGGCAGGCGGATCACGAGGTCAGGAGATCGAGACCACAATGAAACCCCGGCTCTACTAAAAATACAAAAAATGAGCCGGGCGTGGTGGCGGGCGCCTGTAGTCCCAGCTACTCGGAGAGGCTGAGGCAGGAGAATGGCGTGAACCCGGGAGGCAGAGCTTGCAGTGAGCCGAGATTGCGCCACTGCACTCCAGCCTGGGTGACAGAGCGAACCCCCCGTCTCAAAAAAAAAAAAAAAAAAAAAAGACACTATTCTGCTAGCCAGATGGCTGGCATAGGTCCTTATAGCTCAGTGGCCACATCAGTTACCATCGCTGCAGTTTTAGAGTCTGTTTCATAATGATGCTTACATGTAAGTGGGAAAGTCAGACATGAGAGCTAAGATTTTGAAAGCAAAAAGAGTTTGGTGCTCTCTAAACCAAATAGACATTTGAATTTCTGAGCTAATTTCTAAACATGGAAAATATGTTTAATAGGAAAGAGTTAAAAGTAAGTTCAAGATTTTTGAAAATAATACAAATCTTTGCATCTTAAGTCATTTGGAAGCAAACAACCACCTGCCTGAACCCTTTAAAGTATGTCCCCTTCCTTTATGTCACTGAGAGAATTCACTGGTAGGGCTCAGAACCTATTAATAATCAAACTTCACCTGTCTAAGGTATGGGGCAGGGGAGGCAGGCAAAGAATTAGAGAGCTTAGAGGATGAATTACTAATTTCTTAGGAGCTCTTTATGGGGCATCTGGAATTAAAACATCAAGGAAGATTTCTCAGAGATACTAGCTCAAAAACACAATTTCAGTTATTCTTTCGTTGCCTTCCCGATGAAGTGAAGACTTGCTTTTTATCTAATAAATAACACTAGAGAATAATAATGCTATTGTAGATTGTCTGAGCTTTAATGAAATTTTCAGAAAAAGCATGTGTTGGTTAAGAACACTTTCTGCCTCAAATGGGAGAGGGAGGCACTCCCCCATGCCAGTTCAGACATGAAGAAATGAAATCTCTCTGTCCAACCTGATTTACTGAAATTAAAAACAACAGTAAAAACAAGGCACAACCAGATACGAGATAACTCTTCAGTGGCATTTACTGTGATGTGATGCTACGCTAAGACACTTGCAGTTTCACTGTGGCCCCTCCCCTAAGCATTCTCCCATGCTTTTTCTTTAGGGACTAATCATGCATTAAAAATCCTCATGAACCTGCTGTGTTCATATCACATTTTGATGCATTAATATTTAATGTCTTTTAATGTATTTGCCTATAAAGTCTTTTTTAGGGGAAGGATAACTAATTATTTTTCTCTTCAAAAGCTAGAGGAATTGTGCAAATCTGAATAAAAGTTTTTTTGAAAGACTGAAAAATAACTATAGCTTGTACAATTCCCAAGGTGTCATTTTCCTGTCCCATTAGTTCTATGCTGCCCACCTTACCCCGTTCAGTTTGGGGAGTGAGGGTGTCACCACCCAGAAGCGATAGAAATGCTAAGTGCCATCTCTTCACCCTCTGATGGGTTGAGTGATAGCATGACTTTAACTTCTACATGGTTACCTGTTCTGCAGGTACTAACAGCATCTCCTTTTCCAAGTAAGGGAAATTGAGTCATTCATTTCTTCACTCACAACAAATCCTTATTGAAGGCCAACTACATGTGAGACACTGTTAAAAGCAATAGGCATTAGTCTTTAAAAAGATGGGCAAGAATGGAGCTTCTACTCTAGGGAAAGGGGTGAGGGTACACTGTAAGTCAGTACAACATATCAGTAGTGGTAACCATTGTGAAGAAAATAGAACAGGGTAATGAAGGGGATTAGATTGTTGGTTAAGGAAAGTCATTTTTAAGCTGAAACTTGAAAAGCAAGAGAGAACTGGGCATATAGAGATCTGGGAAAAGGGCATTCTGAGCAGAGGGAGTAGCTAGTGCAAAATTCCTGAGATGGGAACGAGCCTGATGTGTTCAAGAAGGCCACTGTGGGCCAGGTGCGATGGCTCACGCCTGTAATCCCAGCACTTTGGGAGGCCAAGGTGGGTGGATCACCTGAGGTCAGGAGTTCAAGACTAGCCTGGCCAACATGGTGAAACCCCGTCTCTACTAAAAATACAAAAATTAGCTGGGCATGATGGCGGGGCCTGTAATCCCAGCTACTCGGGAGGCTGAGGCAGGAGAATCCCTTGAACCCAGGAGGCGGAGTTGGCAGTGAGCCGAAATCGTGCCATTGCACTCCAGCCTAGGCAACAAGAGCGAGACTCCATCAAAAAAAAAAAAAAAAGAAAAAAGAAAAAAGAAAAAAGAAGACCACTGTGGCTGAAGCAGAGCAGATGAGGGGAGAGGGAGTAAATGAGTTCAACAAGGGGGCCAGCATTAGACTGACAGGACCTTGGCGGGAAGACCTTGGTTTTATTCTGAGAGAGATGAAGCCTTCAGAGGGTTCTGGTCAGGGGAAGAATGCCATCTGGTTACCTTCTGGAAAGTTTATCCATCCTGGTTACTGGTGGAATATGTATTTTTAGGGATAGAGGGAGAAGAGGGAAAGCTCAGAGGTAGAAGATTGTTTAGAAGGTCTGTAAGTTATCTATTGCCATGTAACAAATTACCCCAGCACCTAGCAACCTGAAATTTATTATCTACATTTATTATCTCATATAATATCTGTGGGTAAGGAATTTAGGACTGGTTTAGCTGGGTCAATCTGGCTAAGGGTCTCATGAGGTCATAATCCAGATGGCCTGAGCTGTCATCTAGAGTCTTAACTGGCAAAACCCAATAGATGTTGGCATGGATATGGTGAAAAGGGAACGCTTATACACTGCTGGTGAGAATGTAAATTAGTACAAGGCCTGTGGAAAACAGTACAGAGATTCCTTAAAGAACTAAAAGTAGATCTACTATTTGATCCAGCAATCAATCCCACTCCTGGGTATCTACCCAAAGGAAAAGAAGTATTATATGAAAAAAGACACTTGCACATGCGTGTTTATAGCAGCACAGTTCACAATTGCAAAGAAATGGAACCAACCTAAGTGCCCATCGACCAATAAAGAAAATGTAATATGTATACACCATGGAATACACTACTCAGCCATAAGAAGGAATGAAATAATGTCTTTTGCAGCAACTTGGATGGAGCTGGAGGCCATTATTCTAAGTGAAGTAACTCAGGAATGGAAAACCAAATACTGTATATTCTCACTCATAAGTGGGAGCTAAGCTATGAGGACACAAAGACACACAGAGTGATATAATGGACTTTGGGGACAGAGGAGAGGGTGAGGGGAGTGAGGGATAAAAGACTACATATTGGGTACAGTGTACACTACTTAGGTGACGGGTGCACTAAAATCTCAGAATTTACCACTATAGAATTCATGTGTGTAACCAAAAATCACTTGTACCCCAAAAGCTATTGAAGTTTAAAAAAGAGGAAAATGAAAATAAAAAATAAAGTCTTGACTGGGGCTTGCAGGATGGTCACTCATGGCTCTTGACAGGGGGCTCGAGATACTTGCTGCTGGCTTTTTTTTTTTTTTTTTTTTAGTATTTTCTTTTT
Source organism: Hylobates moloch (assembly GCF_009828535.3). Taxonomy (NCBI): domain Eukaryota; kingdom Metazoa; phylum Chordata; class Mammalia; order Primates; family Hylobatidae; genus Hylobates; species Hylobates moloch. Next base: position 14,265,725 of record NW_026652286.1, on the reverse strand, counting down.
ATTATTATACTTCAGGTTTTAGGGTACAAGTGCACAATGTGCAGGTTTGTTACATATGTATCCATGTGCCATGTTGATTTCCTGCACCCATTAACTCGTCATTTAGCATTAGGTATATCTCCTAATGCTGTCCCTCCCCCCTCCCCCCTCCCCCCACCCCACAACAGTCCCCGGAGTGTGATGTTCCCCTTCCTGTGTCCAAGTGTTCTCATTGTTCAGTTCCCACCTATGAGTGAGAACATGCGGTGTTTGGTTTTTTGTCCTTGCAATAGTTTACTGAGAATGATGTTTTCCAGTTTCATCCATGTCCCTACAAAGGACATGAACTCATCATTTTTTATGGCTGCATAGTATTCCATGGTATATATGTGCCACATTTTCTTAAACCAGTCTATCATTGTTGGACATTTGGGTTGGTTCCAAGTCTTTGCTATTGTGAATAGTGCCGCAATAAACATACGTGTGCATGTGTCTTTATAGCAGCATGATTTATAGTCCTTTGGGTATATACCCAGTCATGGGATGGCTGGGTCAAATGGTATTTCTAGTTCTAGACCCCTGAGGAATCGCCACACTGACTTCCACAATGGTTGAACTAGTTTACAGTCCCACCAACAGTGTAAAAGTGTTCCTATTTCTCCACATCCTCTCCAGCACCTGTTGTTTCCTGACTTTTTAGTGATGGCCATTCTAACTGGTGTGAGATGGTATCTCACTGTGGTTCTGATTTGCATTACTCTGACGGCCAGTGATGATGAGCATTTTTTCATGTGTTTTTTGGCTGCATAAATGTCTTCTTTTGAGAAGTGTCTGTTCATGTCCTTTGCCCACTTGTTGATGGGGTTGTTTGTTCTTTTCTTGTAAATTTGTTTGAGTTCATTGTAGATTCTGGATATGAGCCCTTTGTCAGATGAGTAGGTTGCAAAAATTTTCTCCCATTCTGTAGGTTGCCTGTTCACTCTGATGGTAGTTTCTTTTGCTGTGCAGAAGCTCTTTAGTTTAATTAGATCCCATTTGTCAATGTTGGCTTTTGTTGCCATTGCTTTTGGTGTTTTAGACATGAAGTCCTTGCCCACGCCTATGTCCTGAATGGTATTGCCTAGGTTTTCTTCTAGGGTTTTTATGGTTTTAGGTCTAACATGTAAGTCTTGAATCCATCTTGAATTAATTTTTGTATAAGGTGTAAGGAAGGGATCCAGTTTCAGCTTTCTACATATGGCTAGCCAGTTTTCCCAGCACCATTTATTAAATAGGGAATCCTTTCCCCATTTCTTGTTTTTGTCAGGTTTGTCAAAGATCAGATAGTTGTAGATATGTGGCATTATTTCTGAGGGCTCTGTTCTGTTCCATTGATCTATGTCACTGTTGTGGTACCAGTACCATGCTGTTTTGGTTACTGTAGCCTTGTAGTATAGTTTGAAGTCAGGTAAGCGTGATGCCTCCAGCTTTGTTCTTTTGGCTTAGGATTGACTTGGCGATGCGGGCTCTTTTTTGGTTCCATATGAACTTTAAAGTAGTTTTTTCCAATTCTGTGAAGAAAGTCATTGGTAGCTTGATGGGGATGGCATTGAATCTATAAATTACCTTGGGCAGTATGGCCATTTTCACGATATTGATTATTCCAACCCATGAGCGTGGAATGTTCTTCTATTTGTTTGTATCCTCTTTTATTTCATTGAGCAGTGGTTTGTAGTTCTCCTTGAAGAGGTCCTTCACATCCCTTGTAAGTTGGATTCCTAGGTATTTTATTCTCTTTGAAGCAATTGTGAATGGGAGTTCCCTCATGATTTGGCTCTCTGTTTGTCTGTGATTGGTGTACAAGAATGCTTGTGATTTTTGTACATTGATTTTGTATCCTGAGACTTTGCTGAAGTTGCTAATCAGCTTAAGGAGATTTTGGGCTGAGACAATGGGGTTTTCTAGATATACCATCATGTCATCTGCAAACAGGGACAATTTGACTTCCTCTTTTCCTAATTGAATACCCTTTATTTCCTTCTCCTGCCTGATTGCCCTGGCCAGAACTTCCAGCACTATGTTGAATAGGAGTGGTGAGAGAGGGCATCCCTGTCTTGTGCCAGTTTTCAAAGGGAATGCTTCCAGTTTTTGCCCATTAAGTATGATATTGGCTGTGGGTTTGTCATAGATAGCTCTTATTATTTTGAGATACATCCCATCAATACCTAATTTATTGAGAGTTTTTAGCATGAAGGGTTGTTGAATTTTGTCAAAGGCCTTTTCTGCATCTATTGAGATAATCATGTGGTTTTTGCCTTTGGTTCTGTTTATATGCTGGATTACATTTATTGATTTGCGTATGTTGAACCAGCCTTGCATCCCAGGGATGAAGCCCACTTGATCATGGTGTATAAGCTTTTTGATGTGCTGCTGGATTCGGTTTGCCAGTATTTTACTGAGGATTTTTGCATCAATGTTCATCAAGGATATTCGTCTGAAATTCTCTTTTTTGGTTATGTCTCTGCCAGGCTTTGGTATCAGGACGATGCTGGCCTCATAAAATGTGTTAGGGAGGATTCCCTCTTTTTCTATTGATTGGAATAGTTTCAGAAGGAATGGTACCAGTTCCTCCTTGTACCTCTGGTAGAATTCGGCTGTGAATCCATCAGGTCCTGGACTCTTTTTGGTTGGTAAGCTATTGATTATTGCCACAATTTCATAGCCTGTTATTGGTCTATTCAGAGATTCAACTTCTTCCTGGTTTAGTCTTGGGAGGGTGTATTTGTCGAGGAATTTATCCATTTCTTCTAGATTTTCTAGTTTATTTGCATAGAGGTGTTTGTAGTATTCTCTGATGGTAGATTGTATTTCTGTGGGATCGGTGGTGATATCCCCTTTTTCATTTTTTATTGCATCTATTTGATTCTTCTCTCTTTTCTTCTTTATTAGTCTTGCTAGTGGTCTATCAATTTTGTTGATCTTTTCGAAAAACCAGCTCCTGGATTCATTAATTTTTTGAAGGGTTTTTTGTGTCTCTATTTCCTTCAGTTCTGCTCTGATTTTAGTTATTTCTAGCCTTCTGCTAGCTTTTGAATGTGTTTGCTCTTGCTTTTCTAGTTCTTTTAATTGTGATGTTAGGGTGTCAATTTTGGACCTTTCCTGCATTCTCTTGTGGGCATTTAGTGCTATAAATTTCCCTCTACACACTGCTTTGAATGTGTCCCAGAGATTCTGGTATGTTGTGTCTTTGTTCTCGTTGGTTTCAAAGAACATCTTTATTTCTGCCTTCATTTCATTATATACCCAATAGTCATTCAGGAGCACGTTGTTCAGTTTCCATGTGGTTGAGTGGTTTTGAGTGAGTTTCTTAATCGTGAGTTCTAGTTTGATTGCACTGTGGTCTGAGAGACAGTTTGTTATAATTTCTGTTCTTTTACATTTGCTGAGGAGAGCTTTACTTCCAACTATGTGGTCAATTTTGGAATAGGTGTGGTGTGGTGCTGAAAAAAATGTATATTCTGTTGATTTGGGGTGGAGAGTTCTGTAGATGTCTATTAGGTCCCCTTTGTGCAGAGCTGAGTTCAATTCCTGGATATCCCTGTTAACTTTCTGTCTCGTTGATCTGTCTAATGTTGACAGTGGGGTGTTAATATCTCCCATTATTATTGTGTGGGAGTTTAAGTCCCTTTGTAGGTCTCTCAGGACTTGCTTTATCAATCTGGGTGCTCCTCTGTTGGGTGCATATATATTTAGGATAGTTAGCTCCTCTTGTTGAATTGATCCCTTTACCATTATGTAATGGCCTTCTTTGTCTCTTTTGATCTTTGTTGGTTTAAAGTCTATTTTATCAGAGACTAGGATTGCAACCCCTGCCTTTTTTTGTTTTCCATTTGCTTGATAGATCTTCCTCCATCCCTTTATTTTGAGTCTATGTGTGTCTCTGCACGTGAGATGGGTTTCCTGAATACAGCACACTGATGGGTCTTGACTCCTTATCCAGTTTGCCAGTCTGTGTCTTTTAATTGGAGCATTTAGCCCATTTACATTTAAAGTTAATATTGTTATATGTGAATCTGATCCTGTCATTATGATGTTAGTTGGTTATTTTTCTCATTAGTTGATGCAGTTTCTTCCTAGCCTCGATGGTCTTTACAATTTGGCATGTTTTTGCAGGGCTGGTACCGGTTGTTCCTTTCCATGTTTAGTGCTTCCTTCAGGAGCTCTTTTAGGGCAGGCCTGGTGGTGACAAAATCACTCAGCATTTGCTTGTCTGTAAAGTATTTTATTTCTCCTTCACGTATGAAGCTTAGTTTGGCTGGATATGAAATTCTGGGTTGAAAATTCTTTTCTTTAAGAATGTTGAATATCGGCCCCCACTCTCTTCTGGCTTGTAGAGTTTCTGCTGAGAGATCAGCTGTTAGTCTGATGGGCTTCCCTTTGTGGGTAACCCGACCTTTCTCTCTGGCTGCCCTTAACATTTTTTCCTTCATTTCAACTTTGGTGAAGCTGACAATTATGTGTCTTGGAGTTGCTCTTCTCCAGGAGTATCTTTGTGGCGTTCTCTGTATTTCCTGAATCTGAATGTTGGCCTGCCTTGCTAGATTGGGGAAGTTCTCCTGGATAATATCTTGCAGAGTGTTTTCCAACTTGGTTCCATTCTCCCCATCATTTTCAGATACACCAATCAGATGTAGGTTTGGTCTTTTCACATAGTCCCAAATTTCTTGGAGGCTTTGTTCGTTTCTTTTTATTCTTTTTTCTCTAAACTTCCCTTCTCGCTTCATTTCATTCATTTCATCTTCCATCAGCGATACCCTTTCTTCCAGTTGATCGCATCAGCTACTGAGGCTTCTGCAATCTTCACGTAGTTCTCGATACTTGGCTTTCAGCTCCAGCAGCTCCTTTAAGCCCTTCTCTCCATTGGTTATTCTAGTTATCCATTCGTCTAATTTTTTTTCAAAGTTTTTAACTTCTTTGCTATTGTTTTGAATTTCCTCCCGTAGCTCAGAGTGGTTTGATCGTCTGAAGCCTTCTTCTCTCAACTCGTCAAAGTCATTCTCCGTCCAGCTTTGTTCCATTGCTGGTGAGGAACTGTGTTCCTTTGGAGGAGGAGAGGTGCTCTGCTTTTTAGAGTTTCCAGTTTTTCTGCTCTGTTTTTTCCCCATCTTTGTGGTTTTATCTACTTTTGGTCTTTGATGATGGCGATGTACAGATGGGTTTTTGTTGTGGATGTCCTTTCTGTTTGTTAGTTTTCCTTCTACCAGACAGGAACCTCAGCTGCAGGTCTGTTGGAGTTTGCTAGAGGTCCACTCCAGACCCTGTTTGGCTGGGTGTCAGCAGCGGTGGCTGCAGAACAGTGGATTTTCGTGAGACCACAAATTCAGCTGTCTGATAGTTCCTCTGGAAGTTTTGTGTCAGAGGAGTACCTGGCCGAGTGAGGTGTCAGTCTGTCCCTACTGGGGGGTGCCTCCCAGTTAGGCTGCTCGGGGGTCATGGACCCACTTTAGGAGGCAGTCTGTCCGTTCTCAGATCTCCAGCTGCGTGCTGGGAGAACCACTACTCTCTTCAAAGCTGTCAGTCAGACAGGGACATTTAAGTCTGCAGAGGTTCCTGCTAAATTTTTGTTTGTCTGTGCCCTGCTCCCAGAGGTGGATCCTACAGAGGCAGGCAGGCCTCCTTGAGCTGTGGTGGGCTTCACCCAGTTCGAGCTTCCTGGCTGCTTTGTTTACCTAAGCAAGCCTGGGCTATGGCGGGTGCCCTTCCCCCAGCCTCGCTGCCACCTTGCAGTTTGATCTCAGACTGCTGTGCTAGCAATCAGCGAGACTCTGTGGGCATAGGACCCTCCGAGCCAGGTGCGGGACACAATCTCCTGGTGTGCCGTTTTCCAGGCCCGTTGGAAAAGCGCAGTATTAGGGTGGGACTGACCGGATTTTCCAGGTGCCGTCTGTTACCCCTTTCTTTGACTAGTTAAGGGAACTCCCCGACCCCTTGTGCTTCCCGAGTGAGGCAATGCCTCGCCCTGCTTCGGCTCGCACACAGTGTGCTGCACCGACTGTCCTGCACCCACTGTTTGGCACTCCCTAGTGAGATGAACCCGGTACCTCAAACGGAAATGCAGAAATCACCCGTCTTCTGTGTCGCTCAGGCTGGGAGCTGTAGACCGGAGCTGTTCCTATTTGGCCATCTTGGCTCCACCCCCCAGCTTTCTTTAGAGTAAATGATCGGAGAGAGAGCAAGGTGGAAGCCAGGATTTTTTTTTTTTTTTTTTTTTTTTTTTTTACGACTAAGCCTTTGGAAGTAACACATTGTCATTTTTGCAGTTTCCTGTTGGTTACACAGGTCAGTCCTATTCATCCTGGGTATGAATATCAGGAGGTGAGAATTCTTAGGAGCCACCTTATTGGCTGGCTTTCATAGGTGGCTTGTACAGCATGTGTCCAGGTGGCAGATAATGGTGGCCAGGCCAGAGCTGCCCAGCACAACTACACTCTAAAAATATAGATGCATCTGGTAACACATTGAAATAGAGATTTTCCTCTGTCGTTGGCTGCTTGGTGGCCTGCTATTTGCAAATCAGCCCACAGAACTTAAAAAAAAAAAAATCCAATTATAACCCATTGTTAGACTCTGAAGTGTTTCAGCCACTTTGTAAAAATAACAATTTACTTGGCTTAATTTGACAAATCTTCTGTGATTATGATAAGTGACAGAATGGTGCAAACTATGTGTTTCTCAATAATTTAAATAACATCCCAATCTCTCAAGCAGACAGGAGGAAAGATGAATACACTGCTATTACATTCATGTTTTATATAACACCTCTTTTGCTCCTAAATTGTCTACTGGTTTAGTTGTTTGAATAGGCTTAATGTATCTCTTGCCTAGCCATGCTCAATAAGCTGTCATTCTTATAGTTACTTAATGGGAATATGCTTTAAGAACAAGTAAATCAGCAAGATACCAGGGGCCCTGGAACTTCTGTCAGCTTAGTTATGGAAGCTCAAGGCCGACTGGTGTCTTTTAGCAATTGCAGCAGAATTATCTGTCAGAAGGGAGGATTAATTTAACAGAGCTTGGGTAGAAATCCTTCTACTTTATTAGGGGAGTTGTCTGTAGCTTCAAATTAGTTTCTCTGGCGGAATTTTCATAGCTTTCTTTTATTTTAAACAAATAAACCAAAACCCAAATCACTGGGGAAGCAACCTTCAGAAGAGGAAAAAAAAAAAAAGTGTCAGCCACTATAACTGTGGTTTGTTGACCAAGAAAGACTTGCTACTTTAACATCTTGTAAAGATTGGTAGCATTGGCGGCTGAGCCCGAACTGAATGCTGTTAGTCTGAGGATTGTCAGATTTTAAGGATAGATACAAGGTTTGGCCAAACTCACTTTTCTCACTTCCAACTCAAACAGAGAGAAAGAAGTTACTTTTTAATTTTTTTCAACTGTATTATGTCATAGTTTTGAAAGAATGGTTCTTACTGTTTAAATTCAAACCTCTACAGTTCTTTCCTACCCATTGATAAGGCAATGGAGGGATAAATCATACAGATCTTAAATTTAAAGGAAAACCGCTAGCAGTAGCGAGCCCCTGGCACAGAAGCAGATGCTGTTGTTTCTGAGGTTGTTTTGAGTAAAGTAATGTCCTTAGGCTGTGAGTCTCACATAAATTCTCCTGGGGTCACACAGCTTCCCAACACCATAAAATCGATGTGTTTATGTTGTGCTTCAGTGCCAGCGAGTGATGAAGAGGAGGGAGCAGTTCTATTTGACAACTCCAGCAAGGTAGCCGCTGAACCCTTTGACACATCTTCTGGGTCTGTGCAGCTCATTGCCATAAAACCCACAGCCCTCCCAATGGTGCCCCCCACCTCGGACAGGAGCCAGGAGACATCAGCAGCCCTCAACGGCGAGGTAAGTGCCTGGAGACCCAGGGCAGGAGATGGTCCAGCCAGACATGGGAAATTCGGACGAAGGAACACCACCTGTGAATACTGCGTGCAGATTGTGCCTAGGGCCGTATAGGTCATTTTTTCCTCTGCATGTACCAGGCCTCTGCAGAGTGAATCAGGACACAAGTCACCAAAATGAGTTTGTTGGGTGATGTTGTCAGAGCACTTCCTATGTTCATTAAAAGCCCAGAGGTAACTTTTAAAAAAATGTGATTATGAAGAGAAGCATCAGGCGTTCTGCTCCCCGACTCCCTCACACACACAGCCTTTTGCCTTTCTTGGTGACACTCCTAAACTGCCCATTGTGGGATGTTGCTTGTAGTGGGGATGGAAGGGGCTTGAATTGAGAGGGAACCAGGGAAGATAACGTCATATGGACAGGGATGTGGGCCACTCTGGGGACTTTGAAATGACGTTTATTCCTTTGAGCAAACTTGAAACAACTCATTGGCTGCTTCCAGAAAGCTATCAATGGATATCATGATGTTAATCAACTTTCCTAAGAGTCTGAAAAAAAAATTGTAACACTCACCATGGAGTGATGATTCCATAAAAGAAAATCAGATAGATAGATAGATAGATAGATAGATAGATAGATAGATAGATAGAAGATAGATAGATAGATAGATAGATAGATAGATAGATAGATAGATAGATGCCAGAAGTTAGGTAAAAATTATCTGCGTTTCCTTCGTCTTCGGCAGCAGAATGGCCAGTGGATTGCAAATGTTTATGAACTTTAAGAAGATGCATTTGGACCCTACATGTGAACATTTACATTGCATGTGTGCCCAAGCATGTACACACACATGCTCTTAATTTTTCTCTGTTCTTAAGCTGTCAGATTGGTTGTTAATTTCATTTGTTTATACCCAGCTATTTTTACCTGCAACAGGTGGGAGATTTCCAAAGTTTTAAAGTCTTTTTCCCACCACACCTCAAGGAACATGCTATGGCCCTATAAAACCAGGTATTGTAAATATGCAGCATCTGGGCCACCTATAAAAGCATTTTGCAAACCCGACTCAGGAAGCAACTCTTGTTTTCTGGGCAGAAAGACTGAGATGGCCTAAAGATGTGATGGGTAAACCTTCATCGATTTAAAAAAAATAACTGGTTGTGGACATACAGTGCACTTCTCTTTCAACCTCTTTATTTTTTAAACCAAGAAGCTGAAGCTTGAGGGGTCCAGTGGCTTGATCAAAGTCACACAGCAGGTTATGGTGACAGCCTTGAGGTTGAGGTCCCCTGACTTCCTGTCCAGTGCTCCTTTACTCTCTTTTACTTACTACAGCCTATCAGAGAATAATAGCATTGTGCTTAGAATTCTGAGTATGGATTCTCAAGCCATGCCTCTGGGGTTTGAACCTCAGATCTTTTACTTACTGTGTGACCTTGAGCATGTTAGTTCATTTCTCTGTGCTTCAGTATCGCCATTTATAAAATAAGGCTGCTGTGAAGATCAAATTGTTTAATATGTGTAAAGTATTTAGAGTAGTGCCTGGCATACAATAAGCACTTTGATGATGATGATGATGATTATTATTATTACTATTGTTGTTATCACACCCATTAGACAGCCAATGAAGAAAGATCACGTACTTTATGCCCCTTGGCTCTACAATTTGAGAATCTGGATGTCTTCTCAAAACCAGTCACAGCCACTGAATTTTCTCTTGGGCACAATTCTGCCACCAGACATGCAAACCCCATAATTAGAGGCCTCTGAGGTTGACACTAATGCATTGATAACTGCTGTTGATTTGGACCCTCTGCTCAGTTACGGATACATGTGATGGCCACTAGGCCTGGATCTTTTCATCCCAGCTTAATGATGTGAATGTCATAGAGACAGATTCCAAATCTGGGATAGATTCAATTTATCACTCCCTTTTCCTCCCAGGCCCATCACCTTGTCAAAGAAGGAGAGCAAATCAGCATCTTCCTTGTCCAGAAATGGATGCTGTATTTTGGTAGTTAAAGGAATAGACCTTGCTGGCATTTGGATTGGAAGAGAGCCCTGAACTGTTCTCTGTAATCTGCTGCCTTGTGGAGCCTGACACAGATTGTCTTGTAATTTTCTTCCTCCTCCTATTATGGGTGGCTGGTTTAAATGAAGAAAGCACAACCCAGAAGCCATACGTTTTTCTTTTGTAAATTACACGACATTCTTTTAAAGATTATTTTTAAGAAAACATAATAAAAACAGAAAGTTCGGAAATGTTGGTGTGACATTCTCATCACTTGTTATTTATTTAGCACAGTCACCTGCTTATATCTCCAACAGTTTGCAAGGTACATTAGCCATGTTCCCTTCTGAAAGACCAGACTGCCTTTGCCCTATAGGGCAGGACCTGGTTCGTGTTAGTGGCCATACGAGGCTTCAAAATTACATATCTCTCAAGAAAGGCATGGATTTACAAAAACATGCCGTCAGATGCTGGTTGACAGTGTGGAAAGGTATTGGGAGCGGCTGCTTCCCCTTCCACCCTGTCCATCCCAACTCAGCCTCTTCAGGAACTTGCTATCTTATCTAGCTGGACACCAGCTGAAGGGCAGCGAAGGCCACTGGGTTCCCCAGGACCGGAGCTAGACTCAGGGCACTGAGAACTGGCAGAGGCACCCACACAGAGGAACCAAAAGGGTGTAGGCATAATTAAGGCTGAGCCACATTGCTAAGAGCATAGAGTCAGGCCTAGGCCTGAACAGAGACAGGACAGACTAGGGAGAAGGAGGCCTTGGAGGAAGGTCTCAGGTGATTCAGGTGAGTGCCAGGCTCCACAGCATCTGTAGTCTACTGTTGTGGGCTTGTCTCAGAATGGGATGCAGGTGGGTCTGGCTAGCTCAGAGGCCCAGAGGTGATGCCTGTGATGGCTTTTTAGAAGTGATAACCTCCTGGTGAAAGTCTCCCACCTGCCGACCACACTGGGTCAGGTGTGGGCCTGAGACTGTCTCTCTCCCCAGGTGAACAAAGCCCTGAAGCAGAAGTCAGACATCGAGCACTATCGGAACAAGCTGCGCCTCAAAGCCAAGAGGAAGGGATATTACGACTTCCCTGCAGTGGAGACGAGCAAGGGTCTGACTGAAAGAAAAAAGATGTATGAAAAAGCCCCAAAGGAAATGGAGCATGTTTTGGATCCAGATTCAGAACTATGTGCTCCATTCACCGAGTCTAAAAACAGGTGCAGTCTCTAAGGGATTCTGTAAAGGGTGCTGTATCATTGGTGGGATAAGGGCAGGCCTTGGGCAGTATATCCTGGTCCCTTATCTGGTACTGTAGGATTGTGATCTTTGCAGTCCACTGATTTGTACCATGCTGGTCTGTGCAAGCAGGTGCTCTATAATGAGTCTGAAAGAGAGTAACATCAAAGCCATTAAAAAAAAATACTTGGGCAAACAACCATAATTGTCCTTTAGCTTAATGGTATTTTCACACCAGTTGCTTTTTCAGAGCTGAATGAAGATTGTAATTATCACCTACCTAATGGTGCAACTTCCAGATCAAGGGACATTGTATAGTTCAATTGTTTTAGAGGTTCTTGCATAAGAAAAGCAAATTTCATGCCACACCTTTTCATTCAGCCTCAGTAAGTACTTACTGCACCAGGTGCTCAGAGCTCCATGCTGGTTTATCTCATTCATTCACAGACTTGTTCATTTATTCAACATATATTGTCACCTGCTATGTATTAGGTACCATTCAAGATGCTGAATGCTGTCATGCTCATGTGGGCTTATTCATTCATTCAATTCGAATTCCTTCAACATTTAATTGTGGACAAGACAGTCCTATTGCTGCTCTTATGGAACTTAGGGTCTAATGGGAGAGAAAGAATCACCCCAAAAGTTTATTAATGACAAGCGTGGTGGGTGTTTGAAGTATGAGGTGCTGTAATGATCTAACAGGGAGTCCTGTCCCAGCGAGGAAGGGCTAAGCCAGATGGTTTAAATTGGCATCTGTCTCAGTTCTTTTTATGCCGCTACAACAGAATACCTGAGACTGGGTAATTTATAATGAACAGAAACATATTTTCTCACAGTTCTGGAGGCTGGGAAGTCCAAGATCAAGGTGCCGGACTTGCCAAGAGAGAGCAAGTGCAGGCCAAATTCATCCTTTTATAACAGCACCAGTTCCACCCATGAGGAGGAGCCCTCATGGCCCTGTCACCTCCCAAATGTCCCACCTCCTGACACCACCATGACAGGAACCAAATTTCCACATGAGGTTTGCAGGGGAAAATCATTCTACCATGGCTGCAGCCTTCCAAGCTTTGTTGCTGACTAAGCAGAGTGATTTCACATGCACGGTCAAAGGCAGAGGTTGGTGAACCCAATCATGTCCACCTTTCTTCCTTTCCTACCTACCCGAAGCACTTTCATGATTTGAGGCCACCTCTTTCCAATACACAGTCCCCTTGGTGACTCCCCTCTGGCTTTGAGCATGCTGCCACCCCGACATGCCACAGAGCCACGACAGACACATTCTCCACAGACTGGGAGCCATAGGGCAGTTTCTGGCCTGAGTAGGTACTTATTAAAAGCAAAAATGACTCTGTGACAGGCTTGAATCAAAGCCACAGAATCAAGCTGGGAGGTAGAGCTAAATTTTATGAATTGGATCAACATAATTATTTTCAATAAAGAAAAGAGGAAATTCTCAACCAGTGCTTAATTTACCATGCTTCTAATTAGGCTTGGTTGGTATGACAAGCTATTGATATAAAATCACACCACGAAAGGGTTCACAATGCATGTGTCACTGTGTTAATGCCTGTAGAAAAAAAAAGAAAAAAGTTGGGGGGTTTATAGGGAGGCTGATTGGTTCTTTAGCTTTTATTTCATACTTCAGGGAGTTTTACTTCAGTGGTCTTTGGGATGGGAGCTGGGATGGGAGCTGTTTTTCCTGGATTTTGTGCTGACACTCAGGGAAAATAAATCAAAGCCACAAAATCAAGGTGAGAGTTGGGGCTAAATTTTATGAATTGCGTTAACATAATCATTTTCATGTACAAATTAAAGAAACTTAGGAAGTTACTTGAGAAACAAAAATTTCAGTTAAGGCTTTTTACGAAAAGAGAATGAACAAAGAATGAACCAAACTTGTTTCTGTAGAGAAGCATCACCTCTGCCTAGCAGGCCAGATTCTTGGGGCCTTTTGATGACCTGCTAATGCCACATGTATTGTAGCTAATTCTCAGCAAATGTTCGTTGAAGAAATGGTTTCATGATCATAAAGCACCAAAAACAACTTTTAAAACATTTTTGACCAGTTAAGGGGAAAATATGGAGAGCCATAAACTGGGCAAGCTAGGAATAAGAATGGAGATAGGATCAGCCAGAGATGAGAATGGGGAGGGACAGACAGAAAAAAAGAGAGTGACAACCTTGGTAAGCTCAGAGGTATTATTCTTGACACACTCTGCTGTTGACTCCGGAGACTGCTGACTGTTTATCTGCTATCACAGGTTAGAGTTACCTGTTAATTACTGTTCACAGTATAACCCTCCAGAGGTTCTGCTTTCAGTGACCAAGCCACAGCAGGACAAATGAAGGAATCATGCTCTAGTCCAGAGGTAGCATCAGTATATTAGGCCAGTCTCTTTTTATTTATTTATTTTTTTGTAGAGATGGGGTTTTGCCATGTTGCTCAGGCTGGTCTCAAACTCCTGGGCTCAAGCAGTCCTCCTGCCTTGGCCTCTCAGAGTGCTAGGATTACAGGCGTGAGCCACTGCGCCCAGCCAACCATTCTTGCATTGCTATAAAAAATACCTGAGACTGGGTAGTTTTTTTTTTTTTCTTTTCTTTTCTTTTAGGTTTGAAGTTACATGTGCAGGTTTGTTATATCAATAAACTTCTGTCATGGGGTTGGTTGTATGGATTATTTCATCACTCAGATATTAAACCTATTACCCAATAATTATTTTTTCTGCCCTCTCCCTTCTTTCACCCTACACCCTGAAGTATATATACCCCAGTGTCGGTTGTTCCATGTGTATTCGTGAATTCTCATCATTTAGCACCCACTTATAAGTGAGAACATATGGTATTTGGTATTGTTCCTGTATTAGTTTACTAAGGATAATAGCCTCCAACTCCATCCGTGTTCCTGCAAAAGACATGATCTTGTTCTTTATTATGGCTGCATAGTATTCCATGGTGTATATGTATCACATTTTTTTTTCATCCAGTCTGTCATTTATGGGCATTTAGGTTGATTCCATATCTTTGCAATTGTGAACAGTGCAGCAATGAACATTCTCATGCATGTGTCTTTATGGTAGAATGATTTCTATTCCTCTGGGTATATAATAGTAATGGAATTGCTGGCTCAAAGGGTAGTTCTGTTCTTAGCTCTTTGAGGAATTGCCATCCTGCTTTCCACAATGGTTGAACTCATTTACACTCCCACCAACAGTGTATAAGAGTTCCCTTTTTCCTGTAACCTCACCAGCATCTACTATTTTTTGACTTTTTAATCATAGCCATTCTGACTGGTATGAGATGATACCTCATTTTGGTTTTGATTTGCGTTTCTCTAGTGATCAGTGATATTGAGCTTTTTTCATATGCTTGTTGGCCACATGTATATCTTCTTCTGAAAAGGAGACTGGGTAATTTATAAAGAAAAGAGGTTTAATTGGCTCACGGTTCTGCAGGCTGTGGAAGCAAAGCACCAGCATCTTCTTAGGCCTCAAGGAGCTTTTACTCATGGTGGAAGGAAAAGCAGAAGCAAAAGAGATCTGGGGCAGGGAGATGCCATACACTCTTAACCAGATCTCGCGAGAACTCACTCACTGTCACAGGACAGCACCAACCCATGAGGGATCCACCCCCGTGATCCAGTCACCTCCCACCAGGCCCCACCTCCAACACTGGGGATTACATTTCAAACATGAGATATGGGTGGAGACAAATATCCAAACTAGATCAATCAGTAACCAGAATTTTACCTTAAGACCTAAATTAAATCAAATAAAAGGCAAAGTTTAGATTCCAAATGTTGACTCATCACTAAATCTTTTAAAATCATTTTCAGAGCCTTAAAAAAATCAGAACACTTCATTTTTACATGGTAAACTCTTATCCAGAGACACAAAGTACATAACATAATTGAGACGGTTATTGTTGGTGGCCCCAGTCCATGCCCTCACCTCTCCCTGAGCCTGTCCAGGCCAGCAGCATCCTACTTGCCACAGGCATCTGTGACTCCAGCTTAAAGGCTTTTTCTCAGCAGCCACCAACCAGAAGTGTCATGTAGTTAAGACACTGTGGAGCATCCTCAGTCTGTAACGGATGGAAACTGATGTTTAAATACCCCTGGCAAGGGAACTCGAAGTGTAAGTTACACTGTTGCAATAACTACATTTTCTAGTTTCTATATTTGATGATTCGGACATCTGGGGCCTTGCTGACCCCAGAGAAACTGTCCTCCCCAGGCTAATAAAGGACTCACCGGCAAACATGCCTTTCATGTGCAAAGCAGCCAGTGCAGAGGCCAAACACGAACTGCCTGCTTTATATGGTCTCACAGGGCTTTCCACCCTGAGTCACTGTCTGCCTGCCCTGATTGCCCCAGGGCTAGGTACCAGACAACTCAGGACAGCCCTTGTGCCCCAGAATCTGCCAAAAGTATTCAATCAAAATTAGTCACACTCCCCTGTGGTATGGCCTGTTCCCTCCTCTTGGGATCTGTGAGTGTAACAAGCTATATAGATATATATATATATTTTTTTTTTTGGTGTGGGGGCTGGGGGAGATGGAGTCTCTCTCTGTTGCCAGGCTGGAGTGCTATGGCACTATCTCGGCTCACTGCAACCTCCAACTCCCTGGTTCAAGTGATTCTCCTGCCTCAGCTTCCCGAGTAGCTGGGATTACAGGCACGCGCCACCACGCCTAGCTAATTTTTGTATTTTTAATAGAGACGGGGTTTCACCATGTTGGCCAGGATGGTCTCAATCTCCTGACCTCTTGATTGGCTCGTCTCAGCCTCCCAAATTGCTGGGATTACAGGTGTGAGCCACCGCGCCTGGCCTCAAGCTATATTTATAATGGCAGTCTTGTCCTGATCTATTGGCCATGCCATACCTAAATAATAAAACCTACCTTTTAAAACAACTGTCTCCCACACTTTTCCAGTGGGCTTGAGCCTCCGTTACCCAAAACACAAATCTACTCCATATCATACCCATTGATTTTCCTTCCTTCCCTCTGTCATTTCCCCACTCCCCAGCTAGTGCTTCCTGGAGCCACCTCCCAAATAAATGACTTACACTCAAATCATTCTAGAACCTGCTTCTAGGGAACCCAACGTAAGGTAATAATATATAAAGATGGAGTTGCTCTGATGGAAGATGGGCCTCCTGCTCCTCAGTCCTTCCCAGGCCATCTCTATGGAACCCCGGGGTTCCATAGAAAGAGAACATAATTTGAGAACTACTTTCTTAAGCTATATTGGGATTAACAAGCAAGTAAAACTCATCATTACCCACCCAGCAGTATTTTCGGAGGTAAAAAACTTAGTTCTCAAGTTTGTATGCTTCAAAATGTATTGCCTTTAAAAAGTATGTAGCAAAATAACAAGAAATGAATATACCTAATGGGATGCTGTCTTATTAAAATAGGTAATTTCTCTGCCTGAGAGTCTAATTTATTTTTAAATAGATGCTTGCACACCAGGCCTGCATTGGTGGTCTGGAAATTGAAATCCACGCTAAACAGCAGCCTTTAAGCTGTATATTTTAAGGGGATGTTGCCTCCGAGAGAAAAGTAGACTGGTATACACTTCAATGTCGACACTTTTACCTACATTTACAGTTCTCGACAGGGCGTACACACTCTCGCTGTTGTACTTCTAACACTTGCAAAATAACCTACTTAAGTGTCAATTGCTAATCTTAGTATTTACTCCACCACCACCCTTATTAGTAAATCTTTTCTAAATGGGCTAATTGATAATCTCAAGACAGTTGTAAAATCTGCCTTTTCCCAAAAACGATGTGTAATTAGGTCAAGGATGAGAATTCTTCTTGAGTCTGCAGAAGGTGTGAATCACTAGGAGCAGATTGTTTCAACAGCTCACTGAGGTTGTGCTTCCCTAAAGGAAGCCTCTAATTGCAGATAACTATAGGGCACAGTTTATGCTATTAGCTTGTGAGTGCCGTTATTAGAATTAGCCAGAATTCTTTGGGCTGCAAATGATGGAAACCCAGCACAAACTGATTAAATAAAAGGGGAATATATTATTGAGCATTATTGCAAGGTCCAGGCTTCGGCATGGCTGGATCCAGGGGTCAGACGATGTCTCCTATGTTAGATCTTGCTCTCTTTTCACTCTCTGCTGCCCCCATTTTCAGGCAGGCTCTTAACCTCATGGTGACAAACTGGCTGCCAGCAACTCCTGGCATATATCCTATCTTCTTAGAAACCCCAGTGCCAAGAGAACGCCTCTTTCCTAGTTGCCCTAGCAAAAGCCCTGAGACTCAGTCCCACCAGAACAGCTCAGGTCAGGTGCCCAGCCCCTGACCCATCACTGTGGCCATGGGGATGTGATGCTGGGATTGGTCCAGCCTGAGTCACATGCCTACCCCTGGAGGAAAGTGAGCCCCCAAGTGACATCATGATGCTCTTACCAAAGGAAGGTTATCACAGGTAATAGGCAAGCAAAGGCAACAGATGCTCTTTGAGCAGGTATAAGCTCCTCATGGTGAACGTCTAGAACCAGTGGTGTCTGCCGTATTCCCAAGGCTAATGGCAAAGGTAATGCTTTGCCTTAGAGTTCTACTGCCTCTCCTAGGCTATGTATGATTGTAATTCTGTGACTAACTTACTGTGTGTCTATGAAAATGTGTATGCCTGCCAGGTTTCTGGGGCTTCCCACATCGTCACTGAGAAGAAATAATACAGTCTCTTCACCTTCAACCCATGAATAGCTAGAATCTTAGAATAGAGACATTACATAGGCCATGTTGGTGGGCACGGAGGCTCACACCTGTAATCGCAGCACTTTGGGAGGCTGAGGTGGGCAGATCTCTTGAGCCCCAGAGTTTGAGACCAGCCTAGGCAACATGGTGAAACCCTGTCTCTACAAAAATTACCAAACAATTAGCCTAGCTTTGTGGTATGTGCCTGTAGACCCAGCTCCTCAGGAGGGTGAGATGGAAGGATCACCTAATCCAAGGAGGTCAAGGCTGCAGTGAGGTTATACCACTGCACTCCAGCCAGGGTGACAGATTGAGATTCTATCAAAAAAAAAAAAAAAAAAAGACAATGTTTGGAGAGTTATCTGAAGATAGATAGTCTTAGAATGCAAATTAAACACAGGGAGACTTATGGCTGGGTGAGAAGGAAGTGCTATCCCTTTGCCACCTTGCAGGATCATGTGGAACTCACTTGTCCCCAATAAGCCTCACCCCCACTTGTAAAATTACCTCTTGTGGAAGAAGAAAAGCATAGCCACTCTCTTCACTATGTTGCTATTTACTTCCCACCCTTTGAAAAGATTTTTCTAATGACAAGTGGAAACAAGACAGGGGTGACAAATGTATGAATTTTTTAGCAGTAGCTGAGTGGAGCCCCTGAATGTGCTACTCCCTGGGCCTGAAATCCCCTGTGCCCAGATCAATGTGTGGCTGGCTCCACTTAGGACTCAGCTGAATTGTCACCTCCCCAGAGAGGCCTTCCCTGATCCTCCTATCTAAAGTTGTCTCCCATCCTAGTCCCCGTTTGTCACAGCTTAATAGCACTTATCACTCTGAAATTACCATGTTAATTATCTGTCTCTCTCATTAGGATGTAACCTCTAGGAGAGGAGGAGGGGCCACAATCTTGTTTTGTTCACTGTGGATGTTCATCATCTTCCATGGTGCCTGGCACATAGTAGGCATTCAGTAAATGATGGAAGGCTGGATGGTTGGATGGATGGATGGATGGATAGATGGATGGACAGATGGATAGATGGGTAGGTAGGTGGATGGATAGATGTGGATGGATGGACGGATGGATGGATGGATGGATGGATGGACGGACAGATGGATAGATGGGTAGGTAGGTGGATGGATAGATGTGGATGGATGGACGGACGGACGGATGGATGGATGGATGGATGGGTGGATGTGAGGGTGGATGAATGGATAAGCCCCAAATTACATCTGGGTTTATGGCGTCTTAGTCCGGAAGGAAATCTACTCTGGTAATAGCAGAAAAGAAATCTATCCACAGTCGTAATGTTAAGCAGCCCACTAGCTACAGGGTTTGTTAACACATCATAGAATCCTGCGTGTGAAACCAGAAAGAGTAAAAGGAACAGGAGGTTGCTGAGTCAACAAAGTCAACAAAGGCAAGTTTGTTCCCATCAGCGTTAGCTGTCCTAGAGGGTCAAGGGAGAACCCCTGGTCTTGCCATCAGCAGAATTTTAAATGAGGTTGCAATGTTGCAATTGATTGTAGTTACCTAGTTTCCATATGAAAGAACACTTACAATTCAGCCAAATGATTACAGCATCTGGAAAAAAAAAATCTTTATTTCACTCTTTCTACAGCCCCTTATATCCTGGGAATAAATGCCATCAATTCTGAGATTTGTGAGGCAAATCCAAACCCTTCATTGGTTGCCTGTACTTTGGATCAGTGGAGAATTCCATCTGTCAGGGCATTTGCTGCATCATAACAGTTGTTGAATTTTCTTCAGGCAACAGATGAAGAACTCTGTCTACCGAAGCCGGCAGTCTCTGAACAGCCCGAGTCCAGGGGAAACCGAGATGGACCTTCTGGTGACTCGGGAGCGACCCCGGCGTGGAATCCGCAACAGCGGATACGATGTGAGTCTCTGGTGGGCTGGGTGAATACAAGCTTTGCTTTCCCCTGAAGGCAAGGGGGATAGAGCATCCCATTGTGTTCTGCTTTACCACATATTTGTGGAATTTTAAAAAGCACTAAAATGTTTTCTATTTTTTTATTACCTATTTTGCAAAGTAGGACTACTTGGAATGTGTCAGAGTAACAGATTATTGCTAAAAGGATCACGATTTCTGAATTGTGCCACGTTATGAATAGCACATTACGGACTTTAAACTCAATGGATATTCTAAATGCCCTTAATTTATTTTCCCCTCTGTCCTTAGAAACTCAGTAGGGACCATGACCATGGGTTAGAATTCACTTGAACACAGGCTTCTTTTAATTCATAGCGATATTGAAAAGCTGGATTTGTTCCTGATTTCATAACTCCTCGGTATGCCATGGAAACAATGAGATGTCCAACAGGGCGGTTTGATAATTTCATGTGACAAAGCACATGCTTATGTTCAGTGATGTGACCGAGCTGCAGAAATTATTTTAATCCCGTCAGATTTCTCCAGATGAGGAGTTGCAATTTGGTGCCTCCTCTCCAGTTGCCTGCACCCTGTGACTTCTCCTCGGACTCATGAGCTCAGGTGAATTGTCCTGTGCTGAGAGGTACAGTAGTGCCTCACCCTTCCCCAGCATTTCACATGATCTTGAATCTACACCTAGGTTTGTGAACACGTTTCCTTCCCATTCCCCTAAAATGTTTCTCTAAATACAAATAAAAATTTTTCTTTAATAAGACTTATAATTCAAATATATCTAGATAAACATGTTATAATTTAAGAAGTTGTAGTTTGACACTCGGTTTTTTAAATATACCATGCTAATTGGAAGGCAACAATATTTTTCTCCCTCAGGATTAGTCATCTTTTGCCACAAAACCTTAAAATGGGATTTTTTAATGGTCCAATTAAAAACAGAGATAGTCTACCTAATTTGAATTTCTAATCACCTTCCTTATATTTAAACTTGATGTTTGTGTTAGTGGTGTTACACTTATCTTTTGTTTCTTTTTCCTTTTTCATAAAACAGTTTGGTAGTTTAGTTTTATAAAATTATAGATGCTTTGGGCAAATCTTTTATTTTTCCGCTAGGTTAAATTATTCAATGTTAATTTTTCTCCTTATAAAAAATATTTCCTATGCCAAATTCATTCAGCAATTTGATAATCAGCCTGTGATTAAAAATCGGGCATTGGAAGCTTCCAGTTAATCTTTCCCCACCAACAGTGAACCTTCTTCCTCGATGCTTGTTTAGTTTGGGGAACTTTTTCACCTGCTCAGGCATCTGAGACACAGTAGGATTCTTAATTTATTTCAAGATTGGCATTAATGGGGTTTTTTGTGAGATTCTAAGCAAAGACACCTTGACAGTTGTGAGGAAATGGGTCAGAGGTTTCCCTGTTAACCTTAAAAAGAGAACATTGCAGACCGTTTTTTAACCACAGTGACATGACTTGCAGCACTCACTTAGTACCTTTGGAATGTCATGTTAGCAACTTACCTAGAACAATAGAAAGAGACAGATAATTTTTAGGAGGAGATTACTCACCCTTACAGACATGTGTAAGTATACCAAGTACATGTTACTTTAGGGGAAGCCTGCTTTATTCTAATAGACTTCTTTAAAATAGATACTGCTTTGAGAAGTGCATGTGATCTCAAAAATTTGATGATAAGCTCCCTTAAGAGAAAAATGATCATCTAGGGAATAGCTTTAAGAATTTAGACTATTGACTGTAAGAATGAAATTGCTTACCTATATCTCCTCTTGTGCTTTTTATACTAATCATATGAAAAGTGTCTAATATTTACCAACTGCTCACTATAGACCAAGCCCTATTCTAGTCTTTTCATGTGTATTATCTCATTGCATTTGCACAGTTACCAGCCAAGTAGATGCTTTCATTATGCCCATTGTATGGATGAAGAAACTGAGGCCAGTTATATAATTTGCCTACCCAGCCACAGAGCCCCTCCCCTTAACCACCATGCAATATGGCTTCTGTATTCATCCGTCCTCACTATACGTCTATCCTTATGTAACCTAATGCATATCCTGTATTTTTGAACCTCTGGAAGAAGCTAGATGTCAGGGCTCACAAGCATTCTTACATGAATAACTCACACAAGCAAAACATGGACCAGCAAATAAAGTAGAAAAAAAAAGTGAGTCATAGTTTTAAACAATGCATTCATTTTCTGAGCTCTTGGTTTTCTAAAATTACCAGAGCACTTCTGGCAAAAGAATCCATTAGCACAGCAGTGAGCCGGTCATTCAGTTGGAAACATGTCATTCTTCCCACTGGGTCTGGGGATCTAGAAGCCCTGCCAAAATATCCAGTCCTTTCTGCCAGGTTGGGGAACCTTGACACCGTAGAAGCAAAAGCACTGGGAGATTGATTTAATTTTGCA
The DNA here is from genome assembly GCF_009828535.3 of Hylobates moloch. Lineage (NCBI taxonomy): Eukaryota > Metazoa > Chordata > Mammalia > Primates > Hylobatidae > Hylobates > Hylobates moloch. The sequence continues at coordinate 14,243,561 of NW_026652286.1, read as the reverse complement.
TTTTTTGAAAGATGACTGGAGTCCCAAAGGAAAAGCCTGAATGTAAAAATGAATAAATGCATAAATAAGCAAATACATGCTACACAGGCAAATCTTAGCACCAGGACTGTAGCAGCAAGGATTGTTTCAGAATTTTCCCATAGAGCAAGAGTTATTAGGGCCTATAGAAGGGAGACCCTTAGCTCCGAGGGGTTTAGGATCACTGAGTTTTACAGCAACACTCTTCAACCTTCTGTTCACTCTTTCAGCTAAGGGATGTAGTACACTCCCGGCAGTAACGATACCTCACTTGGTAGTAATATTCTAGAAGGACACATTCCCATTAGAAGGATGTGTTATTTTCACAAGATGCTCCAAACTCCCAAAAGACCAGATCATATTATTAAACCAACTTTGGCATTGAACTTAATTCATCCCTATGTATAAAGCAGGTAGAAAAGAAAATGTCAGCCTAATATGTAAAAACAAAAATATCTCTATTTCAAAGTGTTTTTAAAATGTTATTTTCTGAATGAAAGTCATGTGGAAAATAATGAAGCAGTGAGGAAAAGAAAAAAAAAATGCTGCAAATATGATTCTCAGGCAGAATAAAGACCTAAGTGATTTTTCCTTTACCAGCCAAATTATTTACCCCAGTATGTGGATATGAAACCTTTGCTTCCAAAAGCCAAGTAATCATTAAATCATCCCCCAGAAAGAAAAATGCACCTTTTCAACATTGATCTGTTTTTGGAGTTTAAAAATTGATGGCAGGAAAGGAGCCAGCTATGTGTCTTGGCTATGAGGGAGACTCTGAAATTTATTGTTTGAATTATAACTTTGAAAATGAATGTTGACCTCTCAGAAGTAGGGACTTTGACAAACTACTTCTCTTAGTTTCTCTCTAGCACCTTGTCTGAAGTTCCATGCACTGGAGGTAGTTGCTAGTGCAGTGCGCTCAGACCCTAAAATGTGGGCAGTGGGTTTGAAAATGTTAAGAAGGATGGTTGATTCATTGATGCATCTCAAAGAGGCGATCACAGTCATTAGTTCTCATTCCAGAGGCCTTCTTTGGGGAAATGTTTGAAACCAGATGCTTCTACAGCCGAGAAGTCCATGTAAATCTATAGAAAGGGGGTATCAGGCAAGGTCCAGCTGCAGAAAACTGAAAACATCAAGCTGTTTAAAACAGACCCAAAAAATGACTATTAGGAATTAGGTGCTCACAAAATCATCGGCGGGCTGAAGGAATGTTCCTGGAAAGATTCCTAGAACAAGACCACAGGGCTGGCCCTGAGGAGGGGCTGCTGCCTCTTCTTCAAGCAGGAAGGTGGAGAAGCAGCCTGCCCTGGAACACCGAGGTTAAGAAAACACAGTCGTAGCATGATCCAGGAATGAGAGAGCCCCACAGAACCAGGGTTAAGGACTCTGGTGCTCAGCAACCCAGCTTCCAGCAGCCAAGGCAGCAGAAAGATGGGCCTGCCCCATTTCCCCTGTCCAGAGTGCACACAAGTGCATCTAACTGACAGGACCGAAGTCTCATCCACAGATGCAGCCTCCTGGAACGCCAGGAGACGGAAGTTAGCCATTCAGCCTCAACAGTACAGAAATGCTCACTACGAGGAGGTTGCCTGTCCATTACCTCCACTGCAGGCACCAGGCAAAAGCGAGGGGAGAGAAAGATTACCAGGCAGGGCAATACTCAGGAAAAAGTTGGGGCCACTAGTGGATAAAAGTATATCCCAAAGGGGAAAATGAGCCCATTTCTCAGAGCTCAGTCCACAACAGCCTGCTGAGGAAGACCTAGGCACATTGTCTGATGTCAAGCCTATAGGCTGACAGTGCAGCTTCCTTTGTTACAGGTGAGCAGTGGTTACTGGAAGGAGAAGAAGGAATTGAAACAGTTGTTTCGATGAGTTCCACTTGCAGAACAATGAAATATTATCTGGAAAGTCCCTGACTGCTCACAAAGCTTATGGCAAGTCTGGGGCCTCCTCGTTACATTCGTAATCCTATTATTAATAGAAATCTCTTCTGCCCACCCACTTCCCACACCTGCCCCAGCATCTTACAGCTTTGGCGTAACGGTCAGAGATCAAGCCCAACACAGGAATGCCCTGGTGCTGCATAATGGAGTGGTCCCAAATAAGGGTACAACCAGCTCGTTGCTCCATTGGGAAGCAATTGGTTGGATTTGGAGATTTTGTCCTTTATTCGAGAAGCAACCTGCTTGTTACCCCCCTGACCTAGGTGCTCTTGTGTTGACCCCACTACCATTACCACCTTAGTATCTCCCCCAAAACTTTCCTCCACAGCCCCTCATCTTAGCCTTTCATTTCCTTCTCCTACCTCTCGCAGCTAACATGAGCTATAATAACCCTGGCTTGATATGTTACCTCGACTTAATTTACAGTACATTATATTTTAACAGGGACTTCTAATCCAAGAGAAATAGCTGCTCATGGGAAATCAGGCTCCCTGGCAGAACCTGAGGCAAAGAGATTGAGGTGTTTGAGGGTGAAGGAAGTCTTTAAGTAAAGTCCAGGTGTCACCAGGTTGATGGCTGCCCAGAAAGATACTTATCAACCCCAGTGTTGGAGGCCACTTGGCGAGTGGGAGGTGGGATGCTTGTTGTCAGGTTTGAGAGGGAGGCGGAGGGGTTTCAGCATGGCCTAGTGACCTCCTTCAGAGCCAGGCCTCCCCTGCAGGCCAAGAATTTGCCTCCCCTGTAGGTAACTTCCCACTGGGCAGGAGATAAACAACTTCCCTTCTGTTAGCAGCACTCAAGTGCTATCTGCCTGCATCTTCTCTCTGATCCCCTGCATTCTGGACCCTGTCTGCTTTTATTCTTGGTACCTGCCTGCCCATCCCCATTTTTCCCGGACTCTGGGACCTCCTACCCTCTTGACCTGGGGTAGCCACTTCTTTCAGGCCAGGGTCCCCAGCATGCTCTAGGTATACTTTCAGGGAGAGGAGGAAGCAGATTTAGGCAGATTTTAAAGTTGAGCTATGGTACAGACACTACAAGGCCTCAGCTGACCCCATGGAGGCTCTGCAGCTCAGATGGCCCTGAAGAGTTGTCTCAAGTTTGGGAAGCAGCTGTGCATATGTACTCTAGAATGGACCAGTCATTGGGTGTCCTTGGGTGAGGCTGTTCTCTTTAGCCAAGGGCAATTCCCTGTGAGAGCTGATACCTGAGGGCTGACAGCTGGCAGTGTGCCCAGCAGCTGGGGGAATCCATCTTCTAGTCCTTAGCAGCATGGCTCAGAGTCCACTAGTTCCTTACAATCCTATGTACTCCTGGGCCACCTATGTCTGCCAAGCCCCTGCAGGAGCTGGAGGCCAGTGGACAAATGTAAACACCCCTTGGGAATTGCCATTCCTTTTCTTTCTTCTAGCAAACATTTATTGAGTGCATTGGAACCATGGCAGCGTATGTGCACTTAATGTATGTAAATTCAGTAATACGAATCCTGAAAGAAAAAGGAAAAAAAAATTTAAAGCCAAGAAACTAGCTTTTACATATATTTTGTTTATATTGTACATTGCAGATTATATGTTTCTTTTTCCCTGTCACCTTATAAGGTTGTATGCACAGGGCCACATAGGCTACACCAAGTGAACGATTTAAGAGATTTTCAAGGGCTTTTCTCTACATGATTTTTACCTACTCTGCTGGCTGGCATTAACATTAGCATCTAAGCCTTGCATGAGATTCCACTGTATCAGCCTGTGTGAAGCTCTGTGGAGAAGGGAAAGATGTATTAATTTTCGTGCATGGCCAGGTGATTACACACTAGTGGAGGAGAGAGGTAGAGGCAGATGCAACATACTGTGGCAATGAACTTGGATGGGAAGAGGAAGTGCTCCTGAGCGTTTGTTCCTTCCTGTCTGTCCTGCAGCCACTGCCCAGTACCGTCTCCATTGCTCACCACTGCTGAAGCCGCCAGACAGCTGCCGGGGAAATCCTTCTAAATCACACAGTCTTGTTCAAAATCCTCCAGGAGCCCACCATAGCTTTGGGGCTAAAACTCAGATGCTAAGCTCCCAGCTCAGGACTTTTCTGCTCTGGCTGGCCCAGATGTGCCCTTCTAGCTGACGCGCGTCACTCCTTAAACCACCCCCTTGGCTCCAGCCTGAACACCTTCCCCAAACTTGTCCTGTGGTTTCTCGTCTCCAGGTTTTTGCACGCATACATCACTCTGCCTGGAATCTCCCTTCCCACCTGCTTCATCCAGGCCCAGGCTGCTCAATCTCCTCCCTGTTAACACTTAGGGCTGTAGAGTTTCTTCATATGGTGCACTGTCCTGTGCATTATAGGATGTTTAGCAGCATCCCTGGTGTCTACCTATGCATGAGGTGCCAGAAGCCCCTCCCAGTTGTGACAACCAAAATATGTCTCCAGACATTGCAGATGTTCCCTGGTGGTCAAACCTGCTCCTGGCTGAGAACTACTGACCTAAGCAATGCTTTTGGAACTTGATTTAAACATGACCTTCCCCAGCACCTTTTCCTGGCACCTATGCCTATGGGCCCCTCCTTTGTGTTCCAATAGCCCCTGACACCCCAATCAAAGCCTTCATCTCCAACTTCCATTAGTTTACTTGTATTATTTCCCCATGCAACTTCTCAAGGACAGGAGTCATGTTTTATTTATCCTTGAAACCTCAGCACTCAGAATAGTAACTGGCACATAGTAGATGCGGTGTCTCTATTTGTTGGGCAAATGAACAAACAAGTGTGTCAACCAGAAGAGGTGACTCCTGAGCTGAGACTTGAAAAAATGGGGCATGTTTCTAGCTCTGAGCCAAATACACATTAGATTTGACCAAATATCAAAACCATAGGCAGATGTCCATTGCCATTTGGAGTTCACTGTGAATAGTGGTTATTTACTAAAATCCTTTGGCAAAAGCAACAGAAACCCCAACTTAAACCATCTTAAAACATGAACAGGATGAGTTGTTTACAGTAAATGCAGGCATGGTTTGGTTGGGGCCGCAGTCTGTTCCTCTGCATTCTACACAGCTCTGTGTCCCCCCGTGCATTGGCCGTATCCACAGGTGGACTCTGGTAAGAAATCCCAGGCCTCATATCTGTATCCTGCATGGACCAGTGCAAGAGGGAATTCTCTTTTTCCAACCTCAACACAAGGTTTATGGGTTTTACTCTGACTGAGCTATCGTATGCCAAGTGTCCAGCCCTTCATGAATCACTGTAGCAATGAATGCAGGGAGATTACACTGATTAATTTAACCTGGTCAGGCCCCATCGATGGAGCTGGGGCAGCTTAGTCCCAGCTAGCCCCCTGGCTGAAATGCAGGGAGAGAAGGAGATGCATGCTGAGGCCATCACAGTGCCTGCTATAGCACCTGCTGCTTGAGGAACACTTGTAGTTGGACTTTTTTATTTAGAGAGACAGATCTTGCTCTGTCGCCCAGGCTGGAGTACAGTGACACAATCACAGCTCACTGCAGCTCCAACCTCCTGGGCTCAGGCAAGCCTCCCTCCTCAGCCTCCCCAGTAGCTAGGACTACAGGAGTGACACTGCACCTGGTTAATTTTTAATATTTTTTTTTTTTTTTTTTGTAGAAATGGGGTCTCCCTATGTTGCCCATAGAGGCTGGCCTAGAACTCCTGGCTTTGAGCAATTTTCCCATGACAGCCTCCCAAAGTGCTGGGATTATAAACATGAGCACTGTGTTGGGCATCTTAAGGAACACACCCAACAGTCTCCTCCATGTCACTCTTCCCTCCAGTTTCAACCTGTTGTCATCTTTGTGTTTTTTGTTGTTGTTGTTTGTTTTTGAGACAGTTTCATTCTTGTTGCCCAGGCTGGAGTGCAATGGTGTGGTCTCAGCTCACTGCAACCTCCACCTCCCAGGTTCAAGCGATTCTCCTGTCTCAGCCTCCTAAGTAACTGGGATTACAGGTGCCCACCACCATGCCCAGCTTTTTTTTTCTTTTTTTTTTTTTTGTATTTTTAGTAGAGACAGGGTTTCAGCATGTTGGCCAGGTGGGTCTCGAACTCCTGACCTCAGGTGATCCGCCCGCCTCTTTCTCCCAAAGTCCTGGGTATTTTACAGGCGTGAGTCACTGCGCCCAGCCCTCTTGTCACCTTTGACATCTTTGTCATCAAGCCCTTTCTGAAGGGGAAGATCAGCGTGGTGTTGTGTAATGACTGTTATTCACTGTGAGCTCGGGAAGTCCAGGCTACAGTCAGAGGTTCACGTTTTGGACACACGTAGAGTGACAGAGGGATTTTGTGCATCTGTCTGGTTTTTTCAAGAGCTGAAGAGGTGAAAGGGCAGACTTGAGTGCATGGCGGGGAGAGCCTGTTTGTGATGGAATAGTGCTGACTCACGGGAGACGTCCTCCCAGTTTCCTTGCTCCCTGCAGTGCCAGCTCAGCCAAGATGAAAAAAAGCAGGTGATGACTCACCTAGAAAGCAAGACGCGAATTAGCTTTCCAAGAGAGAAAGCCATTCTCAATATGTTTGCTTTCGGGTTGATTCCTTTTTAAGAGGTGTTTTTAATTATGACTGTGGTTTATTTACTGTTCTTGAAGTTCACAGGTAGTACAGTGTAGGGGCTGTGCTCATAGCCTCTGGAGCTAGGCTACTTACAAGCTATGTGAAGGTAGGCCAGTTACCTACCTATCTGCACTTCAGTTTTCTCATCTGTAAAATGGGAATACCAGTGGTACCTACTTTATGAGGATGTTGTGGGAATTAAATGAGTTAATGCAGACAAAGCATGTAGAAAACAGGGAGTGAACATTAGCTACTATAACTCCCCAGGAGGGAGAGGGCAATACTCTCCTTTTCCTGTTTCTTTTCTTTTCTAGCAGTTACTACTCTGTTTTTGTTATTGTTATTGAGACAGTCTCACTGTGTCGCCCAGGCTGGAGTGCAGTGGCATGATCTCAGCTCACTGCACCTTCTGCCTCCCAGGTTCAAGCAATTCTCCTGCCTTAACCTCCTGAGTAACTGGGATTACAAGCATGCACCACCATGCCCAGCTAATTTTTGTATTTTTAACAGAGGCGGGGTTTCACCATGTTGGGCAGGCTGGTCTGGAGCTCCTGACCTCAAGTGATCCACCCACCTCGGTCTCCCAAGGTGCTGGGATTACAGGTTTGAACCACCACGCCTGGCCTGTGCTTACTGCTCTGAATTGTGTCACACACCAAAGAGAGGACTGCGCTCCTCCAAGGGTGCCTTTCTCTGGCATGACCGGACAAGAGATGGGCTTGGTGAAGGGTGCCTGGACCTCTCCCACCTTGCCATAGTACAAGGCCACACTTCCAGAGATGACCTTTAAGGTAATATTTTTGCAAACACAGGGCGGGGACAGTGGTTTCAAGTCAAGGCAAATGGATCTTGTGGGCTGCTCAGTAATTGAATTTGCCCTGCTCCTTAGAGAGCAACAAGTTACGGAGGGAGAAAGACAGGAAGTTGAGCTGGCACCTGAGGCTTCTGTTACACGGGGAAGACGTTTTGCTTTGGGGGCAGTGAGCAATGCTGAAAGCATTGGAGCACCTTCTTTTATCCTTGCCTGTCCCATCTTCATAGGCTCAGTGGAGACTCTGATTATGGGTCACTCTCTGAAAGGTCCTCTCTGAAAGAGGATGTCCCTGTTTCCTTAGAAGTCTATGAGAGACCCTTTAATTCTTTGCTACTCACCTGAAACACAGAAACAGCATGCTGTCCTCACGTCCCCATAGCCCTGGAGTGATCGTAGATCGTCCTTTGGAAGGGCCATCAGAATGAAATTTGAAGTTTTGCTAAAAAATTTTTTTTTAATTCCATTTGCACACCTTTGCAGAAAAGTCACCGAGCCATTATTTTGAACCCCACTGCCTGTTCTGAGAGGAACCAATCTCACTTTATTATTAGAGAAGCTTCCAGGATGCAAGCTCCTGGGAAACTGCTGCAAAGGTCTCTCTGCTCCTGTACCACCATGGTCTTCTTCCCACCTGATGAAGTGAGAACTCCCTGAAATGTGGTTTCCAGAAGCAACTTTCTAAATATGTCTCTCCTTCCTCAGTAACAGGCAGCACTTGCAGTGGGCAGAGGAGGCATTAAATGGAGAGAAGTGGCATGTTTTGTGTGGCCCAAAGGACTCCGATTGGTGGAAAAGAAAAATGGACATGGAGCCAGATAAATTTCATCATGGCCAGATGGCCCAGGAATTTATCTTGCTGAAACCCCCACTCGGTCTCTGGGCCCTTGCCACGCAGTTGCATAATTTGTTCAGAATCTGCTCCTGCAGGATGGAGCTGCGATTGACACTGAGCTGAAAATCAGGGCTTTGGGGCAGGGTTTGGAGAGGGGCTTCAAATTCCTATGCTCCAGAAATGAAGTACCAAGGTGGGGCAAAGTGATGTTACACCCGCTTGTGTGTCCTGGAAAGTGTGGGCTTGTAAAACCCCTGTTCACTTTGGGGCGCCTAACTCAAGAAATTCTAGAATAAGTGGCCTCAAGAGCCCTTTATCCCTCTTCGTTAAGCCCATTCTAGATAAAACTGTTTCATTCATTTTAGACAAATGGAAATGTCTTTTACTGTTGAAGACTTTTGAGCAGGAATTCTCCAGACTTTTAACACTCATTTATTCAATGAGTATTTATTAATGTTCTACCATACGCCATTCTGGGATACGGCAGGAAACATGACAATGTCCCTGCCCTCATGGGGCTTATCCAGTAGTCACCGCTTATCTGTGGTTTCACTTACTTGTGGTCAACTATGGTCTGAAAATATTAAATGGGAAATTCCAAAGATAAACAATTCATACATTTTAAATTGTGCGCCATTCTGAGTAGTGTAATGAAGTCTAACGCCATCCCACTCCATCCTACCCAGGACATGAATCTTCCCTTTGTCCAGCTTATCCTGGTCAACAAGGATATGTCTGTGCTACCCAGCTGTCAGTCACTTAGTCACACAGTGGTTATTCAGACAACCACTGTCGCAGCATACCAGTGCTTGTGTTCAAGTAACCCTTATTTTACTTAACGGTGGCTCCAAAGGGCGAGTGGTAATGCAATTTGGATATGACAAAGAAAAGCCCTCTAGTGCTTCCTTAAATAGGTGAAAGTTGCTGACTTAGTAAGGAAAGAAAAAAAATTGTATCCTAAGGTTGCTAAAATCTCTGGTAACAATGAATCTTTTTTTTTTTTTTTTTTTTTTTGAGACAGAGTCTCGCTGTGTCACTCAAGCTGGATTGCAGTGGCGTAATCACGGCTCACTGCAACTTCCACCTCCTGGGTTCAAGTGATTCTCCTGTCTCAGCCTCCTAAGTAGCTGGGATTACAGGCGTGTACTACCACGCCCAGCTAATTTTTGCGTTTTTAATAGAGATGGGGTTTCACCATGTTGGCCAGGCTGGTGTTGAACTCCTGACCTCAAGTGATCCACCAGCCTCGACCTCCCAAAGTGCTGGAATTACGAGCGTGAACCACCACGCCCAGCCAAGAATGAATCTTCTACCCATGAAATTGTGAACAGTATATTGTTATAATTGTTCTATTTTATTATTAGCTATTGTTGTTAATTTCTCACTGTGCCTAATTTATAAATTAAACTTTATTATAGGTTTGTATGAGAAAAAACATCATGTATCTAGGATTCATTACTCTCCACGATTTCAGGCATCCAGTGGGGGTCTTGGAACATTTTCCCTGAGGACAAGGGAGACTAACTTATTACACTAGGGAAAACTGGCAACAAACACCCACGCACATATATGTACAGCACAGTGTCAGGAAGGCTATGGAGGAACATAACTCAAGGAAGGCAGTGGAGAGTACCAGGAGCTTCTCTGAATAGCTTGAGCAGGGCAGGGCTCTCCAGGGAGGTGACTTTTGAGCAGACCTAAAATGCTCGCCCCAGGGGAAGAGCTTTCCAGGCAGAAAGTACAGCAAGTGGAAGGGCCCAGACATGCTTGGGGAGCTCAGAGACCATTAAGGAGACCCGTGTAGCACAGTTCCTCTTGTTGCTAAAGAGTCTTGGCTTCAACTCTTGCTTTTCCTTCACTCTCACAACTAATCTATCAGCAGCTCTGCCAGTTCTCTTCCAAAATACATCTTGAACTCACTCACCCCTTGTCTGTCCGTGACCACCCTAATCCAGACCCCTGTCATCTCTTCTGGCCTAGGTTACGGCAATAGCCACAAGCAAGTGCTTCCTAACCGGCCTCTCATAAGTTCCAATCACATTTCTTCCCTGCTTAAAATTCTTCGGTAGTTTCCCGTTGCCCTTTGACAACAGTCCAGCCTTCTTACCATGACCTTTAAGACCCTGCATGATCTGGACCCTGCCTTCCTCTCCAGCCCCATGTCCTGACAATTAGGGCTTCAGCTACAAGGTCTGTATATTAGTTTGCTAGGGCACAGACAGGGTGGTATGGCTTAAACAACAGACATTTATTTTCTCACAGTTCTGGAGGTTACAAGTTCTAGATCAAAGTGTTGGTAGGATTGGTTTCTTCTGAGGGCCATGAGGGAAGGATGCATTCCAGGTGTCTTTCCTGAGTTTATGAAAGGTCATCTCTTCCCTGAGTCTTCATATTGGGTTCCCTTGGTACATGCTGTGTCCAAATTTCCTCTTCTTAGAAGGATCAGTCCTTTTGACCCAAAGGTCCACTCTAATGACCTCATTTAACTTAGTTACCTCTGTGAAGGCCCCATCTCCAAATACAGTCCCATTCTGAGATGCTGGGAGTTAGGACTTCAACATAAAAATTTTGTGGGGGACACAGGTCATTCTGTAACAGTCCTTTCTTTTTCTCAAGCACTACCAACTCTCTCACCTCTGGGCTTTCCTACAACCATCACGTGGGCAACCTCTTCTCCTCCTTCAGGTCTGAAAACATGGCACCTCCTCAGAGAAGCTTTCCCTGACCATCCCCATCAAGCTAGCTATGTCAATCCGTTTTGTTTCTTTTAGTATGGGAAAATTGACATATGGTAAAAATGTACAGGTTGTTAGTATACAATATGATGAGCTTTGACAAATGTGTATACCCTTAGAACCACCAGGCCAATGAAAATATCAAATGTTTTCATCACTCCCAGAAAACTCCCTCCCTTTTTTTTTTTCAGTCAATATTCAGCTCATCCATAGGCAACCACTTGTCTGATATAAACCACTATAGTTTTGCCTGTTCTTGAACTTCATATAAATGGATTTATTCAGTATGTACTCTTTTGTGTCTGACTTCTTTCACTCAAGATTCATCTATGTTATTGTATGTATGAGTATTTTATTCTCTTTTATACTGGGTACTATTCCGTTATATAAATATAATACTATTTATTTATCCATTATCCTATTGTTGGACATTTGGATTGCTTCCAGTTTGAAGCTAGTATGAAAAAAAAAAGACTGCCATAAACATTTTCATGTGTTTTCTTAAGAAGTGTTTTCATTTATTTTGGATAAATATGTAGGAGTGGAATGTCTGGGTCATAGGCTAGGTATATGTTTAAGAAATTGTAGTCAAATTTACAAAGTTTTTGCACTGTTGCCCCTCCCACTAGCAGTATAACAGTTCTAATTCTAGTCTTCAACCTCACCAACATTTGTTGTTATTAATCTTTCTCATTTTAGCCATTCCACTGAATATGAAATGATATAATTTCCTTATTACTAATGATGTTGATCATCTTTCCATGTGTTTATTGGACATTTTTGTGTCTTCTTTCATTGAGGTATCTTTTCAAGCCTTTTGCCCAATTTCTAAATTGAATTGCTTGTCTTTTTGTTATTCATTTGTAGGAACTATTTATATATTGTGGATACAAATCCTAATTTTTTTTTGTGGTTGGTAGCTTGTCTTTCCATTAGTTGTCTGATAAGATAGTAGTTTTAATTTTGAATAAGACTTAAAGGTACAGAATGTGCCCCAGGACTAAATTGTTTTGGAATATTTTTTAGGAAGAAGATACTTGGGCTTCCCAGCAGGACTATAATTTCCTTCAAGTTTTTTCTCATGGTGTTTCAAAGAGAGGATGAAGTCATGTGGGTACTTAGCCACTGTGTGCACTATCCTAGATGTGTTGGACTGGTTCACTCATTTTAAAACAACATTAAAAGAATTGCCGGTGCTTGCTGTATCCAGTGGCCACCATGAAGCACAAGACCAGGGGCCCATGTGTGGAAGAGGAATGGCTTAAATCTCTTCTAAATACTGTGGCCTTTGCTGCTGAGTTCTGATATACCGTAACTCTCCAAAACTCTAATTACGTGTATATCCTCTCACCTGGTAATTCTCCTTCTAGAAATTTAACCTAAGGATAAACTCATGATTATATGCAAAGTTCTTTTTTTAAATTATTATTTTTGAGATGGAGTTTCGCTCTGTCACCCAGGCTGGAATGCAGTGGTGCGATCTTGGCTCACTGCAACCTCCGCCTCCCCGGCTCAAGCGATTCTCCTGCCTCAGCCTCCGGAGTAGCTGGGATTACAGGCGCGCGCTACCTCGCCTGGCTAATTTTTGTATTTTTAGTAGAGGCGGCATTTCACCATGTTGCCCAGGTGGGTCTCGAACTCCTGACCTCAAATGATCCACCCGCCTTGGCCTCCCAAAGTGCTGGGATTACAGGCATGAGCCACCGTGTCCAGCCATATATGCAAAGTTCTAAACACAAGGATACTTATTCCAGCTTTGTTCATATAGTAAGATCTTAGGAAAACACTTAAAATAGTGGACTGTTAAATATATGGTAGCCTAAAAACTCCATTTATTAGAATGCTATGAAATCCTTATTCTCTATAAATACATTTATTTATTGATGGAGATACTTATAATATTGTTGAATTAAAAAGGTTTCAAAATATTGTAATGTCATTTTTAAAAACCTTATATATATGTGCATATATATATGCCTGTATATATATATATATGCCTGCATATATGTGTGTGTTTACATATGTATAAAATATATATATGCCTACATATATACGTATATGTGTATGTATTCTGTTTATAAAATCATGACCCAAACAGCTCAGTCTGAGAGAGTATCTAAGTCAAAAAGAACTCTGCCAACAAAAGTAATTTTAAAATACCTCTACTCCTTTACTTATATTTTTATATGTGAGAAGGCAGATACATCATACTCAGTAAAACTTTCTAAATTCCCTTAATTCCTCTCCCATTCACATGCCACACCTGCTTCTGCACCTCTCCTGAAAATCTCACTATAAAATTCTGCAGCCACACCTCTTCTGCCTCTCATTGCCCATCCCCACTTCCTGGTCTCCATCACGCACACAATCTATGTGGCAAAGTGTGGGCTCTCCTTGGAAGTGGAAGAGGGAGAAACTGACCTGGGTCAAGCCCACACTCTCTGTAGTGCCTGGGGCGGTGGGGAGGGCGTTGGCAGTGCTTTAGCATTCACAATCCTCATCCTATTTCATATGCATAGAAAACATCTGGAAGGATGTGCACGAGGTCAAAATGTTAACAGTAGTTATTTCTGGTGATCGGATTAGAGTAGATTTTAATTTTCTTCCTTTTGCTTATCTGTGTTTTCTAATTTCCTGCCATGAACAGACATTCCTTGATGAATATTTTTAGGATTTTTATTGAAGAATATCTTGATTAATTTATAAAAATAGCTTTTTGAAAAAAATGAGTTTCTCAGAGCTTTTCAAGAATAGGAAGTCAGAGAAGCAAGTACGGTCCATTCCAAGTTAAAGAGGTTTAAAAATATATTCTCTGTCCCAGATACGGCCCCAACCCAAGCCAACTGTCAGCCAACACTGGGAGGTTTGTCTTTGTTCCTGTCTCCCCTCTTTTGTCAAATAAAAGCAAAAGGCATTTTCAGAAATGTGCCAGTGAGGGAGAAGGGTTTAGGGCAAGTTCAGCCAGTAGATGTGATATCTCGTATCTGAAAATGGACACAACTGCAGAGCTCCGAGAGGCTGAGTGAGGAAACCCACGTGGAAAAGCCAGCACAGAGCTGGCACACCACAGATCCTCGAGTCAATTTGAGCACCTACTATATTTGTTCGCTGAACAGACAATTACAGCTTCACCTCTGGGCAAGGTCCCAGATTGGGGGCTGTGAATACAATGATTAATAAGACACTGACCCAACCCTGAAGGAGTTCCCAGTCTATGGAAGGAGACAGATAACAGCAACAATAATAATTGCAGCTAACGTTTATTAAACAAATGCTGATGTGCCAGATGCTGTGAGTGCTTTGTATTTATACATTGATGCTTTTCATCCTTATAGTAATCTACAAGGTAGATTATCTCAATAAGTATTTTATCTTCTTTTCTGGTCACAGAAATTTGTTTGACTCTGTCAGAGCCCACAACTATAGTATGGTAATAGATCTGTATATATATATATACAGTGGGTAAGAGCTTAGGTGACGGAATCAAACTTTCTGTGTTCAAATCTTAGCCCTACTAATTATGGGCAACACATTTGTCTTTCAATGCCTTAAAATCCTCTTCTGTAAAGTGAGAATATTCATAGTTGTTACTTCATAAGTTCTTATAAGGACGAAAAGAGCCGATATGTATAAAGTACTTAAAACAGTGCTTGGCATGTACGCTGTTGATAAATATTAGCTGCTATTGTGTTGTTATTATTTGCTTCCTGCCATTGACCGGGAGCTCCTTGAGGGCTGGGTCACTATCTTATTATTGTATCCATCACCCCCAACCCAGGGCCTAGTACAGGGTTGAAACCAATAATTGTCTATTAAGCAAAAGGACAAATTTATCATTACTCAATATGTTTTAGTGGGGGAGGGAGGTGCAGGGGATGTTTCCCTTCATGAGTAGATGTCAGATTCCCCCAAAGAGATGATGATAGGAGTATGGCATCTCCTAGAGCAAGTAGAGTCCAAGAAACATAAATGTCAGACCGTAGTTCAACTCTCCCATTTTACAAATGAGGAGCCTGAGGCTTAGGGGTTCCTGCGACTTCTTATCGTCATGCAACTAATTAGCATTGGAAGAAATGTGTTAGGGGAAGTGGGCCTTTTATCTTAACCTCAACTTCCACCTCAAGGGTGTTATAAAGTTTCGGTGCCGCAAAAGAAATAGCACTTGAATATAAAATTTTCTTTTTAATTCTCAGCAAGGCAAGTTACTTCCATAGAAGGATGCACCCTTACAGATGGAGCAATGGTGAGCGCACACTTGGATAAGGGAGGGGAAGGCGTTCTTATCCCTGACGCATGTGGCCCCTGCTGCTGTGTCCTTCCCCTGTTGGCTAAGGTTAGACAGCACAGGCTAAACTAATTCCTATTGGCTAATTTAAAGAGACTGAAGGGGTGAGTGGTTTGGGGGGAAAAATGGTTATCACAGAGCAGGTAATCGGAATGAGTCAGGGTGGAGCAGGTAATCGGAATGAGTCAGGGTGGAGCAGGTAATTGGAATGAGTCAGGGTGGAGTTGGTAATCAGAATAAGTCAGGGTGGAGCAGGTAATCAAAAAAGGTTTCTTTATGAGGAAGTTAAGTTTAAAAGTAGAAGGCAAAGAATTGAACATACTGACATACTGATTCTTTGAAAAGAAATTTAGAACTTATAGCTATCTAACAAGGGGAAGTGGACAGAATTTATTTCAGTTTAAGTTCACAAAGCTTGATTGAATGCCAAGTGCCTGTGCTAGGCTTCTGAGAAACAGGTGAAATGGGTTCTTTCATCTGCGTCCGTGTGAAGAGACCACTAAATAGGCTTTGTGTGAGCAACATGGCTGTTTATTTCACCTGGGTGCAGGTGGGCTGAGTCTGAAAAGAGAGTCAGTGAAGGGAGATGGATTATCATTTGTTCTTATAGGTTTTGGGATAGGCGGTGGAGTTAGGAGCAATGTTTTGGGGGCAGGGGGTGGATCTCACAAAGTACATTCTCCGGGATAGGGAGAATTACAAAGAACCTTCTTAAGGGTGGGGGAGATTACAAAGTACCTTCTTAAGGGTGGGGGAGATTACAAAGTACATTGGTCAGTTAGGGTGGGGCAGGAACAAATCAAAATGGTGGAATGTCGGCAGTTAAGGCTATTTTTACTTCTTTTGTGGATCTTCAGTTACTTCAGGCCATCTGGATGTATACGTGCAAGTCACAGGGGATGCGATGGCTTGGCTTGGGCTCAGGGGCCTGACATTCTTGCCTTCTTACATTAATAAGAAAAATAAAACAAAATAGTGTTGATGTCTTGGGGCGGTGAACATTTTTGGAGGCGGTATGGAGAGAGAATGGGCGATGTTTCTCCGGGCTGCTTCGAGCGGGATTAGGGGCATTGTGGGAACCTGGAGTGGGAGAGATTAAGCTGAAGGAAGATTTTGTGGTAAGGGGTGATACTGTGGGGTTGTTAGAAGAAACATTTGTCGTGTAGAATTATTGGTGATGGCCTGGATACGGTTTTGTGTGAATTG
Organism: Hylobates moloch; assembly: GCF_009828535.3. NCBI lineage: Eukaryota > Metazoa > Chordata > Mammalia > Primates > Hylobatidae > Hylobates > Hylobates moloch. The sequence goes on along the minus strand of NW_026652286.1, from coordinate 14,227,178 downwards.
AAAAACTAAATGGAATAAGAGAAGGAGAAAAACAGGTATAAAAGGTCTAAGAATTGGGAGGACCTAGGACATCTGATTAGAGAGTGCCTAAGGAGGTTCAGCGTAGTCCTGCCAGCAAAGATTATTTATTTACTTCAAGAGTTAAGAGTGGCAGTTTGGGGATAGCATGAGGAGATATCAGCTGTGATGGCTTGGAGAAACAGTGTAAACCGGCAGTGTAAACAAGAGCAGGGCATGTATGAGTAGTTGAGAACGGAGAATAGGAGAAAATAGACAGAAAATAGTAGGGATGACAAGTTTTTTGGGGGGCACAGTCTAAGTTGGTCCGGTGTCTGGGATGAGACTGGGGCCTAATAAAAAGGGCTCAAATGGGCTGTACCTTGTAGCATTCTCAGGACAGGCCTGAATTCTGAGAAGCGAAAGTGGTAAAAGTATTGTCTAGTCCTTTTTAAGTTGGTGGCTGAGCTTGGTGAGGTGTGTTTTTAAAAGACCTTTAGTCCGTTCTACTTTTCCTGAAGACGGAGGACTGTAAGGGATATAAAGGTTTTGCTGAATACTAAGAGCCTGAAAAACTGCTTGGCTGATTTGACTAATAAAGGCTGGTCTGTTATCAGACTGTATAGAGGTGGGAAGGCTAAACTGAGGAATTATGTCTGACAGACGGGAAGAAATGACTGCGGTGACCTTCTCAGACCCCGTAGGAAAGGCCTGTACCTATTCAGTGAAAGTGTCTACTTAGACTAAGAGGTATTTTAGTTATCTGACTCGAGGCATGTTGAGTAAAGCTAATTTGCCAGTCCTGGGTGGTGGCAAATCTTCAAGCTTGATGTGTAGGGAAGGGAGGGGGCCTGAATAATCCCTGAGGAGTAGTAGAATAGCAGATGAATGTCAGGTGGATCAGATACAGTCATGGGGGTCAGGTGTGGTATCAGGAATACTGTGGGAGGCCAGATTGAAGTCCGGGCCAGGAAGAATGGTAATTGTGGGACTTAACGAAGAGTGAGTACAGCTGAAGGAGCCAGGGAGCAGAAAGTATATGCATCAGGTATGAGGGAAAAAATAGATTTTGGAAGTTGTGAGCAATGTAGAGAGTGAGTTGAGCATAGTTTGTGATTTTTAGGGCCTCTAAAAGTATTAAAGCAGCGGCAGCCACTGCACGCAGACCTGAGGGCTAGGCTAAAACAGTAAGGTCAAATTGTTTGGACAGAAAGGCTACAGGGTGCGGTCCTGGCTCTTGTGTAAGAATTCTGACTGCACTAACCATGCCTAGGAAGGAAAAGAGTTGTTGTTTTGTAAGGGATTGAGGTTTGGGAGATTAATCGGATACGATCAGCAGGGAGAGCACGTGTGTTTTTATGAGAATTACGCTGAGATAGGTAACAGATGAAGAAATTTGGGCTTGACTGAAGTAATGGGGACTGTCTGTGAAGCTTTGCGGCAGTACAGCCTAGGTAATTTGCTGAGCCTAATGAGTGCCAGGGTCAGTCTAAGTGAAAGCAGAGAGGCTAGGAGGAAGGGTGCAAAAGAAGAGTAAAAAATTAAGCATGTTTGAGATCCAGAACAGAATAATGGGTAGCAGAGAGAGGTATTGAGGATAGGAGAGTATATGGGTTTGGCATCAAGGGGTGGATAGGCAAAACAATTTGGTTGATGAGGTGCAGATTCTGAACTAGTAAGCTTTGTCTGGTTTTTGGACAGGTAAAATGGGGGAATTTAAGGGGAGTTTATAGGTTTTAGAAGCCCATGCTGTAGTAGGCGAGTGATAACAGGCTTTAATCCTTTCAAAGCGTGCTGTGGGATGGGATACTGGCATTGAGCGGGATAAGGGTGATTAGGTTTTAATGAGATGGTAAGGGGTGCATGATCGGTCGCCAAGGAGGGAGTAGACATATTTTATACTTGTGGGTTAAGGTGGGGGAATATGAGAGGAAGATGCGAAGGAGGCTTGGAGTTAGGGAGAAGGGTGGCAATGAGATGTGGCTGTAATCCAGGAATAGTCAGGGAAGCAGATAATTTAGTTAAAGTGTCTCGGCCTAATAAGGGAACTGGGCAGGTGGTGATAACTAAAAAGGAGTGCTTAAAAGAGTATTGTCTAAGTTGGCACCAGAGTTGGGGAGTTTTAAAAGGTTTAGAAGCCTGGCTGTCAATACCCACAACAGTTACGGAGGCAAGGGAAACAGGCCCTTGAAAAGAAGGTAATGTGGAGTGGGTAGCCTCTATATTGATTAAGAAGGGGACGGGCTTACCTCCCACTGTGAGTTACCTGAAGCTCGGCGTCCATGATGGTTTAGGGGGCTTCCGAGGCGATCGGGCAGTGTCAGTCTTCAGCTGCTAAGCCGAGAAGATCTGGGAAGGAATCAGTCAGAGAGCCTTGGGCCAGAGTTCCAGGGGCTCTGGGAATGGCTGCCAGGTGAGTTGAACATTCCGATTTCCAGTGGGGTACTGCATAGATGGGACATGGCTTAGGAGGAATCCCGGGCTGCGGGCATTCCTTGGCCCGGTGGCCAGATTTCTGGCACGTGTAGCAAGTTCCTGGGGGAGGAGGCTCTGGAGGAACCCTTGGCTGCTGCGGTTCAGGCATTTGGAAGTTCTTGTGTGCTGGAGATGTGGCTAGGGTTTGTCTCACAGTGGAGGCAAGGAATTGCAACTTTTTTCTATCATCGTACACCTTGAAGGTGAGGCTAATTAAGTCTTGTTGTGGGCTTTGAGGACCAGATTATAATTTTTGGAGTTTTATTTAATGTCGGGAGCTGATTGGGTAATAAAATGTATATTGAGAATAAGACGGCCTTTTGACCTTTTAGGGTCTACGGCTGTAAAGCATCTCAGGGTTGCTGCCAAACAAGCCATGAACTGGGCTGGATTTTTATATTTGATAAAAAAGAGCCTAAACGCTATCTGATTTGGGATAAAGAAAAAGAAGCATTAACCTTGACTATGCCTTTAGCTCCAGCCACCTTTTTAAGAATAAATTGCTGGGCAGGTGGGGGAGGGCTACTCATGGAACAAAGCTGTAAGCCAGACCAGGTGTGAGGAGGGGAGGTGATAAAAGGATTATAGGGTGGAGGAGCGGAGGCTGAGGAAGAATTGGGACCTAGCTCGGCCTGGCGAGGAGGGGAGAGGTCAGATGGGTCTGTAGAAAAGGAAGATTAGACTCAGCAATGCTTGGGGTTGGGACTGAGGGGACAGGCAGGAGGGAAAGAAGGAAGATTTGGGATGAGTTGCATTGGGCACAGAGACTAGAAAGGGACTGATGTGTAAAAGAATGCCTGGACGTCAGGCACCTCAGACTGTTTGCCTATTTTATGACAAGAATTATTTAGATCTTGTAGGATGGAAAAATTGAAAGTGCCATTTTCCAGCTATTTGGAACTACTGTCGAGTTTGTATTGGGGTCAAGCAGCATTGCAGAAGAAAATGAGATGCTTAGATTTTAGGTCAGGTAAGAGTTGAAGAGGTTTTAAGTTCTTAAGAACACAGGCTAAGGGAGAAGAAGGAGAAATGGAAGGTGGAAGCTTGCCCATAGTGAAGGAGGCAAGCCTAGAGAAAAGAGTAGAGACACGGAGAAGGGGTGGGGGGGTTCTTGCCTTCCAGAAAAGCAGAGAAAGGATTGGGGCACAGAAATAAGGGATTGGGGTGCAGAGATATAAGAGGTTGGGGCACGGAAATAAGGGGTCGGGGCGCAGAGATAAGAGGTCTGGGTGCGGAAATAAGCGATTGGGGGTTCTTGCCCCTTAGAAAAGCAGGACTTGCCGCTAAGGGTGAAGGAGAAGGGGTTGAGGGGTACTTGCCCCTGCCCTAGGAAAGCGGGACTTGCCGCTAAGGGTGAAGGAGAAGGGGTTGAGGGGTACTTGCCCCTGCCCCAGGAAAGCAGAGAAGGGGTAGAGACAAGGAGAGAAGGGGGTTGGGGTACTTGCCCCTTCCTTAAAAAAGCGGGACTTGCTGCTAAGGGTGAAGGACGAAGGCAGGTGTCCCTGCGTGGTCTGACACCTCTGAAACGTGAGTGAATAACCAGAGAGGCGTCCCTGCAATGATTAAACACCAAGGGAAGGCTGCCTTCCCAGTCCGTGACCGGTGCCGCAGTTTTGGGTCCACAGATAAAACGTGTCTCCTTTGTCTCTACCAGAAAATGAAAGGAATGGAAATTAAGAGAAGGGAGAGATTGAAGAGTGGAAAGGAGAAAGAGGTTGAGGGATAGTGAGAGAGGTTGGAGAAGAGAGTAAGAAGAGGCCACTTACCTGATTTAAAATTGGTGAGATGTTTCTTGGGCTGGTCGGTCTGAGGACCTGAGGTCGTAGGTGCATCTTTTTCACGGAGCAAAGAGCAGGAGGACGGTGGATTGATCTCCCAAGGGAGGTTCCCGATCCGAGTCACGGCACCAAATTTCATGCGCGTCCGTGTGAAAAGACCACCAAACAGGCTTTGTGTGAGCAGCATGGCTGTTTATTTCACCTGGGTGCAGGTGCGCTGAGTCTGAAAAGAGAGTCAGCAAAGGGAGATGGATTATCATTTGTTCTTATAGGTTATGGGATAGGCGGTGGAGTTAGGAGCAATGTTTTGGGGGCAGGGGGTGGATCTCGCAAAGTACATTCTCGGGGTAGGGAGAATTACAAAGAACCTTCTTAAGGGTGGGGGAGATTACAAAGTACCTTCTTAAGGGTGGGGGAGATGACATTGATCAGTTAGGGTGGGGCAGAAACAAATCACAATGGTGGAATGTCGTCAGTTAAGGCTATTTTTACTACTTTTGTGGATCTTCAGTTACTTCAGGCCATCTGGATGTATATGTGCAGGTCACAGGGGATGCGATGGCTTGGCTTGGGCTCAGGGGCCTGACAGGTTCAGGGAGTATCCAGTCTTGGGGAAGTCATACTTTAAGTAAGCAAATCCAAGTGTGATGAGAGGAAGCCCAGGTATAATGAGAGCTAGTCTTGGTTCTATCTGTAGCTATTGAGAGATGACTGGTGGCCGGATCAAGCCTGTTGAGAGCATACTTGGACCTTCCAATTAAAGGGAACTCCCCATGCAGAATGGAAACCCTGTGGGGGAAGCAGAGGCTGATCTTCATTTGGGGGTCATGGGGTAGGTGGCAGTGGGAGCCTGGAGAAAAAGTCTCCACCTTCCCAGCAAAGGTAGCACTTACATATGTGTGTGTGTGTGTATATATATATATAAAACACATATATGTGCGGTGGCCTAGCACTCCCCTACCAACCTTACTCAGAGAACTCACCCACCCCCAGTACTACCCCCCCTCCAGGGCTCTTGGGGCAGTGGGAATAGGGAGATGTTGCTAAGGAGTATGCTTTTGCCCTAAGGCACAACCATAAATTCATGTGATAATATATCTACCAGTATGTCTGGAAATGCACAGCACAGCTCAGGGGTGGGGAAATCGTACCTCAGCTCACCCCTGTGCTGTTAATCTCCCACCTGGGAGCAGTTTAGGAGACTCTGGATGTAGGGAGGAAGGGCCTTGTGTGGCTAGCAACCAGCATGAACAGGACATTCACATGAGAGGCAGTGTCGTGCTGCAGGATGTGCATGGGTCAGGAGCTGGGAGCAGAAGGCTCTGCCATTGCCTGCCTCTGAGTAACTTTAGATAAGTCACCTCCCCATATGTAAAATGGGGCTTGAGTTTAATGATCTCCTAAAGTCCCTTCAGGCTCTGAAATTCAGTTCTGAATGTTCTATAAATCGTGAAGAACATAACTTTCAAGAGTTGCATTCGGTGTTGTAGAAGGTATCGCCAGGCAAAACCACATCTCAACAGGCAGATCTGCTGGCTTTCAGGGAGCACGTTTCCCACTCAGTGACTTTAAGCTTTTCTCTTAAGAGCTTCTAAGAGCAGAAGAGCCCCAATGTGTCCCCCAGCCCAGGAGTTTGGGGGGGGCATGCACCCAGGCATGAAATGTCTTTGAGTTCTTGTTTATGATCACAAAGGTAACTTTACATTCTACTCCAGAATCTATCCTTGCTCTTATCAGTATAAAAATAGTACAGTATTTTAAATTAATTACTGTAGATGTTTTTTGATAAATCTAGACTTAGAGGCTGATAGAAAACCTTGCTTTTCATCTTGAACTTTAGCCAAGTCCTAACTCTAGGAGATAAGATGACAAGAAATGTGTAATTTTTTTGTGCTTTCTATATTTTCACTTTCTTTGCTAATGAGCATGTATTTAATACTAAAAAGGTAAATATACTTTTTAAAATGAAGTATAACGTAGTTATGACCTTCATGTGTAATATTTAAGGAGGGAAGGACTCCCCATTTTGGGTGAATTCCCTCATGACATTTACTTGCTGTGCTTATTTTATACATCAAGGTGCTTTATACATAGTAATTACATGGAAATATGTGTGGTTGAATGAATAATAATGATGATTATGATGATGACAGCAACTAGTATTGTTTTTACCATGTGCTACTATTCTAAAATCTTTAGATGTACCTTTATTTAATCCTTTTAAAAGCCTTTGAGGCAGTATTATCCTCATTTTACAGATGAGGAAACGGAAATACCAAAAAGTTAAAGTAACTCTCCTGGTTGGAATGTCTTTTATCTTCTCTGTGCACCTTTATGGGGTCTAGCTATTGCTATGGCATCCGCCACAAGGCAGCAGCCTCCCCGTATCGCCTTGGCAGTCCCTATCTCTTCCCTTTAGTGTTCTTGCACCTTGAGATTCATGCAGGTCCAGACTGGTGGAATAAACCCCTACAGGCATCCCCACCTAATGATGGCAGACAAGAAAGAAAGCAGACACTTATGAAGCAAGCATTCATTAGCAGGCAAGCACGAGACCATCCATGCAGCCTGTTCTGGAAGCTTATGAAGTTCCAGCTGTCTGCCCACCCTGGTACTGAAGCTGCTCGCTGAATGAAAAGTTCAGTGAAGAAAGGCAGGAGAACGTTCTAGATCAGTAGATTTCAAACTTGAACGGGCATCAGAATCTCCTGGAGGGCTTATTAAAGCACAGATGGCTGGGCCTCGCCCCCAGAGCTTCTGATTGCGTACCACGCTTTAAGATCTGTGATCTAGAAGCAGGATTTTGTTATTCTCTCTGATAAGTAGCATCAGGCAACCAGCACTTCCTTAACCAAAGGCTGGACACAGGACCATTTAGGGAGTGAATCTAGAATGCTACCCCTCCGGGTGTAGATTACAAGACATTCCAGGGTCTTACACCCTAAGGCATAGGGGTGGGGAATGTCTCTAAAAGATTTTAGAAGGTACCATTAATGTCATCAGTGAAAGCCATTTCTTGAGTCTGTTACACTAACAGGCAGAGCCTGCAGCGTTGGTCAATCTATGGGCAACTGAAGTGCACACCGATAGCCAGAGTGTGGCCTTCCTGATAGAGTGCTGGCTGACTACCCCAGTAGTGTGAATTCCTAGATAGGGCACGTAGGAGATAATTTAAATTAGCACAGATGCATCCTAGCACCTGTCCAAGTGAATATTTTAGAGTAAATTACAGAGCACCTTCATGGGAAGGAAAGTTAATTAACACGTCAATGGGCTTTGTTTCCTCCCACAGACTGAGCCTGAAATCATAGAGGAAACCAACATTGACAGAGTTCATGAGCCCCGGGGCTATTCCAGGTCTCGGCAGGTGAAAGGCCACTCGGAGACCTCCACGCTGAGCTCCCAGCCATCCATCGACGAGGTCAGGCAGCAGATGCACATGCTTCTGGAGGAGGCCTTCAGCCTGGCATCCGCGGGCCACGCAGGCCAGAGCCGGCACCAAGAAGCCTACGGCTCAGCCCAGCACCTGCCCTATTCGGAGGTGGTGACCAGCGCTCCGGGGACCATGACGCGGCCCAGGGCCGGGGTGCAGTGGGTGCCGACCTACCGCCCAGAAATGTATCAGTACAGTCTGCCCCGGCCGGTAAGTCATTCATCCCACCCACCTGCCATCATCCGGTCAGTCTGCCCAGTGAGTTCCAACAGGAGACTCAGAGCAGGGGCTTCTACAGATAAAAGCTTTGGGATCTGGAGATGAACTATGCCAGGCCCTCATCCCACCATCCCATCTTCCACCCATGATCCAAAGCGTAAGCTTTTGACTCCTGCGGGCAATGCACGTGACAATCCCTTCTCTCCAGCCAAAATGTATTTTAGAATGAATTGCCTTTTCTACTATCCCTCCTATAAATGGCTGACCATATTCTTCACGCACTGGTGGTTTCCTATACTTTCAAGCCTGAGACCCATTTTAAATATCAAAAGGCATCTCAGAGCCACATGCTAAGGGGTTGTGTGGCCTGGTGGTTTCAGCGCACAGGTTTTGAGCCAGGTGGCTCGACTTTAAATCTCAGGTCTACCAGATGAAAGTTGACAGAATCAGAATGGAATCACTTGTGTTAAATAAAATTAAATGAAAAATTTTGAAAGCCTGGCAAATAGAGCCAGGGAAGGCCAGGAAGGGAGAGTTTCATGCATAAATGCCTGATAACAAGAACTATCACAAAAGACTGCAAAAATCACAATCTTGCACAAAGGCCATTGCAACGTAACACACAAAAAAAAAACTTGTGCTAGGACATCTGCCCAGCAACTGCCTGTCCAGGCTTGGACAAGTACCACACTTGTCATTGATTTTTGCAGCCAAAAATAATTATTTCAAAACAATTATGCAATCCTCCCTCTTTTTCCTTTAAAAACTTTTGTCTTCCTTTACCTCCCTGAACACAGTTTACTATGGCGTGGGTATTCCCATTGCAATAACCATTCCCAAATAAACATCATTATTTTTAGAGACCAAAAAAAAAAAAAAAAGTCTGTTATTTAGGTTGACAGCCACTTCCTGGCTTTGTAACTTGGGGAAATTATTTAAATTCTTTACAAATAAGAAAAATAAGCTACTTCCTAGACTTGTAAAGATTAAATGAGTTGGTGTATGTAAGGTACTATAAGAATGCTTGGTACGTAGTAAATGCTATAAAAATATTAATCATGGGTTGGGCATGGTGGCTCACGCCTATAATCCCAGCACTTTGGGAGGCCGAGATGGGCCAATAGCTTGCAGCTCAAGAGTTTGAAACCAGTCTGGGCAACGTGGTGAAACCCCATCTAAACAAAAATTAGCCAAGTGTGGTGGCATGTGCCTGTAGTCTCAACTATTTGGGAGGCTGAGGTGGGAGGACTGCTTGAGCCTAGGAGGCAGAAGTTAGAGTGAGCCAAGATTGTGAGACTGTACTTCAGCCTGGCTGACACAGTTAAAAAAAAAAAAAGAATATTCATTGTGATTATTTATTAAGTAGCAATTATATTTCCGTATTTGAAAAAGCATCCAATGACTGAAAGCTTCTGTAATTTACACTTGATCTTTGTGTAACTGAGAAGTTATAAGTTTTTGTGATTTAAATCACAATTTTAATTAGTTTGCATTTCATTCATCACCGTAGCATCTAAAATATATATTTTTACAAAGACATAATTTTATAAACCATAGACTGTAATAGACAATGCCTTGTGCATGTATAAATGCCAGATTCTAGGAGTCTGGGATGAGTTCTGGGTTTCAGAGAGAAAGGCCTAGACAGCCAGATCAAGTCTTCCCACAGGTAAGAAGATGCGATGGCCCATAGCCATCATATCTCAATTTTGTAAAACCGTCTAAAAAAAAAAAATCCAGTGTGGGTCATATGATGAAAACTTAAATGGTTCTGCTTATTATAATTGGGGCTTAGTGTTTGTGGCAAGAAGGACAAAAACATCAGCATTATATATATTTTATAAATGAAGCCACCTACAGTGGAAAAGGACTGTGAAATAACACAACAGAGAGATGGGTCGTGAAACCAGAACTTTTTCTTTTCTTTTCTCTTTTCTTTTCTTTTCTGAGACTGAGTCTCACTCTGTCACCCAGGCTGGAGTGCAAGTGCAGTGGCGCAATCTTGGCTCACTGCAACCTCTGCCTCTCAGGTTCAAGCAATTCTCGTGCCTCAGCCTCCCGAGTAGCTGGGACTACAGATGTGTGCCACCACACCCAGCTTTTTTTTTTTTGTATTTTTAGTAGAGAGGAAGTTTCACCACGTTGGCCAGGCTGGTCTCGAACTCCTGACCTCAGGTGATCCACCCACCTCGGCCTCCCAAAGTGCTGAGATTACAGGCGTGAGCCATCACGGCTGGCCGAACCAGAACATTATTAAACGCAGTTCTTTTGTTATTAAGGTTTCCTTCTTTATCAACAACCTATGAGGTCTGTATTTTCAGAAAAGGAGAAAATAGCTAACAATACAGAGTAGAAATGATGATGATTCTTAACCCAAGCTTATGCAGAGTCCTTTTGTGCTATGATAATGTGGAAATCCATAGAAAAGGTGGCAATTTAGAATGATAACTATGATTACTTTCTGTCTTCTAAAGAGGAGGCGCTTTTAGCTCTGCCGGAAGATAATTGGAAGCTGGTGGTTTAAATACACTAGGCCAGACTAATGGCATTTATATCATGGAAAAGGTTACTGCTGGTGGCCTGGGATTTCTGCACTGCAGTTCAGGAGACTCTTGATCATATTTTACCCGTTAACTCTGTGAAGAAATTGGACTCCACATCTAACGTCCCATCCAATTTTGCTAGCAGTCATAATGGATCTGTGCCAAGCAGAATTAAAACATCCTACAGCCTTCCTGTTGGTGACAGAGAAAGGGATTTCAAAAAAGACAACAGGGCTAACACATCTTCCCCACTAGACTCTTTACAGATGGAATTAATTAATGGTAATAACAATAACAGCAACAGTTGGCATCTGTTGAGCTCCCATTGTCTACTGGACACAGCTAAGTGCTATGTAGAAATTATCTCTTCTAATGTAATAACCACCCTTTGAGATCAATATTATTATCCCAAAGTACTCAGTGAGAAAACTGAAGCTTGGAGAAGTAAAGAAACTTGCCCAAGTTTATGCAGCTGTAAATGGCAGAACTGGAGTTAGAACCTAGAGCTGCCTAACTTCAAATCCCACACTCTTTCTACCCGCTGGCCAAAGGGACTTATAGGGACATCTTCCAGGCTCTGATGAGAACCTGAATATCCAAACTTTGGAGTATAATCTTCTTATAAGATAGCTTACCCAAGGCTGGGCTTTGTGGCTTATGCCTATAACCCCAGCACTTTGGGAGGCTGAGGTGGGAGGATCGCTTGAGACCAGGAATGTAAGACAAGCCCTGAACAATATGAGATCCCGTCTCCACGAAAAAAAAAAAAAAAATTGGCTGGTCTTGTAGTCCTAGCTACTTGGGAGGCTGAGTTGGGAGATCTCTTGAGTCCGGAAGTTCAAGGTTGCAGTGAACTATGATGACACCACTGTACTCCAGCCTGGGTAATAGAGCAAGACCTTGTCTCTATTTAAAAAAAAAAAAAGAAGAAGAAGAAGAAAAGAAGCAGCAGCAGCAGCTTACCTAGTTGGAGTTTTGTCTGTTCTTATAATTGCCCTAGTAAGAGAGGCATCTCCGTTAGGGTAAAATTGGGAATTTTATGGTCTTTTTATCCTCCTCTCCTCATAAAAACAAACAACTCCCCCCAAGCCTTTGTTAATGATGAAATATGCAGATATGTCAGCTATGACTTTGATTCTGCCACAACACTTGGATTCAAGAAATGTTACATTTCTACATCTGTAGTTCCAGCTACTAGAAGGCTGAAGTTGGAGAATTGCTTGAGCCCAGGAGTTCGAGGCTGGCCTGGGCAACACAGCACAACCCCATCTCAAAAAAAAAGAAAGAAAGAAATGTTACATTTCTTGTGTTTCTCCAAATCAATTTGAATCTATTCTGAACTCCCATCTGGCCCAGGGCATGAGAGATTCAATGCCAGTTATTCTGGGGCTCCTTCCGCCTCTGGTTATACAAAAGTTGTTAGTGGTTTGATGAAGTGAGGACACCAGTAAGGAGAGGACCTACACCAGTCACTGTTGACAGTGCATGGTCCAGCTCGCAGGAGTCCTTGAAGGCAGGCCATTCTATCATAGCTGGGCAGACATGATTCTATCTATCTGGGCCAGATGGGGAATGGGGCTCTCTGCCTTGGAACGGCCCTAAGAAATCCTTCCCTGTAAGTCACCTATCTCTGGCAAATAAGTACCCTTATAAGCTTAGAAAAATCCTTATAGTGAGTAAAATCCACAGTTTGTACAGCAAGGCTGTATGAGAAGGGAGAGAGGGAAGGCGGGAGAGGAAGGCTGGAGAATCCTTATCTCAGCCCACAAACTCGGATGGGCAAGAAAAGTAACTCTCTTTATTTTTCTGTGATCTCCACGTGCCAGAAGCTCAGTCTCAGTTCAGGCTCTTCCTCTGTATTTTCTGGGGACCTACATGATGTTGGGTAGGGGGAAGGCTGCAGTATCTGGTCTCTGTTTGTCCTCATCTCACTACTCCAGCTGGTGTCCCTGAGAAGCCCTTGTTCCCACCTTTTCTCAGGTTGCCCGTCCAGGCAGAGCATAGCTGTATCCTCTTTCTCCTACTCAACACGCCCTCACCAGATTCTTCCCTTCCTTCCTTCCATGCTTGTGTGTGTTCAGGTGAGCTCACTCTGTCCCTTGCTCTATCATTCTCTTGCTCAAGCACACGTGCACACACACACACCTGCCCCTCTCCAGTGGCTTCTTTGCCACCACGCAGGACTGTTAAAGGCACTTCTGGTCTACTTCCATACCACCGTACCCTTCTTTTCCTGCATCCTGTGGAGGGAGGGGGAATTTTGTGCTGTTGCTGATTCCTGGCCTTTCCTAGAGGCAGACACAGGTCCCTTGTCTTTCAGATTCCCCAGATTTTGATGAGACTTATGTCCTTTCCTCCACTTCTTCCCCCAGGGTGAGATAGGACAGAGGGCCCCTTTTCCAGGCCCATTGGCATCTAACCTCTTGCTTCCTCTCTGGCTCTCCTCTCCTTCCTATCCACAGAGTGTAAATGTACCTCACTTCTTTGAAATCTCTTGTTTATGGCATCAAACTGAGTATTTTAGGACTTAGATATTCAAAGTCCTAGGTTCTTGCAATTTAGTAGCTTTCGCTTATGAAACTCTGATAAGAATAGTCGGGTGGATCATAAGGTCAGGAGTTCGAGACCAGCCTGGCCAACATGGTGAAACCCCATCTCTACTAAAAATACAAAAATTAGCCAGGCATGGTGGTGGGTACCTGTCATCCCAGCTACTCAGGAGGCTGAGGCAGGAGAATCGCTTGAACCTGGGAGGCAGAGGTTGCAGTGAGCCGAGATCACACCACTGCACTGCAGCCTGTGCAAGAGAGCAAGACTCTGTCTCAAAAAAGAAAAAAAAAAAAAAAAAAAAGAATTGGCTCTTGTGCCCTCCTCAGTCTTTTGTGCCTCCTTCCCTGGGGCAGGGAAAGGACCCTAAATTCGAAGAACTGTGGAGGAAAAATGACTACGATTACTGTTGAGCATCCCAAATCCTTTGGGACCTCTTTACCAGTCCCTCCAACCACAGGCTGTCCCCTGCAGCCTGTCACCCCTGTAGTGCCACCCTGGAGGTTTATCTTTACCAGATCCCTCCTCCTGGGTAAATGCACATGCACAGGAGGGGCCAGCATGCACTGGGGCTCGTCGGGGCTCCCTCTCCACTGAGAATGCTAGAGAGTATGGCGCTGACCCACTTCCCTCATCCCCTCCCGAGGGACACTCAGCACTGAAACTTCAAACAGACTGTGGTCCTCTCCTCCTCCCCCTCCCCCCCCCCCCCTTCCCTCCCTCCCCTCCCCTCCTTCCCTTCCTTCCTTCCTTCCTTCCTTCCTTCCTTCCTTCCTTCCTTCCTTCCATGTTACAATCAAACTTCTGAGCTCAAAGAGTGCTCTCTTCTAGTCACACACAGCCTCCTTCAGCCTCAGAGACCTGCAACCTGACTGCCTTCAGTCCTGAGTCTTCTATCTCCTTCCTAGCCAGAGGGCAGGGACCCCAAAAGACGGGGTCCTTAGGTGTTCCTCACAGCCAGCATCATGGCACTGGGAACTTGGAACCTGGCAACAGTTTCGTGCAATAGCTTCCAATGGATTCCTGTCACACAGCAGCCAGGAGAGAGCCAGATTCCAAATACACAAGACAGGAAACTAGAAGGCAAAGACAAGAGGACTTAGAACCAGGGGGAACGTGCACAGGAGTGGGTAGAAGACACCCTGGGGGAGGATTCCTTCAACCATGAGCACGTGGCACAGGCTGCCCCCTCTGTGTTTTATGTGGCTCCCGTGGCTGTCCTGGGGCCCTGAGGATACAGCCCAAAAGGGTCTGCCTGATCTCCTGTGCCATCTTGCTTTGTACCTGGCAAAATCTTCAAGAAGGGAATTCCCTTGCTGCTTGTCAGAAGTTCAGAATTTTTCATCAGTTCTCTTGGTGAACTGCTATAGGACATCCACAGGCATAGAAAGCCTTTTCTTGGCTGGGAAACTCTGCTGACTACAATATAAGCCTTCCAACAACCTGAGATAAAAATAGGTTGTCTATCTCCTCCACTGAATGGCATGAGAGGCCAGAAGAGAGAAGAGGGGCTGTAAATCTCATTTGTCTATTTTGGGAAAGAAGTGCCTCACTTGGTTTATTGATAATCATGGAGGGTAAAGCTGGAAGGACCTCCAGGACAAGGATTTGCTAACTGTCTGCAGAACCTCAGGGTTCAGGGAGGTCCTTAGGGGGTTATTAGACAGGTAAGTGAAGAGCCAAATTCACCAGGGCACCTCCTCCCCAACTTCAACTAGAGAAGCCTTGCTTTCATCTGTCTATGTATTAGGGTCTGCTGGAATGGTGTCTTGGCTAAAGAAACGTTTGGAAGCTTGTGAGATAGGCCAATGCCTTATTTTACAAGGAAAGCAAAATAAAACAAAACCAAAACAAGGTTCATAAAGGCTGAATGACATATCCAGAATAAGTGAATGGCTGAATCAAGATAACAGCCTGAGTTGCCTTACTCCTTGTTCACTCAGCATTCATTCAGAAAATAGGTAACATGGCTAGGTGCAAGACATTTTGCTTGGTAATGGGGGACTACTGTAATAAGACAGACATGGTTACTGCACTCCAAGGCATTTAGGATGTAGTGGAGCTGAAGATTTGGCTCCCTGAATGCTGCCTTAGCATACATTGTTTACTGATGCTCAAAAAAAAAAAAAAAATGGAAGTACAGCACAGCAACGTAGCTTTCCATATTGATTCAGTCAGTACTTCTGGATCTGGGCAGATGTTTTCTTTCATTCTTGTTCTAGAAAGATAGTATTGCTGACACACTTCTAGGTTGACGCCTGTCTGAGTACTTTGCTTTCCATGTCTGCTGGGTGCTAACGAGAAGCCATTTGTTAGTGTCATTGCCATCCCTTTGTAGGTGATATGCCTTTTGGGCTGCTTTTAAGATCTCTTTGCCTTTGGTATTGTTTCACTACAATGTATCTAGATGTGTGTTTTATTTTATTGATCCTACTTGGGATTATTAATTTACTTATCAGTTCTGGAAAATTCTTAGCCATTGCTGCTTCAAATACTGCCTTGCCTTTGTTTTCCTCCTTCTCTCCTTTGGGACTTTGGTTAGCTGCATGTTAGACCTGCCCATTCCATCCTCCATGTCTTGTATTTCTCTTTTATATTTTCTATCTTCTCAGCTCATTGTCTATCATTCTTAGTAATTTCCCCAATTCCATTTTCTAGTTTATTAATTCTCTATTTGTGATTAATCTATTATTTACTTCCTCTACCTTGAATGTTTTTATTTTAATAATCATGTTTCACTTCTGAAAGTTCTATTCTTTTTCAAATCTGCTGGATCATTTCTAATAGTATCTGTCTGGTCAATTATTATTATTATTATTATTATTTTTAGACGGAGTCTTGCTCTGTCGCCCAGGCTGGAGTGCAGTAGCATGATCTTGGCCCACTGCAACCCCGCCTCCTAGATTCAAGCGATTCTCCTGCCTCAGCCTCCCGAGTAGCTGGGATTACAGGCGCGCGCCACCATGCCCGGCTAATTTTTTGTATTTTTAGTAGAGATGGGGTTTCACCGTGTTAGCGAGGATGGTCTTGATCTCCTGACATTGTGATCTGCCCACCTCGGCCTCCCAAAGTGCTGGGATTACAGGCGTGAGCCACCGCACCCGGCCTGGTCAATTATTTCTTAAAAACATTTCTTAACATTGTTATTTTTTGTCTTGTGTCTGGAAATTCCGAACTCTAAAGTCCTTAAAGGTCTAAATCTTGTTTGTTTTTTCTACTCCCTTTAACTTCTCTTTTCTGGTGTGTTCATGGTCTTAGATCATGAGATCCACTTGCTTCATCTTAATCTGTGCTAATCCTGAGAGACTGCTTTAGGGATACTCTTCTCCAAAGAGCATGTACAATTGCTTCTGCCTGAGCTGGGAGCATTGCCATCCATCCTCCCTCCGTAGAAGGGACCAATGCTAGCCTCCTTTTGTGTTGGAGGTGAGTGCCTCAGGTTCAGCCACCTCACCTCATCCTGTTCCAAGGCTTGATCTCTTCATCAACTGTCAAGATGGCGTTTGTTTTCCAGGCCACTTCACCATTCATATTTGCTTACCTTCAGTATTTCCACCTCTGGTTTCAGCTCCTGGTTTTGTTTTAGTTTGCTGAGGTGTGGGGTAGGGGAATAGTCCCTTGGGATTTCCCTGACATCTTGCAGTTTCACACTGCATTAAAAAGTAGGTTTAATCCTGGACCTCGTTGTTATTGAGTGGGTTGGCCCTTATGAAGATGTAGTCTGCCATGATGCTGGAGGGAGAAGACTTCATTCAGTTGAAAGAATCCTGTTTGTGGATCCCCTGTGCTGCTGTTTTTTGTCCTGATACCTTCAGGTTTAAAATCCTGTCATCCTCCTCCTTGAGAGATCTGATGGGCAGAATACCTGAAGAAAGAAACGGATGAGAAGCACAAGTAAAGCTTTGTCTTCACAGAGAACATTTCTAGATTTTCTCTTGCTAAAGGAGGTTGTGGCCTGGCTCTTTCTAATCCTGTCTCTGTCTGTTTTGCTTTTATCCCCTCACATGTTGATAAAAGTCTTCACTTTTTTGGTGACAGTTCTAGTCTTTTATCTTTGAATAGCACTTTATAGATTGCAAAAGACACACATACACACACACACACACAGACTTACCTGATCTTCTCAGCAGCCCTCTGAGCAAGCATTGTTGTCCCCATTTCAGAAGAGGTCCAGAAAGGTCACCTGAGTTGCTGAAGGACCTAAAGTCTGTTCATCAGGACCTTCACACATACCTCTTCACTCCAAATCCATTGCTTTTCTCCACTAAACCTGCTCTCCCTTGAGAGAAAGTAAAACACAATCAACGATTCATCCATTTAATCATCTAATATTTATTGATCACCTGTTATATACCAGGCACTGTTCCAGGTATAAGGATGTCTCTGACAACAAAGCCCGTGCCCTTATTACACTCTAGTTGGTGGCAGATCATAAATAAACAAGCAACCATATAATGTCAGAGAGTGATCGTTGCCATGATGAAAAATAGATAAATGGGGCTCTAGGGGAGTCTGGGGCTGGATGAATGAAATGAAGTGTGGAGCCCTGGGAAGAACAGTGAGGAAGGCACCCAGGTGGAAGAAAAGCCCAAGGTGAGACAGAACTTGGCGTGTTCTGAGAACGGTTAGAGGGCCCTGTAAGTACAGTGGCCCCAGTGAGAGTGGTGGGAGGGGCAGTAGAAGAGATGGCTGGAAACATGTGAGGGAAGATCTTAGAAAAAAGTCTGAGTAAGGAGGCAGAGTCTGACCCTTGGAAGTTTGCTTCCTCCTCAAACAAGAAGAACCTGTGTGCTGATCCACCCTGGGTGTTAACAACTCTCCCTGTTTTGCTTGTCTCTTTCACAGGCTTATAGGTTTTCCCAGCTTCCTGAGATGGTCATGGGCTCACCGCCTCCACCCGTACCTCCCCGGACTGGTCCTGTGGCTGTCGCTTCTCTCAGGCGGTAACACATTCCTTTCTTTGTTTTGTTTGGAATATTTGGAAAAGGGTCAGTCCCTTGTACCCTGACCTGACAATAGCACCAGCAAATTTCCTTCATGCTCCACCCCATCCAGGGTGTGTCACCTGTACAGACAACCATGCACCTGTGGCATCCCAAGTACCATGAATGAACAGATCACCGTGCTTTTGTGCTTTTTAACCAGAAAGTTCTTGAGAATCCACAGTTGAAGAAGCCCAAGGTCAACTACCCCATACCTGGAAAGCCTCAGACCCTGACCTTGAACATCTAAAAATGACTCCAGCTCAGGCCACCACAACAGCTGCTACCAAAAGTCCGTTGGTTATTTAAGGGTAGTGTCTGAGAAGCCAGGGAGGGGCAGGCATGTCTGGGCACCCACCCCAACCCTTGACTTCCAAGAGGGAGAGATTAAAAACGTATGAAGTCAGATATCTCAATTGCAACACATATGTTAAGCATGTTCTTTGCTTTAGGAAAATCTAATGAGCACATGTTTTTAATAAGGAGGGACAAGAAGAACAAAAGTCCTGAGCACTGGGAAAGGCTAGAACTGTGCCCTGGGGTACACGTGGACCACTGCCCTGGCCTTCCTACTCCAGCTTCCCCCAACATACAGATCACATCCTATCTGTGAACCATGGGTCTGGGCTTTGTGAATGGGGAAGAAAAATAGAAGTTTCCCTCGGAATAGGAGGGACCCTGCTCTCATTGCCAGTGGTTTAGAATGCAGAGGGGCTTAGATGTCACCTCACCACCAGCCGAGCCTGGGTGGAAAGCAGCAGACCCTGACCTGCTGTGCAGCCCCAGCAATTGGCCTTGCCCCTCCAGCCCCTGTTTCTCTATCTGTAACATGAGCACAGGGGCCTAGATGATCTCAAAAGCTCCAGGATTCCCCAGAAAGGGGTCTCAGAATTGCTTATCGAGCAGAATTCAGAAATTTTCCCAGGAAGGGTTTTCTGAACAAGTAGCAGATGCCTGGAACAGCATGTGTGGGAAGCCAGGGCTGTGGGAACAAGCAAGCAGGGAGGGAGGGAGACCCCACCCTGATGAACGGTCACATCATACAGCCTCCACATTGGACCTTCCTAGGAGAGTAGCAACGGGCTTTTTGGTTACTCCTGAGAGTCCTCGGTTGGAGGGGCCTTATACCAGCAATTTGTGGGAGGTTTGCTGAAGGCCAGCATCAATTTCTTAACTCCTCTTTCAACCACCTGTCTCCTCCCAGGCCCTTCCACACCATTTGCTATCTTGCCACATATCGGGGTGGGGGGTGCACTGCCCTTTATATAAACTCAAAATTAGACCAAGAAGGAACCTTTGAGATGAGTTTGTCTACCCCTGTCATTGTACAGATGAGGAAACAGGCTTGGAAAGGGAACGTAGGCTGGGCACGGTGGCTCATGCCTGTAATCCCGGCACTTTGGGAGGCTGAGGCGGGTGGATCATTTGAGGCCAGGAGTTTGAGACCAGCCTGGACAATATGGTGAAACCCCGTCTCTACCAAAAATACAAAAATTAGGTGGGCGTACTGGCATGCACCTATAATCCCGGCTACTTGGGACGCTGAGGTGGGAGAATCGCTTGAACCCAGGAGGCAGAGGTTGCAGTGAGCCGAGGTGGTGCCACTGCACTCCAGCCTGGGTGACAGAGTGAGACCTTGTCTCAAAACAAAAAAATAAAAATAAACATAATGAAAGGGAAGGTAGTTGGAACCCAGACCTCTGCCTCCCGTGTTCTCCCTTGCTGTGGCTGTCATTTGCTCTGTGACAGCCACTGCTCAGCTCAGAGGGTGGCCCTGTGGGGGGCCAGACCTGCTGCAGCTGTCTTTGCCTCTTTCCCATTGGGCTAATTTTAGGGAAGCCTGAAGTCCCTCTGTGTAACTGCCTCAGGCAAGGAGTGATGCTTGTGAAGGAAAATGGTCTGTGGCTGAAGGACCCTTTGGAAAACCAGGAGATGCCCGCGTCTGCAGAGCCCAAGCTGCCCTCTTCTTAGACAGCCTTCTGAGCACTAAGTGGAAATAGGACGTGTTAAATGGGCTTGATTTTCTGATTGCCTGGGGACCAAAAAAAAGTTCTGTTAGAATGCCCACTGCTCCCTGGAGCAGCCCGAGCTTCTAAGTCTTGGGCTTCGTGCTTCCTGCCAGTTAGGAACAGGGAATGTGGCTCCCCAGCTGTCCCGGGTCCCCTTTCTGGTGTCGGTGAGAAGGGAGCAACCAGGCACTCCAGAGAGAGCCTTCCCATTGGCTGCTGATGATATCATCACCCCCTGGGTCGACCATCCCCAGCTAATACCCGAGGCTAATTGTTTTTCTTATTTTATGTGGAAATTAAATGTTCTACCACCCAGAGACATGAGAGCCACCCTTAGGGGAGAACTGACCTTGAACGTCTAAAAATGATTTCAGCTGAGGCCACCATGACAGCTGCTACAAGTCTGGGTGCCTCCTGCCCTGCTGGTGTCCCTAGAAGGCTGTTTGTTATCTGGGAATAAATCCAGTCCTGGGGACCTCATGAGGCTTGGAGGCAGCTGTCCATGCCCAAAGGTGACGGGCGCAGTCCTCCTGCTCGGGACGCCATCTGAGGTCTGGGACAGTGCTAACGCAGTCCCTCTGCCCCATCTAGATCCACCTCAGACATCGGCAGCAAGACCAGAATGTCCGAGTCTGCGGGGCCCGAGCCGGCCCAGCTGCACGACAGCGCCTCCTTCACGCAGATGTCCAGAGGCCCCGTGTCCGTGGCGCAGTTGGATCAGTCGGCTTTAAATTACTCAGGTGGGCAAGAGAAAAGCCCAAGTGTGCCCCCCACCACTGCTGCTGTGCCCTGTCCTCCCCCAAATCCCCAATTCCAATCTCCTTTCTACTACCACCCTCAGGAATCACAGCCACTGCATTTCTGGATCTGCTCGTAACTTCAGGAGCCCCAACTAAAAGAGCTGCTGGTTTTCTTTCTTTAAAAGATCTGAAATTGGGCAAAATCCCAAGTTATGCTAAAGTCAGCATGTATGTTAACATTTTGCCAGACTTCAGTTCAATTTTTTTAGTTTTATCTTTAAAGCATTCCAGATACAGCCATCCACCCCCATTTCATTCCCCTTCTCCCAAAAGGTGACCCCGGGCCTCAAGTGATAGGTTTTAATCCTTTGCCACATATGTATGTTTATATAACAGTATATATTAATGTTTAATGTATTTGAAATTTACATAAATGATATCATGGCATACATTTCTTTTTGTACTTTATTTAACAGTATTGTAAAAAATTTCTTCAGGTTGCTATACACATACTATATAGATCTAGTTCATTCATTTAAACTGCCATGTGGTATTCTGTGATAAGCAGTTTATACTTTTCTCTATTGATGGACATAATGGTAGTTTCCAGTTTTTTGCTATAACAAACAATGCTGAAATGAACATTGAGGTTTATACATGACGTAATTTGTTTCTCAGTTTATTCAAACCATACCTTTTAGGCTAAAACTGCAAGCACTCAGTTGCCAGCACTTAGTAAAGCATTCATGGTGTCTAGAAATTCCACCAGTGAGGTCCATTTCTTTTGGTTCTTTTTCTTGGCTCTTTAAAAATACACATTCTCCTGGGAGGAAAACACCTGACCACCAAGGTGTTATTTCCTCTTGCTGGCAGGTCAGGGGTGTTGGGATGGGGACGGGGGAGTTGGACCATCACTTCCGTAGAAAGCCAGGTCTGAGTCCCAGCAGATGATGCCCTTTCATTCTGACTGCGAGGGTGAGTGGGGCTGCATGGCAGGTGGAGGTCTGCTGCTCCCCCAACCCCTGGAGACCTTTGTCCCCTCATCCCCTAGCCAGGGCCAATCCCAGAGTCCTCCTCTGCTTCCCTAGCTTCCCCAGGCCTGGCCTAGTGGGCGGGATGCTGGCTGGGCCCACAACTCCCTCTTTAGGGGATGAGAAGAAGGGAAAAGTCCAGAGCACTACTAGTGCATGCTGCATTTGGTGAAGTTAGTTAGAAAAAGACTTTCCTTCCCCAGGTGAGTACAGACTCCACCCCAGGCAAAGGGAATACTGGCTGGACTTGAGCCCCACTTGGCCTCTAGGCCAGATGCTCTTGAGCAGTGTACCACCTGCCCAGCTGTGCACAGTGGCTCTAGAAGAGGTCCACAAAGAAAGAAGACCAGGTGGCCGGGCGCGGTGGCTCGCGTCTGTAATCCCAACACTTTGGGAGGCCGAGGCGGGCGGATCACGAAGTCAGGAGATCGAGACCACGGTGAAACCCCATCTGTACTAAAAATACAAAAAATTAGCCAGGCACGGTGGCGGGCGCTTGTAGTCCCAGCTACTCAGGAGGCTGAGGCAGGAGAGTGGCGTGAACCCAGGAGGAGGAGTTTGCAGTGAGCAGAGATCGCACCACTGCACTCCAGCCTGGGCGAGAGAGCAAGACTCCATCTCGAAAGAGAGAGAGAGAGAGAAGGAAAGAAAGAGAAGGAAAGGAAAGGGAAAGGGAAAGGAAAAAAAGAAAAGAGAAAGAAAAGGAAGAAGACCAGGTTTCCTCCACCACATCCCACCTGCCTCTGTTGCTACATCACCTGGGATCTTAGCCTTCATGGCCAGGTCCATGCACCTTAAATGCAACTAAATTCCCCAGCAAATGTTACAGCCCAGAGCAAGCTCCCCTCAGCTCAGACCTGATTTAATGAGACTTTCAAATCCAGCAGCCAGCCGGGGAGCCAGTGAAACTGACTTTATTTGGCTTTTGGGTGGCTGGATCCCCCAGACCAGCCTCTCTTAACCTCCCTCCTCCATTTCCTCCATGCCAGGTAATACGGTGCCAGCGGTGTTCGCCATCCCAGCTGCCAACAGACCTGGCTTCACCGGCTACTTCATCCCGACGCCTCCCTCATCCTATAGGAACCAGGCCTGGATGTCCTATGCAGGAGAGAATGAGCTCCCGAGCCAGTGGGCAGATTCGGTGAGACCCTTGCTCTTCACCTCATAAAACTTTACCTGCTTAACACACGCCACAAAGTAAATTAGATAAAAGGTTGAGACTGAAGGTTTTGTTATCTCAGCCTCCTCACAGTACCCGGATGACTAAAGTCAGCCATTTTAAAGGAGACAGACGGTGTGGTGAGGGGGGATGTCCCCTTGACAGAGGACCTTGAGACCTGCCTTCTAGTCCAGCTCCCACCTCTTCGTAGCAGGACAACCTTAATCAAGTGCATTTTTATAATAATAACTACCATTCGTTGAGTATTTTCTATCTACTAGACACCTTGTCAGATGTTTTGTTTATATTATTTAATCTTTATTACAATCTTATGTAGGTATTATTCCCATGATTACTCCCATCTTGCAGATGAGGAAATCAGGGCCGAGTCAGGGGATGCCACTTACCTAAGGCCACACAGCTAGGAAGGAAGTGCCAAGGACAGAATTCAAACCCACACCGGTCTGGCTCCAAAGCTTTTATTGAATTTGTTTTAGCATACAATTCTATAAAATTTTAGAAGAAATATCCGAAAATGAAGGATTAGAAACCCAAGACTGGGCTGGGTGCGGTGGCTTACGCCTGTAATCCCACCACTTTGGGAGGCTGAGGCGGGCAGGTCACCTGCCTTCAGGAGTGAGAGACGAGCCTGGCAAACATGGTGAAACCCCTTCTCTACTAAAACCACAAAAATCAGCTGGGCGCGATGGCGAGTGCCTGTCATTGTAGCTACCTGGGAAGCTGAAGCAGGAGAATCTCTTAAACCCAGGAGGCAGAGGTTGCAGTGAGCCAAGATCGCGCCACTCCACTCGCACCTGGGCGATAGAGCAAGACTCTGTCTCAAAAAAAAAAGAAACCCAAGACTGAATTATTACATTTATTAATTTTCCAGATGACCAAGGCTTACCCCTTTAATTTCCAAAACATTTAAAAATATATGCAGCTTGGCATAAAAATACTTCTGAAATGAATGCTACCTTCCCTCTCCTCCGTTAAAAGAGTATACAATGTAATTTGCCTTTTATGAATGATTCAATACCCTTATGATGCCTCATTATACTAAAATGGCATTCGTAGGATGAACTCTCATGGCTTGTAGGATTATTGACCTTATATTGTGAAATATCTCCAAACTACGATAATTTTTAGAGTTACTATCATGGCTCAATATATATTTTTTTTCTGACTTTGCTTCTAGTGGGCACTCAGTATTGCTGTTAATGTCCCCACATCTAGTAATATGCCCACCCTTAAGTGTGCTTTGCATCATGTGCCATTATCTGCAAATGAGGCTTATCTGTGCTCATTAGAATTGTTTGTAAACTTGGAGTAAATAAGCTCTAAGAGAGGAACTAGAGGTATCCCCTGCTGTTCAGTCTGTGAATCTGAATGTGGGACTTTATGGCATCTGTTTTTATTGTTTGGGGGCCTTTTTTGTGTCCTTTGTCATTCTCTGCTAGTCCATATGGCTGATATCACTGGATATGATTTGATCAATTCAGAGGTTATTGATTTTGTAATTCCACTTCATCTGAAAGTTATGCAGACTTTTCAGAAAGTAGATGATGTTTAACTTGAACTACTTAGTTCCCTTACGCCTTATGCCGTTGCCTGTCCCAGGCTGTCAACCCCGTGAAGGTGGAGAGTGCCTTACTTGCTTATTGCTGTACACCAGTGCTCAGAATTGTGCAGAGCAAGAGCTTCCCTTAATTCCCTTACGCCTGCAGCTTTGACAGTTCACCCGTTGTGTGGAGTGTAACCCTGGGCACCAACTGGAGTTGGTGAAAGTATTTTCCAAAACCTTGACCCCTGTGTTCAAGACACTTAAAATGATAATTTAGCCAGGCTTATAGCTACATCTAGATACCTTTGGGCTCATAATTGCCTTAAAGATGAAGAGAAAGGAACCAAGCAAATGGAAACGTAACCTTCCTGCCATGATAACTGTACTGGACCCTTCTGGGCTCATCTCGCAGTGTGAAGGAGAACCAATGTCCTATTAGTTGGTTTTAATTAAGAGGAAGATGATTGCTGCAGCCTAATTGGGCCTTTCCTGGAGCCCAATTATCACCTGCAATTAAGCAGGGAGGCGTGCCCATGAAAGGAGCAAGGTGAAACGGATGATTTATAGCATACGAAAATAAGTGCAGGAAGCTCAGAGAGACCAGTTGTCTGCTCGAAAAGGGTCCAGGAATAAAGCACACCTTCCACATCTATGTGAGAAAGCAAAGTCCCTCACCAGCATTTGGATGTCTGACCTTCCTGATCCCAGGAGCTAGCTTGGATAAAAATCACCTGGACCTGGGATAACAAATAGGTTTCATCCTTGGTGCCAGATGGAGAAGGATTGGGAGGGGCTTCCAGGCTCAGCAGGAAACTGTGCTGTGATAAAGTTGGTGATGTCTGCCATGGGCACTGGCTAGGGAAGTAGTAGTATTTGCCAGCCCTGAATTTCGGCAGGAAGGGCATGATGGCTCCAGCCTGCATCTACTATAAGGGAGGAAGAGTTTCTCATCTCATCGTCCCTGCTTCTGCCCTGCTGCTGAATACTGCCCTGAGGATACTCCAGTGGGATCAGGTATCCCTTGCCTGTCCCAGCCACCAGCACCAACAAGCTCGATACCATAGAGCTGAGGGGTCTCAAGAGTTGGACACTGGCTCTCTCAGCCACAGCAAGTACAGTTAGCTGAATTTGAAATGCAGGGAAAGGGAATGTGGTAGCTTCCTTCTCAAATATTTGACCCCAGCCAGTCATTCTTCAGTGATTTTCAAACTGTGCTCCTCAGAACCCCAGGTTCTGAGAGACTCCCTGCTCTTGCTCTGCACAATTCTGAGCACTGGAGTACAGCAATAAGCAAGGCAGGCACTCTCCACCTTCACGGAGTTGACAGCCTGAGACAGGCAATGGCATCAGGAGCAATAACTGTTACGCTGGAGAAAGTGCAAGGAAACGTTAACAGGGACCCCTAGGCTAATGTTGAGCTGGGAAAGGTCTCCTGGAAGAAAGGAAATTTGAGCTGAGATCTGAAATACGTACCCCATGTCCTGGGCTTGGTTCTTTGGTGAGCCCAATAACCTGTACCTTCCCAGCTCATGTGGCCCAAGGACTCAGACAGCCCAACTCTGGTTTTCCTCTAAGATACAAATGAAACATATCAGTCCTTGTATATAAAGACCCACGCTTAGCACCTGTGTGCCATTTTGTCTGTCCTTGCTGGGTCTTGTGGGGATATCCAAGTCCCAAGTTGTAACTTGGGACATCTATTCTGTTACTTCTTTCCTGGCTTGGGTCCTCATCAGTTCTCATCTGACCCATTGAGAAAGCCTTAGAACTTGTCTGCTCCCTGCCTCCAGTGGGTCCACCTCCAGGCGTCCTTTCCAAATACAGACTCCCCCTCTGCCTGACACCCATCTGTGGCTCCCAGCCCAGGCATCGGCCGCACACCTCAGGAACCTGCCTTCTCAGGAGGGATCACCGGAACATCCAGCAGGGAGGAGAGGGAGCTGCTTTCCTACCGCACATCCCCCATCTAGAGTTTCTGAGTCATCACCCATCCCACTGGTATGGTCTGAATGTTTGTGTCCCGCTCGATTCATATGTTGAAATCCTAACCCCCAAGGTGATGGTATTAGGACACGGGACCTTTGGGAGGTGATTAGGTCATGAGGGTGAACCCCCTAATGAATGGGATTAGTGCCCTTATAAGAGAGGCTTGAGAGAGACCCCTGACCTCTCCTGCCATGTGAGAGAATAGTGAAAAGACAGCTGATTCTGAACCAGAAAGTGGGCCCTCACCAGATGCAGAATCTGCCAGCACTTTGATCTCGGACTTTGCGGCCTCCAGAACTGTAAGAAAGAAATTTCTGTTGTTTATAAGCTCCCCAGCTTATGGTATTTCGGCATAGCAGCCAGAACAGACTAGGACTTCCTGCTCCATCCTCCCTCAGGAGCCAGATGAGCATTGCTATTAAGCATGGGAACTGGCTGTATTTCTCAGAAGTGTGACATTGAAAACGGGTGGATCAAACGGGACATGCAGACTCTGTAGCCTGATATTCAGCAGCTTATGAATCCAGCCCTGTCTGTCTTGCCTGAGCTCCTCCCTCACTAAACATACCCTCTCTGGTCAGCCTGAGGTCACTGATGCTCCCTGGGGACACTCTCTTCTTTGTACTGTTACGGGATCTTTGGGGTATCAGTTTTCTTTCTGGAAACCTCTGTGGCCGGTGCTGCTTTTGCCCGAGTTCTTGTCCTGGGTCCAGGAAGAATGAGGTATGCAGAACATGAAAAAGGAAGAATGAGGTATGCAGAACATGAAAGGTGAAGAAGGTGAAAAGGAGGTTTATTTAGTGTTAGAACAGCTCAGAGGAGACCCACAGTGTGTAGCTCCTCTCTGTAGGCAGATCATCCCATGGAGTGTTCAGCTCTCAGCAAAGAGGTGGCCCTGGAGAGGGTGGCTCCTCTCTGCCCACTGCTCATTCCACTGTCTGCTGCTCTCAGCAGAGAGGAGGCCCTGGAGAAGGTGTCTCCTCTCCACAGCAGCTTGTTCAGATGTCTCTGAAGCTCTCAGCAGGGAGGGTAGCTCCTCTCTGCTGCTGGTTGTCCCATAGTGTCTCTGTCCTCTGCCCTGCTCTGGCTGAGCCCAGAGCTTTTATAGACCTCAGAGTTGAGGAAATGTGTGCTGATTGGTCCGTGGGCGGGCCCAGAAGAGGTACCACGAGTCCCCACTCCAGCCTGAGGACTGGCAGGTGGCCCCCAACCTTCAGGCCCTCCCTGGCCTTCTGAAGGTAGGGCCTTATGGGAGACCCACCCTCTTCCGCCCAGGAGTCTGTCTGTCGGCCCCATCCCTTGCCATTCATGGCCCTTGGGGCTTGTCCCCAACCCCACTCAGAAATCAGAGCCACTATAGGGGGAAGAGAGAGGCCAGGCAGCAGAAGCAGACACCCCCGAGCCAGCAGGGAGGGGGGCACCTTCCCAAGATGCTAAGGATGCAGGCTGATGCCCAGTCTTGTGCCTGGGAGGGTGGCTGCAGCTGCACCCGGGGAGCTCCAGCCCCGCCGACTCAGACGGGGTGGGGTTCCAACTTGTCCCTGGCTCCTGCCTGCTCCATGGAGGGGGAAGCCCGGGTCTGCAGCTGTGGGTGGGGTGCTTGTAGCAGTACCCAGGGCAGATCTTGCCTGCTTCTGACCCCCTCCAAGACCACAGGGAGGCTCGAATCCACAGCACAATTTGGGTGGCTGTAGCCACACCCAGGAGGGCAAGGTGCCTGCCTGCTCCATAGAGCAGGAGGCCTGGGTCTACAGTCAGTCAGTCATGGTTTGGGTGGCTGCAGCAGCATCCAGGGAAGCTCCTGCTCCAATTCAGAAGGGGCGGGGCTCCCACTGGCTCTATGGGGTGTGCAGACCTAGCCACGCATCCCTGCTGCAGCCGGTGTGATGGCAGCAGCCTTTGCCATCAGTACTCCCATACATTTTGATTTGATGATTTACATTTGATTTTCCCTTTGCCCAGAATCCCCCTCCCACTGCATCTTCCTGGAGGGACCCTGTTCAACTTCCAAACTCACCTAAGCTGCCTAGTCCTCCCACACATACTTCATTCGCCACAGCACCCGGTGCCTCTGTTGTTCGTGGGTGCTTATTCTGTAGTGTTCCAATTAACATCATGGGGTATGTGGACTATCCTGAAACAGCATCCCTGTATGTGCCACTGTTTCTGTGGGAGAATCGACTCTAAATTCAAAATTACTTACTTGTCCTTATTCCTAGAAGTTTACATATTTTAAGCATAGGACTCTGTGTCTTCCACTTTTGATGAAGAGAGAAAAATGTTTCAAGAAACCAAAATCAATCCCAGATCCAAGACGTTGTAATGCAGTGATTAATTCCAGCCCTTAAAGCAGACAGACCTCTGCAAAGAGTGTCTTGGTAGCTTGTCGCCTTAGACTGCGGCACTCTTCAGTTTCCTCATCTGCAAGGTAAGGATAACAATACCGACCTCCTAGCTTATTGCTTTGAGAACTAAATGAGATAATGTGTGGAAAACCCTTAGCACAGGGCTCAGTCGATGTTATTATTAATAAACCCCTGGGCTCCTCTGGGGTCCATAAACAGTTCTGTTTGTTGGATTGTACTTATATGAATAAGGCAACTAAGTGCTGGGCATGGTGGTACCCACCTGTAGTCCCAGCTACTCAGGAGGCTGAGGCAGGAGGATGCTCGAGCCCCAGAGTTCAAGACTGCAGTGAGCTATGATTGTAGCACTGCACTACAGCCTGGATGACAGAGTGAGACATCATCACTAAAAATAATAATAGTAATAAAAATAAGGTAGCCAGGTAGATTCAAATATAGACTCAGATGTATATATTCCTAAGGTTTTTCAGCAAAGTTAAAAACACCTATTTAGGCCGGGCGTGGTGGCTCACGCCTGTAATCCCAGCACTTTGGGAGGCCGAGGCGGGCGGATCACGAGGTCAGGAGATCGAGACCACGGTGAAACCCCGTCTCTACTAAAAATACAAAAAATTAGCCGGGCGTGGTGGCGGGCGCCTGTAGTCCCAGCTACTCGGAGAGGCTGAGGCAGGGGAATGGCGTGAACCCAGGAGGCGGAGCTTGCGGTGAGCCGAGATTGCGCCACTGCACTCCAGCCTGGGCGACAGAGCGAGACTCCGTCTCAAAAAAATAAAATAAAATAAAAACACCTATTTAATTCATCCAAATAGTATATCCAGTGAGTCCAAATTACTTTTTTTTTTTTTTTTTGAGACGGAGTCTCACTCTGTTGCCCAGGCTGGAGTGCAGGTGGTGCAATCTCAGCTCATTGCAGCCTCTGCATCCCGGGTTCAGGTGACTCTCCTGCTTTAGCCTCCCAAGTAGCTGGGACTACAGGAGCATGCCACCATGCCTGGTTAATTTTTTTTGTATTTTTAGTAGATTAGGGGTTTCACCATTTTAGCCAGGATGGTCTCGATCTCCTGACCTCATGATCCGTCCAACTCAGACTTCCAAAGTGCTGGGATTACAGGCGTGAGCCACCGAAATTACCTATTTTCTAAACAAACTGACTCTGAGTTTTGTATCTATACAATGGTATGTGGCTTCCATTTTCTTCTAAGTTCTCTTCCATGTCCTCAGCCCCCTCCTGCTTCCAGTGTCAAGTGTGTCCTGTGACTTGAGCTCCTTCCTCATGCCAGGCCCTGTCCTTCTCTCCCCACGCCCTCTGCAGGTGCCCCTCCCAGGGTACATCGAGGCCTACCCCCGATCACGGTACCCACAGAGCTCTCCCTCCAGGCTTCCTCGCCAGTACAGCCAGCCATCCAACCTGCACCCCAGCCTGGAGCAGGCCCCGGCGCCCTCCGCAGCGGCCTCGCAGCAGAGCCTGGCAGAAAACGACCCGTCTGACGCTCCCCTGACCAACATCTCCACTGCGGCCCTCGTGAAGGCCATCCGGGAGGAGGTGGCCAAGCTGGCCAAAAAACAGACAGACATGTTTGAGTTCCAGGTCTAACGCCTTAGCCCCGTGGGACTCTGGACTTCCGAACTCTGAGGACACAGCCTTTGGGCTTCCCATGCCTACGTGTTAGGACTTTGAGACATAGCAATGGGTGAGTCTTTCTCACCCTCCATTTCTGAAAAGGTGAACTAGGGGGCTTCTGGGAACAGGAAACTCTTGAACGACTGGATTCTTGGCTCATCCAACTGATTGTGGGTCAGGAAGTCCCTGCTTGGGGCCTTATGTTTGATATTCTCTCGTGTCAAATGTTTGAACTGTGGGCATATTCCCTATGGAAGCTTAGTCACGAGAGGCACTAGCTAATCTACAGATTCCTATCCAATGCCACATTTTAATAAATCACCGGAAACGGGAGAGTGTAGCTCTTATCTTCGGTGACCTCTGCATGTTAACTCTGTTTCTGTGTTAAAGGCAATGCAGGAGTGTGGATTAAGCACCAGACTGTATTCTCATTCGACCATGACCGTGCGCATTAAAATCAGTTTGTAAGGGAGACACTGACTCCAGCCAAGAAACCTGAGCCCCTTTTTTTAGGTTCATATTCAAAGTCAAATGAACTGGATGAAAGGCAGTACCAATGGCTGTGCCTATAAATAGACCTGATTCTTTGTTTCCCTCCTCAATTAAACAAAGGCCAAGAAAGAGAGAAGATGAGAGGGAATGGTGGACTTGTGTTGACAGATTTTTCAAAAGGTGTTGCCGTTTTGGAACTAAAAGTCCCCTGCGAGTTAGGATCTAACTGAAAGAGAATCGGTGCTAAGAGCTTTTAGGATCCTACAAAAGAAATGCAGTTATCTGTGAAGGATTTTCTTTGCCCTGCTTTGAAGGTGGCCTGAGAATGGAGCTTCTCTTTTTCTTGGGATAATAGATACATCAACTTTTACAAGAAAATCTCTGTCTCTTCAACAATGATGTCCAGTGTGTGCTGCTGAGTGGTACAAAAGGAAATGGTACTTGATTCCTGTTAGAAACAGGAGTGGTAGAACCACAGCCTTCCCAGGCCGCAGCCTCTGTTTATAGAAGCTTCTGAATGTAGAAAAGCTGTTGAATTTCATTTAAACGTAAATAACCTTTTAAAAAACGTATGGAGTTAGCCAGTGCCCCCGAGTTAATGGATATAGGAAGACATTTGCTGAAATGGTAGGGTGGCCACTTTGTGACCATGATGTTGCAGGTCGTCCTCCCTGGCATGGCGAGTTGGCTTCCAGAGCTGTGGGTAGAGGACATCGCCTCACAGCACTGAGGCACCAGCCACTGCCTACCCATCAATGCAAGCAAAACAGCTACTGACTTTGTGTAGCAGGTAGATTGGGGACTCTGGTTCCCTCGCCAAGTGTGACAGCCTGTGCAGTGTTGGGGGCTTACCTGGTATCTGTTGGAGAATGAGATCCTGTCCTGCTTTCACCCATGACCCATCTAGCTTCAGCTGTATCCATTTTCTTCTGAGCCCATCTTTCCATTGTCCTCAACGAGTTTCTTTGGTCTTTACTGAAAGGAGATGGTAGAAATTTAAAAGTTGAGAGAAGACTAGAAATGGAACTGATAAGAAGGGGAGGTTCAAACTGTCAATGCACAGACTTTACAAAGAAGTTGTTTATATTTTCCAATGGCAAATTGCCCTTTCTGGAATGTTCAGAGATGATGTGTCATGGAACCTTCAAACAAGTCTCTTGTTCGGATGATAATAGGTAGTGTCCTTTTAGTATGCTGGTTGATCTTTCATAGTATTAGTGTTTTGTTACTTAAAAAGGAAATCAGCTATAAATAAAATGTATTTTTGTAATTCCCGTGTGTATATATGGTATATTTCTATCAATGGCCAGTCATTGTAGTCCAAAACCTAAATCAGTTTGCAAAACACTGTGGACAGTGCGAGATTTTATTGACAGGTTAACACAATGCCTACGTCTATCCACATAGGCATTCAATGCACTTGAATGAACAAAGAGCCAAAGAAACTCAGCCTTTTCATGCAAATGGTATGAGTCTGATAAAATCAGCTACATTGTCCTGCTTTATCAATAATAATATTTCATTAGTGCAATGATATCAACCAGTACTTTGTCTACTTGGTAAATGCCTGGAAATACTGTATGTGAAAATGACGTTTCAAGACCTTACTGTAATTGAAATATATGTAAATGTTTCAGAAGACAGTGTCTGGAATTTGGATGTTTCAATGACTTACAGAGACTGAGTCTACAGTTTGCAGAGCTATGGCTCCAGAGCGCTAAGAGGATGGAGTCACAAATCACTGTGGTCTTTACAGAGTCCCAGGAAATAGTGAGTCAACTGAGACGACTAAAAAGATAGCATGCTAAATCAGATACTGTCTTAAACTAGACACCATGGGTTCAAGAATAGTATTAATAGAGAGAGAGAGGAAAACCTTAAGGTGGAAAGAAATCAGTCTGTTCATGTTTTCCCACTCATGGGGAGACAAAGCCACCCTGGTCAGATTTTCTGTGACTGAGATGTGGTCCCTTCCCTGAAGAATCTCCTAACCTTATAGAGGTGACAGATAGATACCTGGACAGATGACTCTAAGAGATGGTCAAATGTGCCTCAAAGAATTGAAATAGGGTTCCCAGAGAGCCCGAGGAGGCAGCAATAAACAAACACCCTGTTCATCAGAACCCTCTAGATAGTCGCAGAAGCCACAAAGGACCTTGGTTGACCTTGGAGGAGGAAGCAGAAGTACCAAGAAGTGGAGTGACCAGCCCAGTGATTCAGTCCCAACCTCCTGGTTCACGAACCTGCTTGCTTTCCATCTCACCATGTGGCCTGCAGGCTTGTCAGTAACACATTTCTTTAACTGTGCCTAGAGGTTTAAAAACAAGATAAAGGTCACATGAAGAACTCCATAATGTTCTTGCCAAGAAAAAAGATGATTGAGTATATAACGAACTTCAGATACAGTGTATAGAGGATGATGCATTTGTGGCATAATAAATAGTTTTCAGTGCTGGTTTTGATAAGAGTTTTCTGCATTCATGAAAAAGAAATGCATTTTGGCTTTTTCCAGAGAGAGTACCATCAAGGAAACGGAGACCTCAACTGCTGTTCTAGACTGTGGGGGTGCATTCCTGTCTCAGCACCAAGGATCCCAACAGGCAGGCAGGGAGGCCCTTGACTTTGTGTCACTGTGAGGCAGCAGAGTCCATGCTCTGCATCAGGGGAGGTGCAGTAAAGGTCCATTGTGTGGCTTGAGACCTATGATCTGAGGCTTGTGCATAATAAGATGGCAGCTGTTACCTACAGAGCAAGGAGTTTCCTCTTTCAGGGTAGATTATGTAAGAATCAATTCCCTAGTCCCGGGAGAAGTTTTATTGTGAGTTTGTTAATTTAAGAACTCAACAGAAGGACATGTAATGTCCGAGTAATCTTGATGGAAGAAAGGAAATAGATCTGTGATTAAAACACACACACACACACACACACACACACACACACACACACAACTTCGGAGAGAGAATGTAGAATGGAAGAGGTGAGGAATTTAACTAATAGCGATGCTTTTTCTAACAGGCAGAAATTAGAGAAATGGATCAAAAGATTTAAACATTGATGACATATAAACGAGTTTCCTTTTTTTCTACATAGCACACAGGTGCTCAACATTTAATGAATAATATAACAGATATTGTCTTAAAAGTTTGAAAACAGGATTTGTACTTAATCCTAAATTCCTCCTATCACACACCAGAAAATAATTTGGATTTTATTTACAAACTACATCCAAATACTCTTAAGGAAAGAGCGTCATTTAGCTTGGAGTAGGGACTGACTGGGGTCTAAGTGTTGGAAATTAAATTCTGCCATTTAGTCCAACCTCGAAGGTGTTCCAGGCAAGGAGCTTTGCAAGGACTAGAAACCCTTTCACACTTGGTCAAGTGCAGGCGTTGGCCGAAAGAATAGAGGGACATTTCACAAACACAGAACACAGCTTCCCTACAGGAAAGGGATGGAGCCAGCTACCTTTGCCCTTGCTCTCATGTTCTCTGTCCTCATGGACTTTCTTCTCTGTTTCCCTCTGCCTATCTACCTGGTTCTCTTGCTTCTCCTGGCCAACCAGCTTTCTCATTAGTGCATATGTAGCTGAAAAATCCACCCCCTCAGAACTCACTCCACACAACCTTTCCTTTTCAGTATCCACCACTCTCTGACTAGCATCTCTGTGACCCCTAAGGCAAATTTTTGAGGATCTGATTGATTGGTTTAGTTCATCTGCCTATGGGTGAGCCACCCTGGGGTCAGGTGCCTGTCCAATCAGCTGTTACCAAGGAGGCAGGGCCGTGTCATTTAAGCATGGCCCCATGGACTGACCCTTTCAGCAGGGACTTTTATTGGGGGCTGGTACCCAGAAGAAGGAGCATGAGTGGGCAAGACCTTCACAAAGAACCTACTACACACTGGAACTGACTAGTACTCCTGGGATGCCATGCCACGCAGCAGCCAGCACTCGGAGAGCAGTCCCCTGGATACCACCACAGAGAGAAAAGGGGCATCTTCACTTGCACATCAGGTGAGGGTGCACACACTTGAAACTCTGCTAGACTGGCCAGAGCTGCCCCAGCCACTTCTCACCCCACCACCAGTTATTGATACAGCCGCTGGGTCTAAGAAGCGATTTCTGAACAAGGCCCAGTTAGCACAATGTCTTGCTCAGCAGACAATAAATACTTGTAAATTGAATTGCATGATCTTAGCTCAGGTGCTATTAATGTGGCTCAGGGCCACACACTTGCATGGATGAGAAAACCAATGAGCCCCTCAACAGAGTCTTTTGAAACAAAATTGGTTTCAAGTGAAACTTACATTATTTTGGCTTTGACCTTCTGAATATAATAACTTAGTGTCCTGAGAATTGAAAGGCCTCTTGATTTCTTAGGTGAACTGTTACAGAATCCTAGCCTATGGTAAATGCTAAAATGTAAGGTGTTTCTGAAAAGGAATATTTAGGAAATATAATTGTGCCACAAACACATTACTTGAGAAGATATGCAGTTGCTCTGATTCTGCAGGTTAAAAAAAAAAATGGGAAGTTTGTGATATGGCAGAATCTGTCTCCATTGGTCAAACCATACTTCAATGAGAGCCATTATAAATGAAATCTAAAAATTGATCATTTTCATTCTCTGACCTTGGTCAGACTTTTGCAAATTATGGATAGAGGCCATCAACATATTTTACATAAATTACTGTGGCCTCATCTTATTTCTCCTCATTTCTTCCTTATGTTTAAACATGCCCCCATCTCACACACAAACTGAGTAGAGAAAAGATTTGTATCAAACAGAATCAGAGGCATCTGAATGGACTGGAAATTGTGAAAAAGGTATAAATATCCTAGACCTTGATCAACTCACTTTAAACTGGTCTCTGATTCCTCATCTGTCAAATGGGTATAAGACCCTCTGTACTTCCCATGGTGATTTTGAGGAGCACATGCATAATGTATCTGAAAATGTTTGACAAGCACTTGAAGGCATTCTTACTAAATTATTTTGTAATTCAGTTTTATCCAGGAAAATATTTTAGCTCCTCGTATCTGCTGAATTAATTTATACAGTCACATGTTCCATGACACAATGTTTTGCCAAGGAAAAATAAATTCCTAAATTTGAAATTGCCCACAAGATCTAGCCTCATCTGGAGTTGCTGTTATTGTCATTGTTGTCTATGATGAGGATATGTAAGTACTTGTACATGTGCTTTAACTCTGGGTGAAAACCCCGACCAGTGAGTCTTTAAAACCATATTAGACACATTGGGCAAAGTACTGAGCAGAAGCTTTGAATGTAGCTGTTGTTATTTTAATGCTTTGCTTTCTAATGAACTTTGTACGTCCTTAGCCTCTGCCGGGAACAGAGTGTTCATATGCTGTTAGAATTTTTTATTGTAAAATAAAATGACAAAGGCTTTCATACCCCAAAACCTGCCTGTTTGTCATTCTACCTCCTGCAGATGGTGAGATGGAATCCCTTTCACAAGCCAGTCACAAAACAGTGCCTGTTGGGAGTTGCTAAAGAGCCATTCCAGTCCTGGAGGACCCAGTGTGGTCTCAGGAGCCATCCCAGCTTGGGTGATGAGCTCATGGGCCAAAAAAATGCTCACCCCTGGCCATCCACAGGCCTCAGAGAAGCAGTTTCAGCCTACCCATGACTTAGCAGCTAAAGAAAGATGTATTCCTGGGGCCAACGGGACCCAAGGGAGAAGAAGCCAATGTCCGCTTAGGTGCCCTTCTCAGAGCATAAGGAAGTCTCATCCAGGTCAGTGGCTCCCAAGGAGTCCAAGAATGACAGTGGTATGGGACATCAGCTCCCCAGACCACCCATCTGTTCTACCCTATGTGAGTCCCAGCAGTCCTGATGCCTGCCTTATGTTCAGCCCTATCCAGAGAACATATGTGGTGCCGCCTGCTCTGCCCTCTGGCTTCTGCCTATTGGACAGGAGAGACATCGACCCAGGAGCCACAAGCTCACAGGCAGACCAGCCACAAAAATGTGGCTCAGCACATGGGCTAGGCCAACTGGATTCTCTCTCTAGGAAACACCAAGAGACAGAGTCTGTTATCAGTAGATGTTGAAATTGGGTGGTCAAATCTCAGA
Organism: Hylobates moloch; assembly: GCF_009828535.3. NCBI lineage: Eukaryota > Metazoa > Chordata > Mammalia > Primates > Hylobatidae > Hylobates > Hylobates moloch. The sequence continues at coordinate 14,190,138 of NW_026652286.1, read as the reverse complement.
GAGGCCATCATGGACCATATTCAAAGCAAAGTTCTTAGAAGGCAGAATATTGAGTAAGAAGTGGCCTTGAGGCCAAGGAGATTTCAAAGGTAAGAAAGCCTGTCTCTTGTAATGAAAACAGACAAACCAACGAATTTCTGAGGCATCCCTGTGCCCTGGTGGTCAGTCACAACCCTGGGACTTTTATGGATCCATTGAGCTTGGGCAGCAAGATGGCGCTGCTTCTCACGGAAGCCTAATTTGCCCCAGTTCTCTGCATGTACTTAGAAAGTACTTAAGAGACTAGAGGAGCAATTTTTTTACTCCACTCTCTGCTTCTCTGTAAAGAGGGCTCAAATATGCACAAAAGACATTTCCAAAGCCACTATCTTGCTACAGTGAGAAATAAACTTGGAGCCCCTTATAAAATGCTTTTTGTGAGGCTCACCATGGGGTGAAGGCCATTGCAGAGAATAGTACAAGTAGGTCCAAGAACTGATGGGTTCCCTGCTCTTCCATTTTTTTTCCTTCCTCCTGGACCCTGGTTGCTCTTGGCTTTCAAGGCAAATGAAATAATCAAGTAAAAGGAAATGGTGGTGCCTACGTCAGTACCAGGAGTAGGAGGCAGACACAGGCACAGGAAGCTGGAAAAGGCATATTGCAAACCCAGCTTTGCCTTGCTGAGTCTCCATCATAAATAGGAGAACATACTTCTTCCAAAGGACATTCTGTAGACTTCCAAGTAAATGTCATGCATCCAACTCATGAGCTCTGCTGGCCACTAGAAACCAGAAAGAATGTGCCTACGAAGGAGTGTGGAACCAAGTAATGGAAACATCGTTGAGGGTCAACCACTGGTAAAATGTACACGGATGAGTAGTAGGTGCTACAGACTGCATGTTTGTGTCACCCCCACTCCCCAGTTCATGTCTTAAAACCTAATCCCCAATGTGAAGGTATCTGGGGCCTTTGGGAGGTGATTAGGTCATGAACCTTCATTAATGAGATTAGTGCTGTTATATGTAATAAAGGCCCCAAAGAGACCCCTCATCTCTTCTGCCATCTGTGAACCAGGAAGCGGGTCCTCACAGACACCAAATCTGCTGGTACCTTGAATTTGGAGTTCCCAGATTAGAACTGTGAGAAATAAGTTACCATCCAGTTTATGGTATTTTGTTACAGCAGCCTGAACAGACTAAGTAAGAAACAATTGCTTTGAGTCTCTCTGTAACCACTTGGAGGTATGGTTATGATCAACACTGGCTTGCACAGTTCGGCACTTCATTTTTAACATTTCAGTGTTAATATTTGCACATGCACAAATTCACATTTGGGGAGAGGTCATGGGACTCATTGGAATTGAAATAAAGTCTCATTAGCATAACAGATTCACCACCAACCTGTCCTCCAAGCCCCTGGACTCTGATGAGCCTTCACTCAACATATATGAGAGCTTGCTTTTCCCTTTGGTGCCCACTTCATCACTCAGCTCCTCAGTCCTGGTGGGAGAGGCCTTTGAGAGACCTACAGGGCCTATGAAAGCCACACCCCTTGAGGCTGTATCCCCATGATGTCAACACAATCTAATGAAAAATCAGGCAACCATACAAACAAATGGAAGAACATTCCATGCTCATGGGTTGGAAGAATCAATATCATGAAAATGGCCATACTGCCCAAGGTAATTTATAGATTCAATGCCATCCCCATCAAGCTACCAATGACTTTCTTCACAGAATTGGAAAAAACTACTTTAAAGTTCATATGGAACCAAAAAAGAGCCCGCATCGCCAAGTCAATCCTAAGCCAAAAGAACAAAGCTGGAGGCATCACGCTACCTGACTTCAAACTATACTACAAGGCTACAGTAACCAAAACAGCATGGTACTGGTACCACAACAGTGACATAGATCAATGGAACAGAACAGAGCCCTCAGAAATAATGCCGCATATCTACAACTATCTGATCTTTGACAAACCTGACAAAAACAAGCAATGGGGAAAGGATTCCCTATTTAATAAATGGTGCTGGGAAAACTGGCTAGCCATATGTAGAAAGCTGAAACTGGATCCCTTCCTTACACCTTATACAAAAATTAATTCAAGATGGATTAAAGACTTACATGTTAGACCTAAAACCATTAAAATCCTACAAGAAAACCTAGGCAATACCATTCAGGACATAGGCGTGGGCAAGGACTTCACGTCTAAAACACCAAAAGCAATGGCAACAAAAGCCAAAATTGAAAATGGGATCTCATTAAACTAAAGAGCTTCTGCACAGCAAAAGAAACTACCATCAGAGTGAACAGGCAACCTACAGAATGGGAGAAAATTTTTGCAACCTACTCATCTGACAAAGGGCTAATATCCAGAATCTACAGTGAACTCAAACAAATTTACAAGAAAAAAACAACCCCATCAACAAGTGGGCAAAGGACATGAACAGACACTTCTCAAAAGAAGACATTTATGCAGCCAACAGACACATAAAAAATGCTCATCATCACTGGCCATCAGAGAAATGCAAATCAAAACCACAGTGAGATACCATCTCACACCAGTTAGAATGGCCATCATTAAAAAGTCAGGAAACAACAGGTGCTGGAGAGGATGTGGAGAAATAGGAACACTTTTACACTGGTTGGTGGGACTGTAAACTAGTTCAACCATTGTGGAAGTCAGTGTGGCGATTCCTCAGGGATCTAGAACTAGAAATACCATTTGACCCAGCCATCCCATTACTGGGTATATACCCAAAGGACTATAAGTCATGCTGCTATAAAGACACATGCACACATATGTTTATCGCGGCACTATTCACAATAGCAAAGACTTGGAACCAACCCAAATGTCCAACAACGATAGACTGGATTAAGAAAATGTGGCACATATACACCATGGAATACTATGCAGCCATAAAAAATGATGAGTTCATGTCCTTTGTAGGGACATGGATGAAACTGGAAAACATGATTCTCAGTAAACTATCGCAAGGACAAAAAACCAAACAACCGCATGTTCTCACTCATAGGTGGGAATTGAACAATGAGAACTCATGGACACAGGAAGGGGAACATCACACTCCGGGGACTATTGTGGGGTGGGGGGAGGGGGAGGGACAGCATTAGGAGATATACCTAATGCTAAATGACGAGTTAATGGGTGCAGCAAACCAACATGGCACATGGATACATACGTAACAAACCTGCATATTGTGCACATGTACCCTAAAACCTAAAGTGTAATAATAAAAAAAAAAAAGAAAAATCAGGCAACCACCAGATGCCTTGCCTAGGGAACCTTTGAGAACAGCTGGATTTGGGGCACAGGATCTACCAATAGGCTGGATGTTGCACTGGATTTCTCATGGTTTATCCTACTCTGCTGGGATTGGGAGACAAAGCCAGGGGCTGATTGCATGCCCCTTGGGATGTCCATTTTTTAGGTCAAGTTTTAGCAGCATCAAGAGAGGTTCTGGACAGTCTTACAACTAGGAAAACAAAGGGCCAGATTGCCCAAGTTGCTTCATGTATTAATGTTCAGGGGCTTCGGGAACTAGAAGTTTGCTTCTCTGTGAGATTTTATCCCTAAAACTAGTTGGTCCTGAACACACTTTGTGTGCCACAATGACCAACTCTTTTAGAATGGGTCCGGGTAAAAGAGAACCAAAGGCTGAGACCAAAAACCAGATGCCACAACTGAGAAGGCATTAGCCTTGGAGAAGCGGGCATGCATATCTGGGTACGGTTTTATCCTGCTTTTTATTATTTCCATAGGTTTTTGGGGAACAGGTGGTATTTGGTTACATAAGTTCTTTAGTGGTTTGTGAGATTTTGGTGCACCTATCATCCCAGCAGTATACACTGAACCCAATTTGTAGCCTTTTATCCCTCACCCCCTTCCCACTCTTTCCTCATGAGTCCCTGAAGTCTATTGTATCATCCTTATGCCTTTGCATTCTCATAGCTTAGCTCCCACTTATGAGTGAGAACATACAATGTTTGGTTTTTCATTCCTGAGCTACTTCACTTAGAATAATAGTCTCCAATCCCATCTTCTTTGCTGCAAATGCCATTAATTCATTGCTTTTTATGGCTGAGTAGTATTCCATTGTACATATATACCACAATTTCTTTATCCACTCATCGATTGATGGGCATTTGGGCTAGTTCCATATTTTTGTAATTACAAATTGTGCTGCTATAAACATGTGGTGCAATTATCTTTTTTGTATAATGACTTCTTTTCCTCTGGGTAGATACCCAATAGTGGATCGAATGGTAGTTTTGCTTTTAGGTCTTTAAAGAATCTCCAGACTGTTTTCCATAGTGGTTGTACGAGTTTACATTCCTACCAGCAGTGTAGAAGTGTTCCCTTGTCAGCACATCCATGCCAACATCTATTTTTTTTTTTTTTTTTTTGATAGAGGTCATTCTTGAGGGAGTAAGGTGGTATCACATTGTGGTTTTGATTTGCATTTCTGTGATCATTAGTTATGTTGAGCATTTTTTCATATGTTTGGTGGCCATTTGTGTATCTTCTTTTGAGAATTGTCTATTCATGTTCTTAGCCCACTTTTTGATGGGATTGTTTATTTCTTGCTAATTTGTTAGAGTTCCTTGTAGATTCTGGATATTACTCCTTTGTCAGGTGTATAGATTGTGAAGATTTTCCCCCACTCTGTGAGTTGTCTGTTTACTCTGCTGACTGTTCCTTTTACCATGCCAAAGCTCTTTAGTTTAATTAAGTCCCAAGTATGTATCTTTGTTTTTGTTGCATTTGCTTTTGGGTTCTTGGTCATGAAACCTTTGCCTAAGCCAATGTCTAGAAGGGTTTTTCCAATGTTATCGTCTAGAATTTTTATAGTTTTAGGTCTTAGATTTAAGTCCTTGATCCATCTGGAGTTGACTTTTGTACAAGGTGAGAGATGAGGATCTAGTTTCATTCTCCTACATTTGGCTTGCCAATTATCCCAGCACCATTTGTTGAATAGGGTGTCCTTTCCCTACTTTGTGCTTAGTCTTGCTTTGGCTAGGCAGACTCTTTTTAGTTCCATGTGAATTTTAGGACTGTTTTTTCTAGTTCTGTGAAGAATGATGATGGTATTTTGATGGGAAATGCATGAATTTATAGATTGCTTTTGGCAATATGATTATTTTCACAATATTAATTCTACCCATCCATGAGCATGACATGTGTTTCCATTTGTTTTGTGTCTGTGATTTCTTTCAGCAGTGTTTTGTAGTTGTCCTTGTAGAGGTCTTTCACCTCCTTGGTTAGATATATTCCTAAGTATTTTATTTGTAAAAAGAAAAGCTTGTTGTAAAAAAAAAAAAGGTTGAGTTCTTCATTTGATTCGTAGCTTGATCACTGTTGGTTTATAGCAGAGCTACTGACTTGTGTACATTAAGTTTGTATCCTGAAACTGCTGAATTCATTAATCAGTTCTAGGAGCTTTTTTGGAGGAGTCTTTAGAGTTTTCTAGGTATACAGTCATACCATCAGCAAACAGCAACAGTTTGACTTCCTCTTTAGTGATTTGGATGCCCTTTATTTTTTTCTCTTGCCTGATTGCTCTGGCTAGGACTTCCAGTACTACGTTGAATAGAAGTGGTGAGAGTGGGCGTCCTTGTCTTGTTCCAGTTCTCAGAGGGAATGCTTTCAACTCTTCCCAGTTCAGTATTATGTTGGCTGTGGGTTTATGATAGATGGCTTTTATTACATTGAGGTATGTCCCTTGTTTCCCGATTTTGCTGAGAGTTGTAATTATAAAAGCGATGCTGGATTTTGTCAAATGCTTTTTCTGCGTCTATTGAGATGATCATGTGATTTTTGTTTTTAATTCTGTTTAAGTAGTGTATCATATTTATTGACTTGCATATGTTAAACTATCCCTACATCCCTAGTATGAAACCTGCTTGATAATGGTGTATTATCCTTTTTGATATGCTGTTGAATTTGGTTAGCTAGTATTTTGGTGGGGATTTTTGCATCTATGTTCAACAGGAATATTGGTCTGTAATTTTCTTTTTTTGTTATGTCCTTTCCCAGTTTTGGTGTTAGGGTGATACTAGCTTCATAGAATGATTTAGGGAGGATTCCCTCTTTCTCTATCTTATGGAATAGTGTCAATAGGATGGGTACCAATTCTTCTTTGAAAGTCTGGTTTCAGCTGTGAATCCATCTGGTCCTGCACTTTTTCTGTTGGTATTTTTTTTAATTACCGTTTCATTTCATTTTCACTGTTTGTTATGGGTCTCTTCAGGGTTTCTAATTCTTCCTGATTTAAGCTAAGAGAATTGCATCTTTCCAGGAATTTATGCATCTCCTCTAGGTTTCATGGTTTATGTTCATAAAGGTGTTCATAGTAGCCTTGAATGATCTTTTGTATTTCTGTGGTGTTGGTTGTAATATCTCCCATTTTGTTTCTAATTGAGCTTATTTGGGTCTTCTCTCTTCTTGGTTAATCTTGCTATTGGTCTATCAATTTTATTTATCTTTTCAAAGAACCAGCTTTTTGTTTCATTTATCTTTTGCATTGTTTTTCTTGTTTCAGTTCATTTAGTTCTGCTCTGATCTTTGTTATTTCTTTTCCTCTGCTGGGTTTGGGTTTGGATTGTTCTTGTTTCTCCAGTTCCATGAGGTGTGACCTTAGATTGTCTGTTTGTGCTCTTTCAGACTTTTTGATGTAGGCATTTAATGCTATGAAGTTTCCTCTTAGCACCACTTTTGCTGTGTCTCAAAAGTTTTGATAGGTTGTGTCACTGTTATTGTTCAGTTCAAATAATTTTTTAATTTCCATCTTGATTTCATTGTTGACCCAACAATCATTCAAGAGCAGGTTATTTAATTTCCATGTATATATGGTTTTAAGGATTCCATCTGGAGTTGATTTCCAATTTTATTCCACTGTGGTCTGAGAGAGTACTTGATGTAATTTCAGTTTTCTTAAATTTATTGAGACTTGTTTTGTGACCTATCATGTGGTCTATCTTGGAGAACATTCCATGCACTGATGAATAGAATGTATATTCTGCAGTTGTTGGGTAAAATGTTCTTAAATATTTGTCAAGTCCATTTGTTCCAGGGTATAGTTTAAATCTATTGTTTCTTTGTTGATGTTCTGTCTTGAAGACCTGTCTAGTGCTGTCAGTGGAGTATTGAAGTCCCCCAGTATTATTGTGTTGCTGTCTACCTCATTTCTTAGGTCCAGTAGTAATTGTTTTATAAATTTGGGAGCTCCAGTGTTAGGTGCATATGTATTTAGGATTGTGATATTTTCCTGTTGGACAAAGCCTTTTATCGTTATATAATATCCTGCTTTGTCTTTTTAAACTGCTGTTGCTTTAAAGTTTGTTTTGTCTGATGTAAGAATAGCTACTCCTGCTCGCTTTTGGTGTCCATTTGTATGGAATGTCTTTTTCCACCTCTACCTTAAGTTTATGTGAGTTTTTATGTGTCAGGTGAGTCTCTTGAAGGTAGCAGATACTTGGCTGGCAAATTCTTGTCCATTCTGCGATTCTGTATCTTCTAAGTGGATTTAGGCCATTTGCATTCAATGTTAATATTGAAATGTGAGGTACTATTCCATTCATCCTGCTATTTGTTGCCTGTATACCTTGGGTTTTTAAAAAAAATTTTTATAGGTCCTGTGAGATTTATGCTTTAAAGAGGTTCTGTTTTGATGTGTTTCTGGGATGTGTTTCAAGATTTAGAGCTCCTTTTAGTAGTTCTTGTAGTGGTGGTTTGGTAGTGGCAAATTCTCTTAGCATTTGTTTGTCTGAAAAAGACTATTTTTCCTTCATTTATGAAGCTTAGTTTCACTGCATACAAAATTTTTGGCTATCTACAGAGGCTGAAGATAGGGCCCCAATCCCTTCTAGCTTGTAGGGTTTCTGCTGACAAATCTGCTGTTAATCTGATAGGTTTTCCTTATAGGTTACCTGGTGCTTTTGCCTCACAGCTCTTAAGATTCTTTCCATTATCTTGACTTTAGATAACCTGATGACAATGTGCCTAGGTGATGATCTTTGCAGTAAATTTCCCAGGTGTTCCTTGAGCTTCTTGTATGTGGATGTCTAGGTCTCTAAGCAAGGCTGGGGAAGTTTTCCTCGATTATTCCCCCAAATATGTTTTCCAAACTTTTAGATTTCTCTTTCTTCCTTAGGAATGCCAATTAGTCCTAGGTTTGGTCATTTAACATAATCCCCAACTTCTTGGAGGCTTTGTTCATGTTTTAAAAATTCTTTTGTCTTTGTTGGATTGGGTTAAATCAAAAACCTTGTCTTCAAGTGTGAAGTTCTTTCTGCTGCCTGTTCGATTCTATTGCTGAGATTTTCTGGTACATTTTGCATTTCTCTAAGTGTCTCCTTTATTTCTTGAAGTTGTGATTGTTTTTTATTTATGCTATTTCACTGAAGATTTCTTCCCTCATATCTTGTATCATTTTTTTTTATTTCCTTAAATTGGACTTCACCTTTCTCTGGTGCCTCCTTGATTAGTTTAATAATCAACCTTCTAAATTCTTTTTTAGGTAAATCAGGGATTTCTTCTTGATTTGGATCCATTGCAGGTGAGCTAGTGTGACTTTTTGGGGGTGTTAAAGAACCTTGTTTTGTCATGTTATCAGTATTTTTTTCCGGGTTCCTTCTCATTTGGGTAAGCTATGTCAGAGGGAAGATCTGGGGCTCAAGGCTGCCATGCAGATTCTTTTGTCCCATGGGGTGTTCCCTTGATGTGGTACTCTCCCCCTTTTCCTAGAGATGTGGCTTCCTGAGAGCTGAACTGTAGTGATTATTTCTTTTCAGTATCTAGCCATCCAGCAGGACTACCAGGCCCTGGGCTGGTAATGGAGGGTGTTTGCACAGAATCCTGTGATGTGAACCATCTTCAGGTCTCTCCATTGTGGAACCAGCACTTGTTCCAGTGGAGGTGGCAGAGGGGGTGAAATGGACTCTGTGAGGGTTCTTAGCTTTGGTGGTTTAATGCACTAGTTTTGTGCTGGTTGGCCTCCTCCCAGGAAGTGGCATTTTCAAGAGAGCATCAGCTCTCTTGTGGTAGTAGAGGGAGGATCAAGCAGTGGGCAGGGCCCTAGAACTCCTAAAAGAATATACCCTTTCTCTTCAGCTACCAGGGTGGGTAGGGAAGGACCATCAGGTGAGGGCAGGGCTAGGCATGTCTGAGCTCAGACTCTCCTTGGGTGGGGCTTGCTGCCACTCCTGTGGGGGATGGAGGTGTGGTTCCCCTGTCAATGGAGTTATGCTCCCAGGAGGATTATGGCTCCCTCTGCTGTGTCAGGCAGGTTGTCAGGGAAGTGGGAGAAAGCCAGCAGTTACAGGCCTCACCTAGCTCCTACGCAACCCAAAAGGCCAGTCTCACTCCCACTGTGCACTCCCCCAACGGCACCAAATTTGTTTCCAGGCAGTGGATGAGCAAGGCTGAGAACTTGCTCCAGGCTACCAGCCTCCCAGCTGAGAAAACAAGAAGGGCTTTCATGCCTCCCCACCTGTGGAGTCTACACACCAGATTCACGCCCTCTTTCGAGTTCTGGCCAGGAGACCTCGTGTTTGGTTGGAATTGTTACAGAGTTCACCTGGAGGTTTCCTTCTCTCTGTGGTCTTGAGAGGTGACAGCATGCTGGCAGTCCTCACAGCCCTCGCTCACTCTCGGCACCTCCTCTGCCTGGGCTCCCACTTTGGTGGCACTTGAGGAGCACTTCAGCCCACTGCTGCACTGTGGGAGCCCCTTTCTGGGCTGGCCAAGGCGGGAGCCGGCTCCCTCGGCTTGCGGGGAGGTGTGGAGGGAGAGGCACCAGTGGGAACCGGGGCTGCACAAGGCGCTTGCAGGCCAGTTGGAGTCATGGGTGGGCGTGGGCTTGGTGGGCCCTCACTCAGAGCAGCCGGCCAGTGGCTGCGGAGGGTGTACTGGGTCCCCCAGCAGTGCCAGCCCACCGGCGCTGTGCTCGATTTCTCACCGGGCCTTAGCTGCCTTCCCACGGGGCAGGGCTCGGGACCTGCAGCCCACCATGCCTGACCCTCCCACCCCCTCCATGGGCTCCTGTGCGGCCCCAGCCTCCCCAACGAGCGCCACCCCCTGCTCCATGGCGCCCAGTCCCATCGACCATCCAAGGGCTGAGAAGTGCGAGCACACGGTGCATGACTGGCAGGCAGCTCCACCTGCAGCCCTGGTGCAGGATCCACTGGGTGAAGCCAGCTGGGCTCCTGAGTCTGGTGGGGATGTGGAGAACCTTTATATCTAGCTCAGGGATTGTAAATACACCAATCAGCACCCTGTGTCTAGCTCAGGGTCCGTGAATGCACCAATCAACACTCTGTATCTAGCTGCTGTAGTGGGGCCTTGGAGAACCTTTGTGTGGATACTCTGTATCTAACTGATCTGATGGGGACGTGGAGGACTTTTATGTCTAGCTCAGGGATGGTAAACGCACCAATCAGCGCCCTGTCAGAACAGACCACTCGGCTCTACCAATCAGCAGGACGTGGGTGGGGCCAGATAAGAGAATAAAAGCAGGCTGCCCGAGCCAGCAGTGGCAACCCGCTGGGGTCCCCTTCCACACTGTGGAAGCTTTGTTCTTTCGCTCTTTGCAATAAATCTTGCTATTGCTTGCTCTTTGGGTCCACACTGCTTTTATGAGCTGTAACACTCACCGTGAAGGTCTGCAGCTTCACTCCTGAAGCCAGCGAGACCACGAGCCCACCAGGAGGAATGAACAACTCCAGACGTGCTGCCTTAAGAGCTGTAACACTCACTGCGAAGGTCTGCAGCTTCACTCTTGAGCCAGCGAGACCACGAACCCACCAGATGGAAGAAACTCCGAACACATCCAAACATCAGAAGTAACAAACTCTGGACACGCCGCCTTTAGAACTGTAACACTCACCGCGAGGGTCCGCGGCTTCATTCTTGAAGTCAGTGAGACCAAGAACCCACAAATTCCGGACACAGTCTTTTCCCAGTTCCTCTGGCAGCCCTCCCCAAGGACCCCTGTGAGACAAGTCAGAAATGGCTTCCTTAGGGACCCAGAGAGCCCACAGGGCTTTTCCTGCTGCTTCCTCTACCCCTGTATTTCACTCAGCTCTCTAAATTAACTCAGCTCCAGGTAAGGTTCAGTCCTTCTCCTGTGATCTAGACCTTCAGGTTCCCCAGTGAGGGTGTGTGTTCAGGGGCAGATGGTTCCCCTTTCCCACTGTCACAGCTTGGGCACTCACAGTATTTGGGCTGTCTCCCAGGTCCTGCAGGAGCAATCCACTTCCTTCAGAGGGTCTATGGATTCGCTCAGCATTCCTGGTATATTCCTGCAGTAGTTCTGGAGCAAAAGTTAATGATGCGAGTCTCCACATGCTGCTCTATTTGTCCAAGCTGGAGCTGCAAGTTAGTCCTGCCTTCTATCTGCCGTCTTCCTTCTAAAAAAAAAAAAGCTGGTTTTTATCCTGTTAATCATTAATCTTTCATTTAACTGGAACTATCTAGAAGCACTGATAGAACCTTCCCCATAGCCATCGCTTCAGCCCTTCATAGGTTGAGGAGACGTTTCCTGAGCACCTGCTGTGTTGCAGACACTGTGCCAGGAGACAGGGACTCAGTGAATGGGACACAGCTCCTGCCCCTCACAAAGCTCACAGTCAAGGAAGATTGATCCTTGAGACTCAAAGCCCAACCTATTAAGGGCTCTCCATTCATTCAGTGCCATTTCTTCCTCATAAAAGCCAAATGAAAACTGGCATCCACTTCTTTCTGGAAGCGTTTAAGTCTAGAAAAGGACAGGCTCTACTGTTGCATCTTCCAATTATGTGACACGGCTTTCCTTCCCAATTATCTTTAACCAATTAGTAAGATGTCCACAGTATCCCCAGGGGGAAGAGAGAAAATTGCCAACGCGAAGAAGCAACAAGCGTTACAAACCCAAATTTCAGAGCTGTCACCACCAAATGAAATCAGGAACCCAAGTGTAAAGAAGAAATAACCAATTTGCGAACTATACATGCAATCCAAATGAAAATTCAGGAACCATGTACTTTATGAATGAAACCACAGTACACTGAGCACTCTCATTTTGAATTGCTCATATCAATAAAACGCCATTCAGAATGTACCAGATTATTAATGTATGGGTTTTGGTTTTTATCCATCCTCTCAAATACAGTGCTCTATGGAGCAAATCTAAATAGGCAAACCAAGTATAGCTTTGCACTGATACCATTCTTTGCTGCCTTAGTCTGTGTAGCTTAGTTGGCATTGTGTTGGGTTTTTCTTGCCACATTTGCATATGAAATAAAGCACATTGTCTCACTGGTAATTCGCCTTCCAAGGTGTAAGCAGATATTTGTGTTCCAGTTTGTCTTTTCCCTTAATACTTCTCCATTCCTCATAAGGAAAAGATTTCAACAAGTGTTTACAGTATTCTCAGAATAGTAGACATCGCCACATGATGAAGTGATATATCTCGCTGTTTTTGAAGTGATAGAATCCCAGACTCTGAGTTGAAAGGGAATCTAGTGAAGATTCTGTCCTTCACACTCCAGTCATCACAGGATAAACCTCATGACCTCTGTACACAAGGTTACTCCCCTCGTCAGAGATGAAGCAGAACTAGAGCTTCAGAAAAGCAGACAGTCAAAATGAGAGGAAGTGGAGCAGAGAGAGGAGAATATCAGGGAAAGACGGAGAGCTTTTGAATGCAATTTAATAGAGAAAAAGAAAAAGGCACTATAGTTACCCTGGGATGGGGGCTGGGGGGTTACAAGTTTATTGTGCTCTTTTAACACTTTATAGTTTAGGATTGTTTTCATTTTTAATTACATATAGGGTAAGAGGGCACTAAAATCTTTTCAGTTTGGGGCCTGATAAGGTCTTACTGTAGCTCTGAATCTATGTCATGACCACTGTTATTACACTTTAAAGGGATCCCAATCTTGGGATTTGGCATCATCCAGACCTAGGTTTGAACCTTGCCTTTACTACATTCTAGCTGTGTTACTTTGGGCAATTCATGTCCCTTCTCTGAGCCTTATCTGTAAAATGTGCAGTCAATGAGGTGACTGTAGAAGGGGAAGGAGAGACTGCACCATTCACAACTGCATGGCACTCAACAAGTATGATGAATTACTGTTATTTATGGAGCCTCTGTTTGAATACTTGTAGCTAGGAGAACTCATTTTCTCACCAGAGCCAATGCATCACCCATTGATCACCCAGAAGGAGTGACTCCTCTACTCAGCCTCATCCGACTCATCCACTGTGGACAACCTCCCTTTTCAACAGCCTCCAGCACAGTGAGCTCAGGACACCTAGGGAGAGATGAATGGTGCTGTGAAAGGAAGAGCCCTTCATCACCTGGCCATGATGAGACAAGTTGGAACCAGCTGGAGCTGTCGTGCAGCTTCCACAAGCTATTTTGGTTACAGCCTCATCACGCCTGGGAATCATTCTGAGTAACCAGCTCACCCGGAGTATAATACCCTGGTCCCAGCAACCCTGTAAAAGATCCGGGCTTGGTGCATTTAAAGATCTGGCAGCAAGAACAGTCAGCTCTGTAAGAGTGGCATGGTACTCTAGCTGGCCATGGTGGCTCACACCTGTAATCCCAACACTTTGGGAGGCCAAGGCAGGAGATTCACTTGAGGCCAGTAGTTCAAGACCAACCTGGGCAGCATAGTGAGATCCTGTCTCTACAAAAAAAAAAAAAAAAAATTAGAACAGCCAGGCATGGTGGTGTGTGCCTGTAGTCCTGGCTGCTCAGAAGGGAGGATCACTTGACCCCACGAGTTTGAGGCTACAGTGAGCTATGATAGCATCACTGCACTGTAGTCTGGGCCACGGAGCAAGACTCTATCAAAAAAAAAAAAAAATGACATGGAACTCACTCCTAGAATCATATGGTAAGTTCATGGAAAATAAGATTCTATTTGGGGAAAACCCGTAAGTCTCCTCCTGTACCCGCACGGGGACAGTGTCGTTAAAGTGATTTCATCACATTTGCATGTGATGAAATCAGGAGAGAACTTGCCCATCCCCACTCTGGAGTCCACACCCTTGGCAATTATGACGTTTGCCCACACAAACATTCTCCATATCAGCTGGCTGCTGTGGGCTAAAGGACAACAGGGAAAATATAATAGTTTGAAGCCAGTCACTGAAGAAATGAGCCAAGGGTTTAAGACCTCAGGCTTTGGAGTGGCTCAGCCACATCCTAGCTAGATGCCTCTCGACGCCTCTATAAAATGGGGGCTGGGGCAATTTTCCTCGTGTGTGGGGAGGTAAATATTGATGAGAGGCTGTATGGAGGGTGCTGAGCCCAGGGCCTGGCACTTGGCGATTCCTCAGTAGCTGGCAATTGCTAGCTGGCAGGGCTTGGGAGAAGCTCCAAGCGTGTTTCTAACCCCCTTACTGGACTCTCCTGTGCTCAAGACACCACCACACCTTTTCCAGTGCTCTAACGGGCCCATTAGAATGGTTGCATTAAACAGACTATAAAATGACATCAGTCCCTGAAATGCACCTAAAATAAACTCTTATTATGGGCTGGATGGGGGAGGGCGCAGTGGACAATTCATATTTGCACATCATTCTTATTTCTGTGTAGCAGGTCACACAATCTCTGCAGAGAGCCTGCTCATATACACGCATGCATACACCCACACAAACACACACATACTCACACGCCACACACTGGACAAGTGGGCCTATTCTGATTGTCCAGTGACTCTTCCTAAGTCACCTCCAAGACAGAGAAGAAGGGACCTGGATTCCTGGAGGACTGCACAGAGGAAGAAGCTGCCAGCTGGAGCCTTGCGGGGAGGGAATAGGCTCAGCCATTGACCCACTGTGTCACCTTCAGCAGTGACTTCATTTCCCTGAGCCTATTTCTTCATTTATAAAGATGTGCCATTTTGCCTGCCCCCACAACAGTTAACTCTGGAAACCAAGCCTGCATGAAATCCCAGATATTCCCTCTTCCCAGACTCAATCTAATCAATTAAGAGGGGAAACTGTAGATATATTCTTCTATTCAGATCTGAGCTGTCCAGTGTGGTAGTTACTAATAGCCATGTGCCTATTTGAACTTAAATTTAAATAACTAAAGTGAAATAAAGTTTAAAATTCACTTTCCCAGTTGCACTAGCCACGTGTTAAAACTCAATAGCTACATGTGTCTGATGGTCACCATAGTAAATGGCACTGATATAGAACATTTCTGCCATTTCAGAAAGTTCTATTGGACAGTGCTGGTTAAGATCATCCAAACATTAATGGCTAGTAATAACGACAGACAATAAAAAGATAGACAATAGTCTATATAGATATATATGTCTGAATAATAGGAACTAGGTAGATAAACAGAAGAGTACACAAAAACTAGAAATACATTGTAGATAATGCTATGAACTGAATTGTGTCCCCCGCTAAATTCATATATTGAAGCCCTAACCCCCAAAGTGATGGGATGTGGAGACAGAAACCTTAGAGAGAGAATTATGTTTAAATGAGGTCATGAGGGTGGGGCCTTCATCATGGAATTAGTGCCCTTACAAGAAGAGGAAGAGACACCAGAGCTCTCTCTTTGCCATATGAGGACTCATGAAGAAGGTAGCCCTCTCCAAGCCAGAAAGAGTCCTCAACAGGAACCAAATCAGTTAGCAGGTTAATCTTGGACTTCCCAGCTTCCAGAACAGTGAGAAATGAATGTCTGTTTTTTAAGCCACCCAGTCTGTGGCATTTTGTTATAGCAGCCCGAGCAGACCAGTACACATAATAAGAGTCAATGAGTTCAGCCCACCTTCTCTTGTTCATGTGAACTGAACTTTTCATCTTGAAACCAGTTCTACAAAGAGCAGATTTACCCTGGGTAAGATGTGGCTCTCAGCAGACAGCCACCTGCAGGCCTCTGGGAAAGGCCAGGTGCTGCGCCTGTTTATTTTTGCAATGAAAGCCTTCAGTGGCTGCAGTGTCTCCTCTTCCCAAAAGGTTTCTAAATTGGATTTTCCCCTAGGTTATAATGAACAGGCTAATAAATGTCAGCCCTGGGTGTGAGAGGACTAGAAAGGGGAGACCGTTTCATCCCATGTCTAAATCCATGCTGCCACCTGGTGGATCCCACTATAAGAGAAATAGGGAGATTTTGTATTAATGACCAGAAACCTTGTTGCAGATTGCCCAGTGAACCCAAAGGCAAAGATGTTGGTGAGCATTAGCTGTTTGTCACATCATGAGCTGAGCAGTTTACATACATATCTCAGGTAACTGGCAACAACCCCAGGCTGTGCACCTTTTCCAGATGAGAAAAAGGGCTTCGAGAGTCAAGAATCTATTTTTTTGAAAGAACAATTGGATGAATAAATGAGTAAACCAAGGAGTAAATGAATGCAGGCTTAGTTTATGTGCATTGTTTTCAGAGTTACAGAATGTTTGTACTGGATTCAGGTAAACTCTGAAATGACAGTGATAATCCTGGCTGACTCTGTGAATGAGTGGATGGAATAATTAACATCTATTGAGTACTGGCTTTGGACTATGCATTGTTCTGAGTACTTCATACATGTTAACTTACTTCAACCTTATAGCAACCTATGAAGTGGGGGTACTATATAATCTCCTCATTTTATAAATGAGGAAACAAAGACACAAAGGTTAAGCAGTTTGTCCAAAGTCACACAGCTGCTGTGTGCTGGGATTTCAACCCAGGCAGTCTGACCCCAGATCCAGCAATTATATACCACTTCTCAGATAAAAAGGGCTGTCTCAGGCCTGTCTCTGAATCTTGGTAAAGAACTCAAGGTACATCTTGACCCCATCCCCGAGCCTGTCATAAATGCACTTGGCCCAGATGAGTCCCAGGATATTGCATCTAGATCATCCTTTCTTATCATTTTATGCAATTGACGTTTCCACCATAAGTCAAACCATAAGATGGAGACTGCATTTCCCCTCTATCCACAGCCAGCAACGTGCTCCTTAAGCACATGGAGTGTCCACTTTGTGCAAAACCCTGTGCTCAGGATGACGATGATGACAACACAGGCCTTACCCTTAAGAAGATGGCAGTCGAGCTAGGGAGACATACTGATGGGCTATCATAATCCAGGTAGTAAGTCCCAGGAAAGGGGATGCCCAGAGTACAAAGGGAGCTCAGAGAAGGGACACATAACCCAGACTGGGGATTGGAATCAGGGAAGGCTTCCTGGAGGAAGTGACATCCATGCTGTTGGGAGAGGAGCACTTCCCTTCTGCTTCCTTCCAAGAGCAGTACGGGAGTCCTGGCCTCTTCCTGCCTCCTTACCTGCCCAATGCCCAGTGATTGATGGGGACTTGTGATTCATAATTTGGGGAAGAATAAACTGGGCATACTTAGCCACACCCTGCCATTCCTCCTGGCTTAAGTAAAGAGAGTGACTGGCAATGGGCGTCTTTGATAATGAGCAATAGAAACTAAACTAAGGGAAACTAAGAAAGGCATTGTCTGAACATTTAGAAGGAAAGGAATGAGGTGCTGCCACACTGGACGACAAAGCTCCAACTACCATTTCTTGGAGAGAAAATATGAGAGAGGGAGAGCAGCCTGCTCCCGATCATGTGTACTTGGAGCCTGATGCCACTCTTATGAGTTCCCTGGGAGCCAAGTTGGAAGGAAGCTGACTGCAAAAGGCAGGAGGATGCAGTGAAAAAGAGATGAGAGGGGAGCTGCCCGGGCTCCTGGTGGCTTCCAGGCCCTGGTGCCAATTGCACGAGGCCCATGAGGGGGCCTGTATCTTTGGCAGCCAGGGTCCTTCTTTTGGGAAGCAGCTGTTCCACAGTTCCAAGTGGTTCTGGTGGGGATGCAACCATAGGACCCTGGCCACCCCCTCCCCAACATGGACAGAGATGGAAATGTAGCCCGAGCTGGGCCAATCACATTTTCTGTCTAAGGACTGGTAGTTGGAGCTGAGTTGTCCAGTGGCAGCACCTCATTCCTTTGCTTTCCTTGTTCGGATGATGCCTTTTTGAATTTCCCTTAGTTTAGTTTCTATTGCTTGTAATCCAAGAAGCCGATTGCCAGTCACTCTCTTAAGTAAGTCAGTTTGAGTGGCCTGTTTCCCCCCAAAACCAAAGAGCAGCTGGAATAGGTGATACTTCAGCTTTGCATCATAGATTTTCTGGATTCCTATTGTCGATTGAAATTACAGCTGTTTCACCAGAAATAAGTTGATAAATGTTTATTGGAAGCCAAATGTGAGGATCGACCCAGGAAGACACACCAACAAAGCTGGGTGTGTCCTAGAGTCTGTTACAAGTTAGAAAGCTTTTATGGGAAGGTTGAGAAGAGGGGAGGAGGACTCTTCATACAAAGAGTTGTCTTTTTGTTATTGGAAGGTATAATAGAAAGATTACAGTCACTGGCTACAGATGACAACCTACAGGCTAAAATGTCTGCGGGCAAGACAGCGAAGTTTCTTGATTCAGAAACAAATCAGCAAAACTTCATGATTCAGAAGCAAATCAGCATCCTTTTCCATGTCAGGCATGCATTCACCACTATGTCAACAGTTTAAGGAAATCACGATAAGATTCTTTACTCAGAAACAGGATATCCTCATGAATCACAAAACTTCTGCTAGGTGGGAAGCCTGACAAATGCAAGGTATCACTATTTAGTCACTTTCATGGCAGCTGCGGCACAGATATATTCTCAGATGTGCTCATGGGCTGGTGTGGACAGAATGACAGGATTGGGTGGTGACCATCTACCCTTCCTTTTGGGGACTGCCTACAGAAAGGCCATGCCCTTGGCCTTGTCTGTTGGGTGTGGGCCGTGTGATACTGCCTGGGAGGAATGTGCTTGGCTCCCTCTAGAAAACAAACCCCTCTTCCCCAAACTGCTTCCCAGCCACATTCACCCCCTTTGTCACTGCTTATGGGGCTGAGCTCCAGGGCCTGCACATTGAATGCTTCTCCCTCCCTGTGGACCAGACCTCCCTCCAGCTCACATCTCGTAGCCACCACCACTTCCAGCACCAGTGGCTCAACAATGAGGGCTGTGTACTACACAAACAGGAAAATAATATTAAAATGATTCCCAGTTTGGGGCAGTTTCACATCTGTCATTTTTTGTTGTTGTCCCCACTCCCAGCCCCCATCCTGTGAAAGCAGCGTCTCCATTTGCTTGATGTGGAAAGAGGCTGTGAGAGGCTGGGTAACTTTCCCAAGGTCACAGATCTGGTTAATGTCAGAATCAGGACATAGCTCAAAGGAAAAGGCCAATATTCCCTGAGGCACCAACAAGATATTTACCTCCAGTGAGACCAAAAGCCATAAAGCAGTAATCAAATGTCTCTTCCTTCTGTTCCCAACTGACTTCCACTGAACCCTGCCTGACTGCTTTGGCACAGAGGGTGGGCACAGGTGACTTGAAGAAGGTAGTAGGAGGTCTTCCCATCACACTTGAAGTCTATATTTCTCTCAGGAGTAATAAGCTTATGACGAAAGGATCATGATATAAAGAGCTAGTTATCTGTTCTATCAGGTTTCATGTTTCATCTTGCCCAGTCACCACTGCAGGAGAAGGCCTTCAGCCTCCATCTACAGGCCTCTACCTCAGCTTTCCCTCTACCCTAGTTTCTTGAAAGTAAAGACTGCTAATTGTTCTGACTGGCCAGAGTCCAGGACAATTCCCTTGACCCCACTTTCCCAGTGGATAGGTTTACTACATCTTAAAGGTCAGTACATGGGGGCCAGGTGCAGTGGCTCACACCTGTAATCCCAGTGCTTTGGGAGGCCAAGGCAGGAGGATTGCTTGAGCCCAGGAGTACAAAACCAGCCTGGCAACAAAGTGAGACCCTTGCCTCTACAAAAGAATTTAAAAATTAGCCAAACGTGGTGGCGTACACCTGTAAGTCCTGGCTACTTGGGAGGCTGAGGTGGGAGGATCACGTGAGCCCAGGAGTTAGAGACTGCAGTGAGCTAAGATCACACCACTGCACTCCAGCCTGGGTGACAGAACGAGAGTCTGTCTCTAAAAAGCATTAAAAAGAAAAAAATATATAAAGTCAGCACATTGGGCTTTCCTTCTTCCCTGAGTTCATGCAATAGTCAGATCCAGGACAAGCCTGCCTCCGTGGACGGGTGAATCAGGCTCTTGTCTCTTTCCTGTCTGGCACTGAGTGGGCAAATCAAGCCAGAGGAAGCAGTGAGCTTCATTTATACCATATCCCAGCTTTGAATGCTCCAAAACAGCTTTCCTTCTAGCTCAGCTACAAATAAAGCGGTGCTTTTGTTTTTCATTTAGCTGGTGGTGTGCTAGTAAACTCTTTTCAACCAACTCTTCTCAGTGGAGGTCCGAGGGAGCCAACTCTGATTTGTACATTTGCCAATTTCCTTGTTGTAAATACACTCACCGTGGCCAATTTCAAAAAACCCACATGACATCATTCAGAAGATATGCACATTAGCACACCATTATGTAGCATTTCGACCACACAGACACAATAGGCACAAATGAGCTCAGGAGTACAGATGATAGAAAACTGTAGCAAAATAATTAGGAAGTGATGAATTGTGCATATTTGTTACCTTCGTCTTAAATATGATTTAATTAAAAGTTGATATGGTTTAATTTTTAATAATGGCTGTATTTAATAACCAGCTCATAACATTCCTGAAAATTTGGCAATTAGTTCTCGTGAGCCTGTACAGACTGGCTCTGGCACACCACTGCATTTATCTATTATTCCTTGCATGTGGTGTTCTCTCAATCAAGCTCTCTATTGCTTTCCTCTGCCAAGCGCCCTTTTCTTTGAGGAACAGCCTCTTTTGTTTCATTTTGTTCTGAGGGGCTGTCAATTACATGACAATTACATCCCACCAACCGACGGTAACAGGACCTGTGCCCAAAGTTAGGCCAAGACATGGGGTGAGTGGGGAGGTGGCAGGGCTGAGTGTGGGCATTTCTGGGACCTTGGCTGTAATACTACCAAACTATCAACCCCATTCTCTCTTGCCAAGTTGTGGGAAGCAACCTAGGCAACACCAAAACCACCCCCTACCAGTATTTACATGTATTGAAAGACCCTGACCTCAGTGTCCTCCCCATCTGTCTCTTGCAGGGGCTCCCCCTCTGCAGGGTCACTGTGGGCTACCTGTGGCCCTAGACAAGGGTCACACTTATGAAGGACCCTTTCCACACAGCACTGTCTGTTCTCAGGTTCTGGCAACCACTCCCTCCTCTCACACCTACCCGCCTAGGGTTAGCAACAGCTCAGCGGGTGATAATCCACATTCCCTGCCCACACCTTTGTAAACACTCTTAGTCCATTCAGACGGATATAACAAAATACCATAGACCGGGTGGTGTCTAAACAATAGAAATTTCTCATAGTTCTGGATGCTGGGAAGTCCGAGATCAATATGCCAGCAGATTCGTTGGCTGGTAAGGGCCAGCTTCCTAGTTCATAGAAGGTAGGAGCGGTGAATAAGCTTCCTGGGCCTCTTTTATAAAGGCACTAATGTCATTCCACTCTCCACTCTCATAACCTGATCACCTCTCAAACATCCCACCTCCTAATACTATTGCACAGGGATTAGGTTCCAACATATGAATTTTGGAAGGACACAAACATTCAGTTTATAGCATAATCCCTTTATTAAACGCTCTTCGAATTAGCCAATTTGGGTGCGCCACGCATTTCCTGCAGGAAGCTGGCGGACCTCCCTCTGTACTCCCCACACTGCTCTGTTCATTATGCTCACAGGAGGCTTTGTGGGCCCAGTGGACCAGAACACAGGCTCTGGAGTCAGCCCCGAGTTTGAATTCTACCTCTCCTGTTTACTAGCTGCGATACCAGACTCGCATTACTTTACCTCTTTGTGCCTCCATGTTAGTCACCTGTAAAATGAGGACAGCAGTCCCCACCTCGAAAGGTCATTATAAGGATGGAGTGAGACGGTCCGTGTAAAAAACCTAATACAATGTGTGATACCTACAAACTGCCAGTAAGTGTTGATGACTTTTACTACATTGCTTTTTAAAAGTATGCAACAGGCCGGGCGCCGTGGCTCATGCTTGTAATCCCAGCACTTTGGGAGGCCGAGGCGGGCGGATCACGAGGTCAGGAGATTGAGACCATGGTGAAACCCCGTCTCTACTAAAAATACAAAAAATTAGCCGGGCGTGGTGGCGGGCGCCTGTAGTCCCAGCTACTCGGAGAGGCTGAGGCAGGAGAATGGCGTGAACCCGGGAGGCGGAGCTTGCAGTGAGCCGAGATCGCGCCACTGCACTCCAGCCTGGGCGACAGAGCGAGACTCCGTCTCCAAAAAAAAAAAAAAACAAAAAGTATGCAACAATTATTAACTATATTCATCATGCTGCAGGTAGAGCTCCAGAACTTATTCATCCTAAGTGAAACTATTTTGATTATATTTCCCTTACTGTATTGTGAACTCTTCTTTGTTCTTTTCCAGATTTTTCTCTCTATAACCGGAGACCCAGAAGCTAAACCTGGATTAAAAGGACTTGTACCACAGGAATGGCACATGGGCCCCCGTACCCCCATGATGGTACTGGTTTCCATTGAGCCCAATTAAGGCCTCCAGTTCTCCACAAGAGCTCCCAAGTGCAGATGGGAGTTAGTACTTGAGATAGGAACCTATACATCTTCTCTGGCTTGGGTCTGCAGGAAATGAGAAGGTTGTCGGTTGATGTGAATAGTGTCTAGTGGTGGCCTGCCTGGTGCAGCCATCTCCAGAAGACTGGGTCTCAGCTGCCACAGGGGATTCAGGACAGGAGACCGTACCTACTGCAGGTGCCCCCCCACAGGTGTGTGTGTGAGCACTGAGGGGTCAGGGCCAAGCAAGTGTTGCGTCATCATCCCTAATGGTCGGCCCTGCCACCCACCATTTTAAGGGCATCAAGAGGATACCTGAGGGCTGCAAGGGGATGAGAGTTCCTGGAAGAAATGCCAGATGCTTCTTTTTTACGGCTCACCTAAAGATTCTCCTGTATCTGCTCCTCATTGTGGAAGGAGAGGTTGGGGTAGCCTTGATAGACCTGAGTTCTAAACCCAGCGCTGCCACATCCTCGCCATGTGCCTGTGGGTAAGCCACTTTCCCTCCCTGAGCCTCTGCTTCCTCATTTGTAAAACATGCCAAGAACAGTATCTGTTTCACCAGCTGGCAGTGAGAATTAAATTGTTCAACTCCACCGACTCCCTTAGTGCCCAGCACACGGTTTGCACTTAGCAGGTGGGCACTTTTAAGGAATATGGCCTGGGGAGGGCTACTGGGACTCCGGGGAAAGAAGCGAGGCCATGCCAGACATCTCTGTCTCCATCTGAGCTCTGCACTTGGTTTTCCTGATGCCTGGTTTGTTCCCATTTGATTCTTATTAAGATTCTCCACCCCCCACCCCGCGCCCTTCACTGCCCTCTAGCCTGGCCAGCCTGAAGTTTTCTGGGAGAACGAAGGAGCTTCTCTGGTAGCAACCAGCCTAGGGCTCAAATCTGGCTTCTTCCTGGGGAGATATTGATTCCTGGAATCAATATCTGGATTCCGGAAGGGCCTGGAATCTCTGCCTGGAGTAGGCGGGTTTCTGTGTGTAGAGCAGAGGTTACCACGTCTGGGGGACTTTCCACCTTTATTTTCCTTGGCCTGCATAGTGTTTTGGAAACATTTGAATTCATTGCTAAGATTTAGAAACCAGCAGCTTTCACCTGGCCCTGTGCTCACACTGCTGCCCTGGCAACAACAAGCTGGAGCTGGGTGTCCGCTGCCCCTGTAGTGGGGGCACGAGCTCTGTGGCTTGCCAGTTTCCACCTGGCTTCCTGGGCGCAGTTCCAGGGTTTGCAGCCTGGCCTTGTAGGCATGTGCCTCTGTGTCCTCCAGATAGAGGTAGCTGGACAAACTTTTGTGCATGTGTACGCAACTTCTAGGGTTCCCACCTCCCCGTTTACCCATCTACCGGCATCTGCACCCTCATGCCACAGATGTAACTCCTATTACTACAAATGAACCATCTCGGCTCCCCTCAAAAGCCAATCTCTTTACTGTAAACTAGATCCCCCCTGCTGTGGTTTGAATGTTTTTGTCCCCTCCAAAATGCATGTGTTGGGAACTTTATCCTCAGTGTAACAGTACTGGGAGGAGAGACCTAAGAAGAGGTGTTTAGAATCTAGGCAGAGCCCTCATGAATGAATTCATGTCGCTATTAAAAATGTGAGCTTGCAGTGAGCCGAGATTGCGCCACTGCACTCCAGCCTGGGTGACAGAGCAAGACTCCGTCTCAAAAAAAAAAAAAAAGTGCTTGCTGGAGTGGGTTCCCTCTTCTCTCCTGCTCTTCTGCCACGAGAAGACAGAGCTAACTGTTCCTCCCCTCTGGAAGACATAGCATTCAAGGCGTCATCTTGGAAGCAGAGACATCACGATCCAAACTGCTGGTGCTTTAATCTCCACCTTACCTGCCTCCAGAACTGTGAGAATAAATTTCTGTTCTTTATAGATACTCCAGTCTGTGGAGTTATAGCAGCACAAAACAGACTAAGACACCACCTCTCTTGACCACTCTAGGACACCATTCCAGCAACTTCCCAGATCTCTTCTACATCATCACTTTTTCTACTGGGCCATTTCTCTCAGGCCATGGTTATTTCTCCCATCTTAATAAAAACCTTCTCTTATCCCCACTTGCCCTACCAGCCACTGCTCTCATTCTCCGTGATCTTCTGCAGCTAAACTCCTCTAAAGCGTGAGCTACACCCATTGTCTCCAAATCATCCCCTTTCATTCACTTTTAATACCACTCCAGTCAGGCATTACCCCTATCACTCAACCAAAACTGCTCTGGCAAGATCAGTACTAACATGTGGCAAAATCCAAGGGCAAATTCTCAGGCTCACCTTACTCGGCCTGTCGGCACTGTCTGTCAGAGGCGACCACTTCCTCCTTTGGCTGCCGAGACACCTGACTCCACTCCTTTTCATTCTCCTTTGCAGGTTCCTCCTGTTCTCCTCATCTGCTTAAGTGAGAGTGCCTCCACCCTCAATATTTGGTTCTCTTTCTCCCTACCCTTACTCCCTCGGTGATTTCATTTGACTTCGTTTTTTAAATAAACCTACCTGTCAGCAACTCCCCAACGTGTACGTCCAGCCCAGGCTTTCTCCTGAACTCCAGGCTTCTATGGGCCCCTGCTACACAGCTTCTCCACCAGGAGGTCTACCAGACACCAAAAACTTCACATATCCCAAATAAAACTGCTGATTGTCTCCCCCAAAAGCTGTTCCACCTGTACTCCTCCTTCTCACCAAAACCTGTTCCACCTGTGTTCTCCTAGCTTCGATTACCACTCCGTGCTTCAACTGCCTGATACTTCTCACCACACCCACTGCTACCCACATGATCTTTTACTTGGTTAATTTTTAGAGACAGGGTCTTGCTCTTTTGCCCAAGCTGGCATGCCAGTGGCATGGTCATAGCTCACTGTAACTTTGAACACCTGGGATCAAGCGATCCTTCCCACCCCAGCCTCCCGAGTAGCTGGGACTATAGGTGTGCACCACCACACCGGGCTCAGCATGGTCTTTTTAGCTGGAATATTAATTACTACAGCCTCCTGACTGCTCTCCCTGCCTCCTTGCTTGCACCCTTGTAGTCTGTTCATATCACAGCAGCACAAGTCAGATCCTGTCACTCCCCAGAAGGCTGTCTAATGATTCTGTCCCACTTGGAGTAAAGCCCAGAGTCCCTACCGTGACTATAAGCCTCTATACAAATGGGCCCCCTGTGTATTCACCCCTACCACTCTCCCCTCACTCCTCCTGCTGCAGCCATCTGGACTGTTTGCTGGTTCTCAAAAATGCTGCCATGCTCCCATCTTTGGAGCAGCCTTTGCACTGGCTCTTCTGCCTGGAACATTCCCTAGGGTGCCACATGGCTATGACCCTCAACCTCCTTCAGACCTTGTTTAAATAATACCTCTTCAAGAAACCCCATGTGAAATTCTGCCCTGCCTTCCTCTGACCCACCCTGGCAATCCTTACTCTGCTTTTTTTCCCCCTTAGCATGTCATCTTCTATGATACCATATTATGATTTACTTATTTATAATATTTATTGTCTGTCTCTCCCCCATCCCCAATCCCAAGTGCCTAGGCACAAAATAAGCACTCAATAAATATTTCTTGAATATATGGATTTCTAGGAAGGGCCAGGGCTTTGATAAGATTATCAGAGAGTTTGTGGTCCAAAAAAACATTTAAAAAAAATCAAAACACCAAAAACTTCCAAGGAGTAAATATGTTTGGGAAAAAAAACAAACCACACATCAAACCCCCACTATTCTAGTCCTCAAAGAACCTTTCTGAGCAGAGACACAGCAGTAGAACCAATATATGTATTGCCTTTGGTTTCTCCTGATTCCTTCCTGATAATCTGTTGTTCTGGTTTGCATGACTGTGGAAGTGTTGGGGGTTCCCTCCCCAGTCTCGGGAGACCTTGAATGCTGGCTGGACAGCAGCTTCTAGACACCGTGAGAGAGCTCCCTCAGCAGCACATAGAGAGGAGAGAGACCATGAGATTTACCACGCAAAGCGGGCACTGTATGTGAAGTACATGCTGGTAGCAACAAGAACAGCAGTAAATACACAACAGAAAATAACCATCTTTGAAATGACAAATGGGACACATTATCTAAGCACTAACAGCTAAGGAGGTGGCTGCCCAAGCTCTGGTGGGCAGCTCCTCAGGAGAGAGAGGCCGACTTCTTTCCCGGTTGCCTGGTCTTCAGTCCTTGTAACTTTTCGTCTTTTAGCGCCTTCAGGAATGTATCTGCGGGAGAGCAAAACAAACTTAGCTGTAATAGAGATAAGGGCTTTTCCTAACACTTCCAAAGCAAACTCTTGGGAAGCAACTGTGCTTCCTTGAACCTAAAACCCCATTTCTGATCCAAGATGGGAGAGAAAAAAACAAAAAAGCGAAAACTCTGACTGTAAAAACATGTAACTGGTTCTGACTATACATGCAACACATCCAGTTACATGTGTTTTTACAGTCAGAGTTGCTAAGTCCTGGATTTCTTCTTCTTCTTCTTCTTTTATTTTATTTTTTTATTATTTTTTTTTTTTTTTGAGAGGGAGTCTTGCTTTTTCGCCCAGGCTGGAGTGCAGTGGCACAATCTTGGCTCACTGCAACCTTGGCCTCCTGGGTTCAAGCGATTCTCCTGCCTCATCCTCCCGAGTAGATGAGATTACAGATGCGTGCCCCCAAGCCCGGCTCATTTTTGTATTTTAGTACAGACAGGGTTTTACCATGTTGGTCAGGCTGGTCCTCAATGATCCTTATGTTGGTCAGGCTCCTGACCTCAAATGATCTGCCCGCATTGGCCCCCCCAAAGTGCTGAGATTACAGGTGCCAGCCACCACACCCGGCCCCTGGATTTCTTAACTATGAATACATACATAATACTATGTATTCATATTACATAATATGTATTCATTATTATGTATTACATACATAATACTATGTATTCATAGTTAAGAAATCCAGGACTTAGCAAAGCCCAGTTTTTCTAGGGACTGTTTTCCTTCTATGGCTATGAGAAAGGGTGCATTACAGTGTGTCTGATGAACTGAAGACCATTTCCATGGCCACATGGACCTAAGCATTTAGGTTATTTCATACTTCCCTTCTCTGTGTGGCAGGGGAGGCCAACTTAAGCCGTTATATACAATAGTTGGAATGATCTTTTTAGAACTATCTGCCCTTTTCCAGTGGTCAAGGACAAGCCTTAGCCAAAACAAGTGATGGGAAAGACAAAGTCTGCAGGACAACCTACCGCTACTGAAAGTTCTACTTTGCAATAGGTCCTTCTTGGAGTACAATGCATTCAACAACTTTACCCTCCAACAGGGAGGAGTCATTCAGCTAGTAGTCTAAGGGATCCTGCCCGCATCAGCACACCTGGTCTCCCCTGGTCCAGAGCCCTAAGATTTCAGACCTAAGACTAGATATCAGCCCAGGATCCTGGTGAGAGAACTGCTGGTGCCAAGGCCACAGAGTCCCAGGGGGGATGCCCTCCAGCATTAAGAAGTGGAGTGTCCCAAAGCTGCCCAGGAAACGGCCTTGGGCCTTGTGGTTCTTGCACAACTCCCACTTCCCCCTACAGACAACTGACAGTCACCTACTTCACCTTCCCCCCATGGAGAGCCCCGGTTTAAGACCAAACATTAAAGCTTAGGGACTGTCTGTGGTGGGTGGAGCTCCAGAGTACACAGGGTAAGAGGATGACTGTGCAGGAGGATTAAAGTTCGGGATGGGGTGGTGGTGGATGGAGTTCCAGGTGTGGAGGCTCAGAGTCCAGATTATCCAAAGGGTTTAGGATGGAGGGAGGATGGAGTTTGGGACTAAGAGGCTCATGAAGTTCAGATCTGTGGTGGGGGGAGGAGTCAGTTGAAGTCCAGGATAAGGGAGTCTGGGTGCTAGGGGATAGATTTTGGATCTGGGACTACTGGGGGCTGGGGTCAAACCAGGCTACATTTCGGGGCGGGGCATGGAGCCAATGAGGGAGCCAGGGCAGGCTAAGGCTGGGCTCGGTGGCCCTGACGAGGTCACGCACAGCGCTGGGAGTCGAAGCCGTCCCCAGTGATGGTGAGCAGTTCCAGCTCCTTAATCCGGATCTCCAGCTCGCACAGCTCCTCGGGGTGAGAGGCAGAGGCGAGCCTGGGGGTCGAGGGGCGGGGGGCCAGGGGCGAGGCAGCCACCTCAGGCCCCGGCGGCGGCGAGTAGAAGAAGCGCAGAGGCTCGTAGGGGATGGAGGCCAGGCCGGAGGGCCAGGGCGAGGGCCAGGGGCGCTCGCCGGAGGGACCCAGGCCGGGTGGTGGCGGGAGCGGGGGCGGGGGCGGGGGCGCCGGGGCGAGGGGCGCCTGGGGCAGGGACCCGGCCCCCGCCGCCCCACCCACTGGCGCCCCGCCCGCCTTCAGCGGTACAAAGAGCTTCTTCCAGATGTTGAAGTCGCTGAGCGGGGACGAGGAGATACCGCGGTCGTAGAGGGACGGGAAATAGAGGGGCGGGGCCGACCGCTGGCTCATGGTGGGGCTGTGGCTGCCGCGCCGCCCCTTTGGCATCGTTTGAATGAGGGTCTGCGTGGGAGGAACCCCGCGCCGGGAGACGCGCGCTCAGGCCCCGAGTCGCCGGGGTTTCGAGGTTCCACAAGCCCCGCCCCGACGGAGCGCGGCCCCACCCTTTCGCCTCAGCCCCGCCCCGAACAGGCGGGGTTCCAAAGCCCGGACGATCACGTCCCGGAACGTGGCCCCGCCCACCGGCGGCTGGCCGCGCCCGCAGTGAGAAAGCCACGCCCCCTGGCTCGCCTCGTCTCGCCTCCCGTCCCTCGACTCTGCCCACCGCCTCGCTCTGGCTCTGCGACGCCGCTGGCTCCCGTTGTCATATCCCAGCATACCCTCATCCAGAATAGGGAGCGGGCCAGGGCTGCGGGAGAAAGCTTGCTTCAGGCTTCCTCTCTTTCTCCCATCAGGGAGAAAAGTATTTCCTAGAAACCTGGCCTCTGCACCAGCAAACTTACCTCATTGCCTCACAGGCCGCGCCCACAGCAAAGAAGTCTGAGAAAATCAGTGTCTGATTTTTCATCCACTACTGTGGGAGGCAGACAAAGGAGAAGAGGATTGATTGAGAATGGCCGTTAGAGCCAACCCATGTATCTGCCAAACTTCAGCAGTGTTGAGGAAGATTCTAGAAAAGGGGATCCTCATCTGGTTTGTAACAGATCTGAAGGAGTATTTTCAGTGAAATGCAGTTTAGTTCTCTTCCAAACACAGATATCACCAGGAGCTAACAGGCAATGAGCTAACCACCAAAAGGAAATCCTGTCCGCCCTACCTCAAATACCTCACCCATTGCTTATAAGCGATTTGGACATTTTGTCCAAAGGACATGACAGCTCATTTATGTGAGTAACCTGTATTAGCCATAGACTGAGGGGAAATAACTAATACATTTTCTTGAGAGCCTCTGCCTAATGATCACTGGTATGAATAGTGATGGGTGGAGAATAGTGATGGGTGGAGGCCAGTTAAAGAGTCAGCATCAGCTTCACAAGTTAAATATATATATGCATATGTATCTGTACACACAGTACAAAGTGTGTGTGTGTGTGTGTGTGTGTCTGAGTGTGTGTGTGTGTGTCTGTCTCCAGCAAAGTGGAGAGAGTCAGATATTCAAGCTGGGTAGCCTTGGACAAGTCGCTTGACTTTTAAGTAGATTTTCTATAAAATAGAAATAAGAAAACCAGGCTGCCTCATAGGGTTGTGATCAGACAGAAGACAGAACAGTGTGTGTGAAACACTTCAACTTGGACACTTTGTCCAAACACAAGAAGCAGCTGTCCCTACTAAGGAGCATGTCTGAAACTGGGAAGCTTTTTCTTCTTCCCACACTTAGTTGTCACACGCAGTATTTGCACTCTGACTTTGGCAGCCACCCATCATTGTTTATTCATACCAGTGATCACTAGGCTGAGGCTCTCAAGAAAATGTATTTCCCCTCAGTCTATGGCTAATACAGGCCACGTGCGATAGCTCGGCACCCAGCCTGTAATCCCAGCACTTTGGGAGCCTGAGGTAGGGGGATCTCTTGAGGCCAAGAGTTTGAGACCAGCCAGGGGCAACATAGCGAGATTCTGTCTCTACAAAATAATTTTAAAAATTAACCAGGTGTGGTGGCATTCGCCTAGAGCCACTCAGGAGCTGAAGTGGGAGGATTTCTTGAACCAAGGAGGTTGAGGTTGAGGCTGCAGTGAGCCACAGTCACAGCACTGCACTCCAGCCTGGGTGAAAAGGCAGGACCCTGTCTCAAAAAAAAAAAAAAAAAAATCCTTATCTTCCATTAGTTTCCCCCGTATATTTAACTTCCTGTAATTTACTGCCCCAGAAGCTCAAACCTCTTTTCCTTTGCCTTGTCACTTTTCTACAATCGCCCATTGTTAAAATTGTATATAAGCTCTCAAGCCACTTCTTTGGGTTTTCACTTTGTTTCTGTAAGAACCCCATGTATCTGTGTAATAAACTTTGTCTTCTGTTAATCTGTCTTTGTCAGTTTAATTCTCAGGCCCCAGGCTCTGAACCTAAGAGATTAGAAGAAAAATTTTTTCACCCCTACAGAACCACAGTAATGGTAAGAACCAGGGTTTTGGACTCAGACTTGGGACCAAACCCTGGATCCACTATGTATTTGGCTGTGCGGCTGAACCTTTCTCAACCTCATTTTTTCATCAATATAATGGGAATAGTAATGGCATCTACTTGCTTAGGTTGGCAAGACTAAGCGAGACAGTTTAAGTACCTGGCAATGGCTTGTGTTCAACATTAGCTCTTATGATTACATATTGAAGGCCCTTAGAAGGAAAAGAGATTTTGCATTATATTTTTTAAATGAAGCAATAAAATCATTTTTTATGTATATATCTAGTTGCGGAGAAAAAATTACAATTTTTTCCCCCTTACTCCAAGATAATCTAAACAGATTTTACTCTGGATGGCTTAATTATAACATAATCCATGAAGTTATAGCCAGGGGGTTAAATAAGAAGTTGATGCCAAACTTGGTTTCTCTAACAAGTATGCAAGAAAACTCAGGTGCCGCAATGAACACTGAGATAAACTGCCGTCAGGAGGTGAAGTCCCTATGAGGTAATAATAAACCCACGAGGTTAAGGCAAAACCCTACGGTTGTTTCTGCAAACAAATGTCCAGGAAACTCAAGTTGGTGATGAAAGAACAGTCTTAAATTCAACTTCAGCAGAACCTTTCCCTCCCTGGGCTCCAAAGCACTATGTCACCTACATCTCCACTCAAATGCCCCATTAAGTACCATCCTGTTGGAGCTTCCTAACGCCCCTGCTCCCTGGCTTCATTTGGAACCAACTGAGAGAGACACATTAGTCCCTCTTCGTTGATCAGGGTCAGTTGGAGGATGTAGCTGTCGGCCTGGTAGCCAGGTGGGATTGCTAATCCTCCACCTCTACCTTAAGCTTACCCAGTGTGAGGCCAGGTTAGAAAGTCACAGGCCTTGGCAGCAGGGCGAGAGCCTTTACTGTCATAGTGAAGAGCTTGCCAAGGACAGGACTGATTCTTCCTCCAGCCTCACCGATCAGGGCAGTCATTGTTCCGTTGTCAGGTGGAGAGGGGCCAGAAGGGTCACACTGAAGAAATGTGACATGAGGGTGGAGATTCCTGTCCAGCACTTACACTATTTAACCATGGTTGACTCACTGCAGTTGGCACTAATTTTCTATTGCCACAGCCCTCTCCAGCCCGGAGGGCCTGGAGTACCTGAGGTGCTGTTGCCGGGTTCCCTTGGTCCTCAGACTGCTCCCTTCAGAGAAAACACAGAAAGCCTTCTCTGTCCCAAGGAGCCCCCTTCCCTTCCCTCACTCCAGCTCTGCATCTGGACACACTGTCAGCCATCAGACCCTGACCAGGTGCTCAGCCTCTTTAGGGATCTGTCACAATTTGCCGTGCCCCGTGGCTCAGGGCAGCCTTTGGACATGTAGTGCTTGTGTCTTGGAATATAAGAGTTGTGCCTGAATCTGGGACTCTCTGTGGCCCTGGGAAAATCACATCAGCTCTCTGAACCCCAATTGTCTCTGATATATAAAATGAAGACAATATCTACTTCATAGGGTTGATGTATTTGATGGACATATGTATAAGCACTGCCAGGGACAACTAGTAGGTGCTCATTGAAGTGTGGCTACAGTTATTATACAGTTACACATGGATTCCTTAATTCCCCATTAAGCCCTGGTGAATGAATGAGGAAAATGCAGCAGGGGGTCCATCCTAGAAAACCCAACCCACTCCAGATAATTGCGCCAGCCTCACACCTGAAAAGCTGCTTATTCGACCTGCTGAGGACACAATGATAAACACACACAAGACGCTACTGTGTCCCAGACACTTGTCTTAACTCATTTAACTTTTCTAACAACCCTAAGCCTAGGGTTCTCATTTTCCAGATGAGAAAACTGAGTAAGGTTAAGTAACTTGCCTGAGGGTGGCTGATTAGCATCAGAGCTGGCATTTCGAAGAGACAGGCCAGCTCTAGAGGCCAGCGTGTTTGGACAGCCTCCAAATTGTCACCCCAGCCTTCAGGGCAAGGCTGCACGCATGGCCTCTAATCTCCTACCCCTCTTCCTGGCAGGAGGCTGGCCCTGACCGGAGGTTGTTTGTGCCACAATTTAAGGACCAAGCTATTCTGGGAAGCCCAGAACAGTCTTTCCTTTATTATTCATCTCAGTTAACCATTGTGGTGGTCTGGACTTGGGGGTGCAGGCATTCCCATCTCCCTTTCAAGAAAGTTTCTAAAAAATGCAGACCAGCCTTTATTCTTGTTTTCCCAGGCAAATGTGGTCCTATGTACTTGCAGAGTAAGAATTAAAAAAAATAAACCTGAGAGGTAGTTTAGTGGAATAGGGAGTACAGAGGCCTGGAAGATGAGGCAGCTGGGTTTAAGCCCCATTAACCGGCATCAACTAGGCATGCTACCTTGGGCAAAATAACTGTAGCTAACACGTAGTGACCACTTACTGTTGTGCGTTCTCATGTTATCCTGATAGTAATACTTACAGGGTAGGTCTGTCAGAATTTTCTGTCCACAAGCAACAGAAGCTTACACTGAGAATTTATTGGAGGGCTTTGAGACAGCTCATGTAATTGAAAGCTCTTAAGAACTAGGTTTAGAAGGTGCAGAGACCAGGGCAACTTCAGGGATCCAGGTAGCAGGAAGGAATCGGTGGCCTCTTTGGTATGGCCACTGTGGTGGTAGACTGTCTACCTTGTTTGCTGAGTCTTCTGGCTTTCTTCCACTCTTCCTGCTCTTGGACATCAGACTCCAGGTTCTTCAGCCTTTGGAATCTGGAACTTGCACCAGTGGCTTGCCAGGGGCTCTTGGGCCTTTGGCCACAGACTGAAGGCTGCACTGTCAGCTTCCCCAGTTTTGAGGTTTTTGAACTCAGGCTGAGCCACTACTGGCTTCTCTCTATCCCAGCTTGCAGATGGCCTATTGTGCAACTTCGCCTTATAACTGTGGGAGCCAATTCTCCCTAATAACCTCCCTTTCATATATACATATATCCTACTAGTTCTGTCCCTCTGGAGAACCCTAATATATGAATTATAACTCTTAAGTTTCAGTTCTGGCCATAGCATTATGTTACACCAACATCAGCATCAATATTTTAGGTTGCCTAATTAATGTACCTGTAAACCTATAGCCAGCTTGGGTGGGGCTAGTGAGAGTCAGCGCCAGCATTGATCATATATAGAATCAACCTACTGGGGTTGGCCACGTTGTATGTAGCCACGAATAGCAAGGACGGGAACAGCAACATCCCTAGGGAAACCAATCACAGAAAGGCAGCTCACTACCCCACAGTAAAAAGAACCTGAGTTTCCCAGTTCAGTCCCCTGCTGGGTGCATGCTGCCCCTCCCATCTCCCAGAGGCTCTGGACCTACACAGCTGTTGAAAAAGAGAAAACGTCCTTACCTACAATGAACCATCAGAGGCACCCACCTAGAAATTAAGGTACTGTGGTCATTTATCTTACCCCAGAATAACAGGAGTGTGTATAAACAGGAAGCTTAAGTTTAGATAAATGAGTATCCATTATAAAAATTTTATATTGAATAACCTGTAAGTAATTTGAAAAAGAGACATCTGGCTAGTTTTCACTTATGTCTAAGTCAGTGGGGGTAAATGCATTGTGATTCACTGTAGGTTTTAGACTCTTACAGCCTTAACAACCCTGTAAATCCATAACTAGCATCTTCCTATCTGGCAGACCCTTTACAAATGCATTACCTCAAGCTTCACAACAATTCTTTGAGGTAGGCATAGAAAGTGAAAGTTCAGAAAGGTTTTTTAAAAAAACAAACAACTTGTCCAGAGGCATAGCCAATTAGTGGAAGAGGGTTTGAACCCAGGTTCCTAACTACAAAAATCAACAGATTTAACTGCTGCTTCCTGAAATGAAATATCTACAAGTAGCAGGCATAGAGAAACAGACTGGCAGATAGTGTTTTGAAATGATTTTCTGTTTCCAGGAAGGCCTAACTAGGTCGTGCTCACCTCACGCTACTGAGTAACTTCCCAGTAAAAAAAAAAAAAAAAAAAAATTGCACTTTATGTTTTCGTTTCTAAAAAGAGGCAGAAACTGATGTCTTCAAAGTAAAAAAGCACCAGGGACCCATTCTAGACTTTCCAAAGTTAGGCACATATTAAAGAGAGTATGCAAAATAGGCAGAGAAGTAGACTCGCTGACCTGAGGAGCTGAGTGGGAAGCATGGACTTGCCAACTTACCTAAGTGACCTTGAGCAATCCAGCTAACTTTGCATAGTTTCCCCTTGTGTAAAGTGAGGTTCAAGTACAGATGAAAATGTATATAAAACATAGAGCTTAGAACCCTGTACCAGAAAGTTGCCCTCATCACAATGAATGTCAGTTAGTACTAGCTCCAGCCAGCTGCTCAGCCCATCGAGAATCCCTCAGGCGGATCTGTTAGCATTAGTTCAGATCTGTTAGCAGCAACAGAAACTAATGTGAGCTAGTAGACTTTGAACACTGCTAAAGGACTTACCAAGAGAACTCAGATGTATAAAGCTGGTTAATTCTGTCAAGAGGCCCAAAGTCTTGGGCAGACTCCTATTTTTTCAGGACACACGTGACATAAGACATGGGGGCTGACTGCAAGGACACAAGAAAAATATACCCATACCTTGAGGCCCCCCAGTACATTCAAGACTAAGTTTGGCAAATGGATTAGCATCTTTCAGGAAATACCACGAGCTCCACTTATCTACTCATCAGGTGTACCTTGCACCCCTAGCTCATCCCCCCAAGGGGACAATCCAATGGGCTTATCACCACCCAATACTGAACACTATGACAGTTCCTGTAAATCCAGATGAGTGGAGGGCACAGGGTATTGGCTCTCGAGCAGAGAGCCAGTAGGCACGACTGGCGTTCGGTTCCTAATGCCCCTGCTCCCTGGTTTCATTTGGAACCAAATGAGACAGACACATGAATCCCTCTTTGTTGATCAGGGTCAGTTGGAGGATGTAGCTGTCAGCCTGGTAGCCAGGTGGGCTTGCTAATCCTGCACCTCTACCTTAAGCTTACCCAGTGTGAGGCCAGGTTAGAAAGTCACAGGACTGGCCAGGCGCGGTGGCTCATGCCTGTAATCCCAGCACTTTGGGAGGCCGAGGTGGGCGGATCATGAGGTCAGGAGATCGAGACCATCCTGGCTAACATGGTGAAACCCCATCTCTACTAAAAATACAAAAAAATTAGCCGGGTATGGTAGCGGGTGCCTGTAGTCCCAGCTACTTGGGAGGCTGAGGCATGGTGTGAACCCAGGAGGCAGAGCTTGCAGTGAGCCGAGATCACGCCACTGCACTCCAGCCTGGGCAAGAGCGAGACTCCATCTCAAAAAAAAAAAAAAAAGAAAGAAAGTCACAGGACTTGGCAGCAGGGAGAGAGCCTTTACTGTCATAATGAAGAGCTTGCCAAGGACAGGACTGATTCTTCCTCCAGCCTCACCTATGGGGCAGTCATTGTTCCGCTGTCAGGAGGAGAGGGGCCAGAAGGGTCACACTGAAGAAATGTGACATAAGGGTGGAAGTTCCTGTCCAGCACTCTTACACTCTCTATTTAACCTAGGCTGACTCCCTGCAGTTGGCACTAATTTTCTATTGCCACAGCCCTCTCCAGCCAGGAGGGCCTGGAGTACCTGGGATGCTGTTTGCCTAGGACTGTACATGTCTTTACATTACAGTACTGCCTTTGGGTCCAGGCACTCAACCTTGTCTATGGCATGAGTCACAGCAACTTTCTGCAGAAAGCAACCCGAAAGTTTAAGGCCATTTATATTACCCTTGTTGATTTAGACAGCTTAACAGCCCCATCTCCCCATTTAGTGGCACCCAGATTCTGCTTTAGAGGACTACCTTCTTCCCAATGTAGTCTGGCCAAAAAGTGGGTACATGATACAAGATAGCAGTAAGCCAGTCTCATCCTAGAATCTCAATCCTGAAAGAGGCTTCCGAAACTGTCGACTCCTGGCTTTCTGGAGTTTGGCTGAATTCCCCACCCTCTCGCCCCCAAAAAAGTTCCCAGAAATTCATTTTCTGCTTACGTTCATCAAAATTGATTCTCATTCCTTAGAACTCACATGAAATGAGCTTCTTTGCTCAGCCGGTGGCTGTGGGCATGGTCAGTACTTCCTCAGGCCAAAAAAAAAAAAAAATCCTATTGAGGAAAGAGTCACACCTAGTATTTTGTCTTGAAACAGAGGATTAAAGATGATGTAAGGAAAGACACCGAGCTAACAGAGAACACAGAGCACCAAGGTAATGCTAAGTTTTGATAAGCAAGTCTCTATTTTCCTATGTTCAGGGAACGGCATCAACAGAAGAAAGCTGGCTCTGCTCAGGATGTCTTCTTTCAGTTGCTACCATTAAGCATATTGCATATGCTCTTATCCTTTTCGGCCATAACCACATTCATCCACTTGTTGTATTTCATTTTCAGAAAGGCATCATTCATTGCACTCGGTTTGTCTAACAGAGTATAATCAAGGGTTTTTTTTCAACATTAATCAAGAAATTCCTCCATCTGCAAAAGTCAGGCTATGCCATTAAATACAGCCAAGATCATAAAATACAAATGTCATTAAGTCTACTGAATCTTGAGATTCATTCACTAGAATACACAGGGAAAAGGAAAAAGTTTGCCCTTGTGAAAGGTGTGTTATCATTTTTTAGAAAGAGCTTCTGAAAGCCTCAAACATCTGTGACTGTGCTAATAGCCGTTACAAAGGTATTTTATACAATCTATGCTGAATCAGCTAGGAGTTAACAGGAGGCTGGATGCAGAAGGTAAAACATACCCCTGCAGATCTGTTGTTATTAAGGATGACCTTTGGCAGTCTCAAACTGTAACTACAGAGGTTGTTCCCATTGCATTCATACTATATACACACACACCTGAACAGCCTTCCTACCAGTAACATTTAAAATAAGCACACTTAATGCTGCCAGTTACATGTAGTAGAGTGTTCACTCTGTAACTGTGTGTGGCAAAGCCAAGATATCCTACCATTCCAATAAAAAAAAGGCAAGGGAATAGCTTTAACACACCATTCATGCATGCTATTACACTTTTCCAGTGAAAGATAACAAAGCCCATATAAAATTTAAAGACAGAGGAAAAACTCGACTTTCAGCCACTTGTACCTCTCTAAGTTTTCATGCCCTGCTATCTGGAACACTTCCCCACTTCCCTGCCAGAAGTCCTCTAGCTCTGCATTAAGGATCCTGTTGTCCCTGACTGACACCCACATATGGAACATTTGGCATGCCTCCATGGCAACACGGGAGCCCTGAAGTTTATGAAAGCGTTCCATGTGAGAGAGGATGCTCATACACTCCCGCCCCACCCTCCAAAGATGTACTAATGATGCTAACTGACCACATCCAAGGAGCCAGAGGAAAAATAATCTGAGGGCTGCAGAGAACCCATTCAAGCTGTCACTGCAAAGCTGGTCTTCCCAAGAGCAAAGGAGGAAGCACGCAATCTAGTTCAAGTCACACGTACTTCACTCTTAGACTTCTTCCTTCAAGTGGGGCTTCCCTGCAAACAGGACTGGTCTTCAACATCTCCCAGAGCCCCTCTATCTTAGCCAGGTTGCTCAAGCTAATTTTATTCTTTCCCAACAGGATCCGTTTGGAAAATATCAAGCCTGTAGAATGCGGCAGCAAGAGAAAGGGGACTACGCAGGAATGGGGAGTTTGGGAGAAGCTCTCCTGGTGTTGACTTAGGGATGAAGGCTCCAGGCTGCTGCCAAAAATGGAGTCACCAGCAGAAGAACTGTTTTCTCTGATAAGGATGTCCCACCATTTCCAAACTGTTCGTTAAAGTTACACAGGTCCTTCTTGCAGCAGTTGTACGTTAGCTCATTTTCCTTCAAGTGGGTTGAAATGTTGTTGAAATTGCAATTCGCAGACTTCCAACACCGGTTATACACTCGTAAACCTGTGGGGAGACACACACAAGGGTAAGAAAGTAAGTGGGAAGAGTTCTGTATCTGCTTTTGAATCCTCAATTCTATTTCGTATGTATCCTGTGCAAGCAGAGACATCTAGGCAAGATGCTCACCCCAGGTGGGTTGTAAAGGAGAACAATTAAGTAAATAATGATACACCTCTAAACAGAGCTTTTACAGAAAACCAAGGTCTCA
Organism: Hylobates moloch; assembly: GCF_009828535.3. Lineage (NCBI taxonomy): Eukaryota > Metazoa > Chordata > Mammalia > Primates > Hylobatidae > Hylobates > Hylobates moloch. The sequence continues at coordinate 14,150,872 of NW_026652286.1, read as the reverse complement.
TCAGAGCCAGTATAGTTATGGGGGTGGGATGGAGGAGGAACAGGCATTTATACTGTTAAGAGGGAAATTTGGTAATATCTGCCAAGATTTTAAACACATGCCCCCTTTGATCCAGCAATTCCACTTTTAGAATTTACGCTATGAAGTTACTTGGGGATTTTTTCCTTTTCTTTCTTTTTTTTTTTTTTTTTTTTTAAGAGATAAGGTCTCACTTTCTTGTCCGGTCATCTGGTCCTGAACTCCTGGGCTCAAGTGATCCTCCTGCTTCAGCCTCTCAAAGTGATAGAATTATAGGGGTGAGCCACCATGTCCAGCCAAAGCTATGTATAAGATATATGCTCAAGAATGGTCAGAAAAAAACCTGAAAAACCCAGTCCATTAATTTTTAAAAAGTGTTAAAGAAATTACAATAGAATTCCTTACAATGCAAGTTCCATGCAGATAAGAAATGACATGGGCCTACAAGTGCTAACATGGAAGGAGCTTGATTTAAAAAAAAGGGGGGGGGGGCAGAAAAATAGGTAAATTGGACTCCATCAAAATTTAAAACTTTTGCGCTTCAAAGGACATTATCAAAAAATAAAAAGAAAACTGACAGAAAGGGAGAAAATGTTTGCAAATCACATATAAAACACCAGGTGCAGTGGCTCACACCTGTAATCCCAACACTTTGGGAAGCCGAGATGGGAGAATTGTTTGAGGCCAGAAGTTTCAGACCAGCCTGGTCAACATGGCAAGACCCCCTCTCTATTTCTTTTTTAAAGTTATATGTAAGAGCATAGTATCTAGGATATAGAAAACATTCTTAAACTCTACAATAAAAAGACTAACCCAATTAAAATATGGGCAATGAGGCCAGTGTGATGGCTCACACCTGTAATCCCAGCACTTTAGGAGGCTGAAGTGAGAGGATTGCTTGAGGCCAGCCTGAGCAACATAGTGATATCCCAACTCTACAAAAAAAAAAAATTAAAAAATTATCCAGGCAGGGTGTTGCGCCTTTAGTCTTAGCTACTTGGGAGACTGAGGCAGGAGGATCACTTGGACTCAGGACTTTAAGGCTGCAGTGAGCTGTGACTGTACCACTGCATTCCAGCTTAGGCAACAAAGCAAAACCCTGCCTCTTTAAAAAAATTGGCAAAGGATTTGAATAAACATTTCTCCAAAGAAGATTCTCAAATGGCCAATAAGTATATGAAAAGATGCTTGATATCATTAGTCATTAGGAACATGCAAATGAAAATCACAGTGAGATACCACTTTATACTCACTAGGATGGCTAAGATCAAGAAAATGGTAAATAGCAAATGTTGCAAGGAAGTGGAAAAAATTGGAACCCTCAAACATTGCTGGTGGGAATGTAAAATGGTATAGATACTCTGGACAAATCTGGCATTTCCACAAAAAGTTAAAGACAGAGTTATCCATTTGACTGAGCAATTCCACTCACAAGTGTATATACTTCTGCCATTCTCTGGAAGGATTCCCAAGTAATTTAATACTGTTATCATCATGGAAGAATACATTTCGTTTATGTTTCTATTGAGTTTTTCAAATTTGCCACACGGATTATTTTTAAAATATTTGAAACTTCATTTTAAAAATCATTAGATTATTCAGTAATACAGGAAAAGTTTCTACAAGAACATGCCATCATGGTCTCATTTTTGGAAAAATAGCCTTGGGCACACAGGAAAATAAAGGTCAGACGTATACACTCCAAGTATCTTATCGTAGTTTGAATTGAAAACTACGTTCACACACAAGTTTCCACATGAATGTTCATGGCACCATGATTCAAAATTGCTAAACAGTGGAAACAACCCATATGTCCATTACTGGTGAATGGATAAACAAAATGTGGTATATCCACACAATAGAATACTATGTGGCCACAACAGAATGAAGTACTGATACATGCCACAGCATGAGTGAACCTTGGAAACATTTTGTGTAGTGAAAAAAAATCTAGTCGCAAAGTGCCACAATACTGTATGATTCCTTGCATATGAAGTGCCCAGGAGAGCCAAATCTATGAAGACAGAAAGTAGATCAGTGACTGCTCGGTCATGTGGGAGGGAGGAGTGAGGACTGACTGCTAACAGGTTTCTTTTCAAGGTGACAGAAAGATCCTGGAATTAGACAGTTGCGATAGTCATACAACCTTGTAAATACACTAAGAGCCACTGAATTATACACTTTAAAACGTAAATGTTCTGGTATGTAAATTATATCTCAATAAAAAACCGTAGATGCAGAACAGTGTAGAGAATGTGACCCATTTGTGGAAATAAGAGCATATATACATTGAGGTAAGTGCATTTATTTTTCTCTGGAAGGATTCCCAAGTAATTTAATAGTGTTATCATCATGGAAGAATACACTTTGTTTATGTTTCTATTGAGTTTTTTAAATTTGCCACATGGATGATTTATTTTTAAAATATTTGAAACTTCATTTTAAAAATCATTAGATTATTCAGTAATACTGGAAAAGTTTCTACAAAAACACGCCATCATGGTCCCATTTTTGGAAAAATAGCCTTGGGCACACAGGAAAATAAAGGCCAGAAGTATACACTCCAAGTGTCTTATCGTAGTTTTTTTAATATTCAGAAAAAGCATGTTAGGTGAAAAATGTATTAGTTGAGAGAGTGGTGTTATGGTAGATTTTCTTCTCCAAAAATAACTGAGTGCCTATGTGCTAGATACTGGGGTGTAAGAAGGTATTTGTCCTTGCCCTGAAATTGGTTTCTTCTGTGCTGGAAAGAAAAAAATGCAGATGCATACTTCCTTATTTCAGGCGTGTAGCTAATTTACCCAATTCCATGCAGAGCTTGGAACACAACACTTCTCAGTTTACAACTGTTGGCATAACTGTCCTGTCCTTCTCCTCTGAGGGGATGGGTATCTGGATTGGAATTTAATGAAGTTTAGTCAAGTGGCAGAGTCCAGATAGAGTATTCCAGAAATGGCTCTAGTTGCTGAAGTCTTAACTAAATAACTGGAAGCTTCTAATATTGTACTAGAGGCTGCTGATGATTCAGACAAGTTACTGCTTTGTAATAGTAATTAAGCACTGGAACTTGAAAAGCCTTAAAGCTATCAGAATTTTAATTAGGGAAGCCTAGAAGCTTGAGGAGAACAGACAGTAATTTATTAATAATTGCTACCAATTAATCATTTACTATGTGTCGTGCAGCATATCAAAGTGCTTTACTTGAATTATCATATTCAAACAACAGCCTTAACAATGGTAATCTTCTCACCAAAGCCAGCCTCGGAATTATCCACATGAAAGTGGATTATATCAGAATGCCTGGAGTGTAACAGGTTTTCTCCTCCCCACTCTTTTTGAAGACTTTGGCTCAAGTCTATCTAAAGCCAACAGTCTTCAGCTGTCCTAGGCACCCTTAAATGTGGCCCTTGTTCAGAATGTCATTACAGCAATGACCACTTGACACTGCCATCAGAGGCTCCTTCAAGACTAAGTACATTTAACCTTGCTTACACTTCCATGGTTTATACTGCTAGGATGCCAGTAAATATTGGTTGAATTAGCAGCCAACCTGTCTCTCTTCTAGACTTAAATTTGTATAGCACCATCATATCTGTCGCTGTGCAAACGTCATAGAGTATAGTTACACAAACTTACATGGAATAGCCTAGTACACACTCAGGCTATGTGGTATGTCCTACTGCTCTTAGGCTACAAACCTGTACAGCAAGTTACTGTACTGAATACTGTAGGCCACTGTAATGCAGTGGTAAGTATTTGTGTATCTGACCATATCTAAACATAGAAAAAGTACAGTAAAAATATGATACAAAAGATTTTAAAAATGGTACACCTGTACAGGGCACTTACCGTGAATGGAGCTTGTGGGACTGGAAGTCAGTGAATGAGTGGTGGGTGAACGTGAAGGCCTAGGACATTACTGTACACTACTGTAGATGTTTTAAATATTGTACATTTAGTCCACACTAAGCTTATTTTAAAAAATCAACCCTAGTTTACTGCCACTTTACTTTAGAAACTTTTTAATTTTAAATGTTTTTACCTTTGTAATAATACAGGGTAAAACACAAACATGTTATATAGTGGTACAAAAATATTTTCTTTCTATTCTTACTTTATAAGCTTTTTTATTTAAAAAAATTTTTACTTTAAAAACTTTTTTTGTTTTTGTTAAAAACGAAGACACAAGCACACACATTAGCCTAGTCCTACATAGGGTCTCGATCATCAGTATCACTGTTTTCTACCACTTCATCTTGTCCCACTGGAAGGTCTTCAAGGGTAAGAAAACTCATGGGGCTGTCCTGTCCTAGGAGAGCAATGCCTTCTTCTGTAATACCTCCTGAAGGACCTGCCTGCTGAGGCTGTTTTTTTTTTCTTTTGTAGAGACAGAGTCTTGTTCTGTCACCCAGGCTAGAGTGCAGTGGCGTGACCTCGGCTCACTGCAACCTCGCCTCCCGGGTTCAAGCAATTCTTCTGCCTCAGCCTCCTGAGAGGCTGTTTTATAGTTAACTTTTTTTAATAAGTAGAAGGAGTACATGCTAACATGATAAAAAATATAGTAAATACGCAAACCAGTAACACATTTATTATAAAACATTATATACTGTACATAATTATCAAAATATCAAGTATTATATATTGTGTTATATTTTAGTTTTGTAAGAAACTACCAAACTGTCATCCACAGTAGCTATACTGGTTTGCCTTCCCACTAGGAATGAATCAAAGTTCCCGCGGCCGCTGGGTGTGGTAGCTCACGCCTGTAATCCCAGCACTTTGGGAGGCCGAGGCAGGCAGATCACTTGAGGCCAGGAGTTTGAGATGAGCCTGGGCAAAATAGTGAAACCCCGTCTCTACTAAAAATACAAAAATTAGCTGGGCATGGTGGCTTATGCCTGTAATCCCAATTAGAGGCTGAGGCATGAGAATCACTTGAACCCTGGAGGCAGAGGTTGCAGTGAGCTGAGATTGCACCACTGCCCTCTAGCCTAGGTGACAGAGCAAGATCTTGTCTCAAAAAAGAAAAAACAAACAAACAAACAAAAACAAAGTTCCCATTGTTCCACATCCTCACCAGCATCTGGAGTTGTCAGAGTTTTGGAATTTGGTCATTTTAATAGGTGTGTCTCATTTTTGTTTACATTAACCATTTATAAGAAATTTTGGGATTTAAGAGCTGGAAAAAGATCTTGGCTCTGACCTCCTTTCCTCTCCTCCCTACCTCTGCTGTCCAACACATACATTTCATAAATGAAACACAGAGGTGGAGAGAGCTAGCTGGTGGCAGGACAGAAGTCAGAGCTCCTAATTGCTGCTCTAATATTCATTCAACACATAGTAATTGCCCTTATCGTCTCATTTGGAAACTATACTTAGTTTAATTATACTTAGTAGTGAGGAGTCCAAGAGACACAGTTGATCAAGCTAAAGAGCCAAGTCTTCTGTGCTCATAAATAATGACCATGTTCTCTCTAGGGGCCTTACTACGCTTTTTACATTAACAGTGAATGAACATGGTCTTCCAGTGGGGCAGAGGGACTGGTCCCCTACAGAATCAAGAGCTCTGAATGGAAGGTTTGGAGTTTTAGCTGCAATCCAGCTAAATTATATCAAATTTATCAAATCCAGCTAAATATATCAAAATTATCAGATAACCCTGTTTTTTTAGACAGGGTAACTATAATTTGTCTTTAGTTATTGAAGGATTTCTCCTTTCTGGGGAAGTTAATCATCGTTATCGCAGGTTTTTCTGAACATGTGGGTGTCCCAAGGCTTTTCTGAGTTTACCTGACATGTTCACCATTTCTTGATGTTGACACTGGGGGTAGCTGGTGTAGAAGGTCTAAGAGTACAAATAACCTTGTGGAGTGTGTTTATTATTAATCTCTTAGAAATCTAAGCCTGAGGGTTTTACCTTGGACACTAAGAACATTCTGAAACCGCCGTTCCTCGCTGGCATCATTTGCACACATCGATTCTATCCAGAACCATATCCCAGCAAGAACAGAGGGCATGTCTCTGCTGGTTTCTTTCCTCTACCACTTCCTAAACTCTATTTTAACAGGGTTGATGGAGGTGAATATTCTGTAGTCTAACAAATCTGGAAAATGCAGACTGGACAGGACTTGTGCATGTTAGCATTGCCCACCCCCACATTCATGAGCACCTTGCTCTGAGGCTACCGAGCCCTGGCACCTGCTGTTGCCCCTCCCAGGCACACCCTTCCCTTCTTAGCCCTCTTACCTCCTACTTGTCCTTTGAACTCAGCTTGAGTCTCCTCAGGACTCTGAATATACCAGATACCCCATGGAATGAGACAGAGGCATACATAATGACATTTAGGACAGCCAAACAGGCCTTTGTCATAATTTTAATCGCATGTGTCCTTTCTTTATCTTTGCATCCCTAGCTCCTAACCCTCTGCTGGGCACACAGTAGGTTCTCCAAGGTCTGGGAGGCAGCACAGGGCTGCTGTTAAAGAGCACAAGCTTTGGAATCAGATGGACTTCCATGTTCAATTCCTGAGTCGGTTACTTAACCATAATTTCTTGCTTCATCTGAGCCTCCATTTCCACATTTATCAAACGGAAATAAAATATCACCCTTAGAAGTAAGTGCAAAACATTAAATTTAAAATGCATGAAGAAAGTGCTTAGCCCAATACACATCTGATGCTAATAAATGGTAGCTATTACTTGATGCAAGGCTAATGAGGATTACAGTGGCACAGTTTTTTTCCCAGGCACTTATTACCCCATTACATTTAGGAGACAGGGGAGGCTCTTACCAGCTTTGGTAATGAGACACACATCAAAACCAGATGAACAATTGACGGCTGTTTTGCAGTCAACAGTTGGGTTAGGACAGTCGTAGCACTGCAGGCTATGACCTAGAATCAGGAAGAAAGTCAGGATCTCTTAAAGCAGCACTGACTTGTCCCCTGGCAGCCCACCATCTCCATTAATATGGGCCCAAAGTCAGCAACTTGTGGTATACTCCCATTCCCGCACAAATGTATAGCAGTTATATCTTTCCAAATTCAAACTACAGTTCCAGCAACATTTTTTGGACCCTGATGTAAGCACAAAGGAAATATCCACATTTGAAAATCCATCTAACCGTGCAATTGAGAAGCTTCCTCCTAACCTGCAACTGGAAGGAGATTAGTCTGCAATGTAATGATGTGTTAAGAAGAAATTACCGAGAAACAAACAGAATTCTGTAAGTGTCTTCCAAGCAATGAATATGCTCAATTAAATCACATCCTCGTGGGTTGCTGATCAGTGTCTGGCAATACCTATCTGCATGAAAATACATTTTCAAAATGAAATATGTAAAATGTCATCACAGATTAGTATTAATAGATGAACATCTGCAATTGATTTGATGCGAGGGAACACTAATTTTGAACCCCAATTAAGCAAATGGTTATCCCCCTAAAAAGAATTCTATTCCCCTCATTAGTAGATGTGTATTATTATAGCTGGACTCAATAATTATGTTGTGAATTCTGTCAATAAAAAAATCTGTGAAAATTTTGTTTCTTCTCTTATTATTGAGGTAAGTCTCATAATACCCTTGATTTTGCCTCTTGGCCTGCAAAGCTTAAAATATTTACTATCTGGGCCAGGCGTGGTGGCTCACGCCTGTAATCCCAGCACTTAGGGAAGCCGAGGAGGGCGGATCACCTGAGGTCAGGAGTTTGACACCAGCCTGGCCAACATAGCGAAACCCCATCTCTACTAAAAATACAAAAATTAGCCAGGCATGGTGGTGCACACCTATAATCCCAGCTACTTGGGAGGCTGAGGCAGGAGAATCGCTTGAACCCAGGAGGCAGAGGTTGCAGTGAGCCAAGATTGCACCACTGCACTCCAGCTTGGGTGACAGAGCAAAACTCTGTTTAAAAAAAAAAAAAAAAAATTGCTATCTGGTCCTGTACAGAAAAAGTTTGATAACCTCTGAGATAGGGTATCATTACTGAACCTGAACTACCCCCTTCTAAGGGACTGACCGAATGCCAGGAGTACACATTGTCAAAGACAAGACAACAGCTGTGCACTTTAAACCCATGGGCATAGGACAGCTGGGTACCAGCAGACACAACGTGAGGGTCATCTTACATCAGAAGCAAATTGCCTCCAGTTCCCTAGTTTGAAAAACAATTATTGCTCCCAGTCAATTCTTAGGACTCATCCTTGCTAGCTGTCAGTTTTTGCTGGGTTATTTTTCCGTCTCCATTTTTGTAACGGTGACAAGAAAAAGATGAGATACAGTCCACACACGTGTGATGGGGAGAGACTGAGGAAGCAAGAGTTGGAAGGATATCTTCCTGGTTTGTATGGATACCCCCTTTTCCATCATCAGAGATAAACTATCTTCATGCCATATGACTTCTACCATGTAATCAGTATTTGGCAGTACCTACCTCTGTGAAAAGACATTTTCAAAGATGAAACACGTAAAATCTCACGAAAGAATGTCATGGTTAAACCAAGTGTGGGTTTTAGAGCCCAAGAGCTGACTTCTAGTTCTAAGGCTGAAGCCTAGGTTTATCACCATGGAAATAGATTTTTCAGTGGAAAGTCCAGTGGAAGGAAGGTGGGTGCTCACTTCCTGAGCACAGACAGGAACCCAGTTCTCTAGAGCATCTGAAATGGCCATGCCTGCCCTCACAGGTGTGAAATCCTACCCAACAGAGGATCCTCTGACTTGTGAAGGTTCCGGATTAATGCCTTGAAATATTAGTTTTAAAAAACAACAACAACAACAAAAACTAGGCCACGTGTGGTGGCTCACACCTATAATCTCAGCACTTTGGGAGGCCAAGGTGGGTGGATCACTTGTAGCCAGGAGTTTTAGACCATCCTGGCCAACATGGTGAAACCTTGCCTCTACAAAATATACAAAAACTAGCCGGGCGTGGTGGTACATGCCTGTAATCCCAGCTATTCAGGAGGCTAAGGCACGAGAATCACTTGAGCTTGGGAGGTGGAGGTTGCAGTGAGCCAAGATTGCACCACTGCACTCCAGCCTGGGAGACAGAGCAAGACCATGTCTAAAAAAAAATAAAATAAAATAAAATAAAATAAAATAAAATAAAAACCAACCTCCTCCTTCCCCACTTTTTTGCAGATGACAAGACAGATGTCTGGAGAGGTGACGTGACTCACACAAGGACACCTGGCTACAAAGCAGCAGAGCTGGCGGCAGCCCTGGGGCCTGTGGGCAGGGCCCCATCCACCAGGCTTTGTTTGTTCTCCCCAACTGTCAGCCTGTGGCTGTCATGCCTGTGTGAGAGGGAAGCCACAAGGAGAAGGTGCAAAGATGCAATTTTTCTTTGGTCCCTCCCTTGTGCCAGACATGTATTCACACGCGTGAAATGAAAAGAATCTAAGATGAAGGGTGTTGTTCTTGAGACTGGCCATGTTTGAGGGCCATTTTAAAAGGTTACCTGTAGACATGGATTTTTGTGCTGGCTAGATCCCGGGCTCATTTGGCTTCTTAAGAAACCTTTAGAAGGAAAGGCTAAAACCCATGGTTGGAATGTCTGTGGGCAAAAATATTCATGGCAACCATGTTCATTCAATGTTCCAATATATGTGCATCGATGTGCTAAGCTCTTCATAGGATTGTTAAGAGAAGTAGGCTCAATTATCTTCATCCCCACCTTGCAGGAGAAAACTAAGACTAAGATGTGAACTAAATTGTTCAAAGCCACACAGCTACTAAGTGACCGAGCAGAGCTCAAACTCAGGCTGTCAGTTCTAAAATCCAAGCTTGGTTAACCATGATGTTCTTCTAATTGACCTGAGTGGGAAGAGAAGGAGACCCTAGATTATGGGGGAAACTGAGGTCAAAAACAAGCAACAGGGCCAGGTGGAATGGCTCACGCCTGTAATCCCAACACTTTGGCAGGCTGAGGTAGGTGGATCATTTGAGTTAAGGAATTCCAGACCAGCCTGGCCAACACGGTGAAAGCCTGCCTCTACTAAAAATACAAAAATTAAAAAATAAATAAAAAAAAATACAAAAATTAGCCAGGCATGGTGGCATGCTCCTGTAATCCCAGCTACTCAGAAGACTGAGGCAGGAGAATCACTGGAACCTGGGACACAGAAGTTGCAGTGAGCCGAGATCGCGCCACTGCACTCCAGCCTGGGCGACAGAGTGAGACTCCATCCCCCTGAAAAAAACAAACAAAAAAAACAAGCAATAGGTCAGTGGACAAGAGTTTGATATTTTAGCCACTAAGCCAGGGTAGACAAGATTTCCCCTGGGCTATAAGAGGCAGAGCTCAGAGGAAAGTTCCCCTGCAGGGTCCTGAGACCCTTTTGGGCAGCAGCAAAGAAGGCCTCTCATCTGTGGGCGTGTGAGCTTCACATCTCAGTTCTCTGAGAAAGGGCTGAAGTGCACCCCAAGACTTGTCACAGAGAAGCTGATGGTCCCAAGCTTGCTCCATAAACAAATGCAGACTGCTGGAAGTAGGATGTCACTGGGCTATTAAAATTCTAGAAAATATTCCAACTTAAGCAGCAGAGACAGAAAAAAAGAAGGAACCAAGAAAAATGAATAAATAAAAAATAATTATAGAAAAAATATAGTGTTGTAACACAGGTGAACCACATTACAGTGCACCCTGGCTAGAATCACGGAGGGTGGGGAAGAACGGGTGCCACGACTTCTCTTTCTGCTCAGAAAGGGAGAACATATTAAAGTGTGTCCTGGGGCAAGTAACTACTTTGCCTTCGTTTCCTCAGCTGTAATATGGGAGGTAACAGCACCGACCTCCCGGGATGGCTGGACGGATTTAAATGAGACAGGCTCTGGCACAGTCCCCAGTAAACAATAAACAGTCAATATATGGTTGCTATTAATATTCTAAGACATGCTACAGTGGCGTGGAAATCTTTTTTTAAATTGCTCATTGTATTGCCACTTTCTTTTCTGCTCCCCCCACCAACCATATTTATAAAAAACAAAAAACCAGCAGTGGCCAAGATGTTATACCAACATGACACAGGAGACAACCACATTTGATCCTTACAATGAAGCCTGTGTGTTTCCACTGTTATAGAAGTTGACTCAGAAGCACAATTTCCTCCAGCAACCAGGGGAGGGGTGGCTGAGGGGAGGGGGTGGCCCAGTGACAGATGGCCTGGAGCAGGAGGGAAGAGCAGGGACTCTGTTGCCAGACTGTGTGTTCACATTCCCGTGTACCACTTCTGTGTGTTATTTGACAAGTTATTAATTTTGGGGGGGCCTCAATCTTGTTGCTTGTAAAACAAGGACAAAAATACCACCTACTCCATCAGGTTGGCATGAGGATTAAATAAGCAAATACACGTAAAATGCTTAGAGTAGTGACTGGCACATAAATGCTGTCAGGGTTAGTTAGCTGCTGCTGCTGTCACTATGACCATCATCATCATTAAAACGTAGGAGGAGCCTCAGAGCAGAAGGACTGAGCTCAGATGGCTCTAAGCAGAGTGGACCCTGAAGGGACTTGCACAGCACTCTAAGAATGGTATCCACTGGTGTCCCCAAGCAGCTTAGGGTGACAGGAGTGAAACTTCAGCTGCCGAGTGTTGACCCACCCCTGCCAAAAGCCACCTTGTAACACAGGACGGGCTGTAACTCAGGAAGATACCCCATTGAGGACAAGGTCATAACATGGGAAGGAGCTGTCATACAACCCCAGACCTGTAACACTGGAAGGCAAAAGAACCAAAGCCAGGCCTGGAGGAGGAGCTGGGGCTGAAACTGAGGCTTAAGAAGAGAGTTCATGGCCAAGGCAGCCTAGATCCATGTCCTGAGACTGAAGCACTCACCTGAATGGCAGAAGACAGCCAGGATGAGCAGCAGCCCCAACAGGACAGACCCTCCTTGGATTCCCATTGTGATTGTCCACAGAACCTGGAAGGAAGGGACAGGAAGGAATGTCAGGAACCAACAAATGACTGCTGGTTGTCTCAAAAACCAAGGGCTGGAAGGCCAAGGAGGCTTCTGAGAGGAGCATTTACAGGGGGAGTCAAGGCACACTGAACCCCTGGGCCATGCCCCAGCTCTGACCCAGAGCACCATATACCCTTGAGTAGGCTCAGTCCCTATAAGCCCCAGTGTGTACTACCACACTGTGGGAATAACACTATCTTCCCCATCAGGGTCAGTGAGTCAACCGACAATATGTGCAAATTGACTCATATAGCTGTGGTTCCCACTCTACTGGCCCCACCCCAAGCTGCTGGCTGAAATAGAGGGCCACTTCTCGGAGCCACAGCACTAAGTGAATAAGACCAAAGGGGTGACTCTGGAAGGCACCAGCATGCATTCAGCAGTGGAACAGGGAGCAACGGCTTAGCATACCTGGAAGCTCTGGCTCCTCACTGTAAGAAGTATAATGGGGACACTTGCTTGCTCTCTTTGGGGACACGAAGAGAAGTATTGGGCAACTTTGTAAGTTTCCATTACATGAATGCCTAGATGTGTAGTGATAGCATCAGGGGAGAAGAAGGGAAGGCTGAAATGCCTCCAATCCTACTTTACCCAGTAAAGAAGCCAAAGCATGGGGAGGTTTTGAACTTGCCTAAGTACAAAGCATCCATAGCAGAACTAAGAAATCTCCCAACTTCAACCCTACATCCCTGAACCCATCCTGAAATAAGGAGGTGGCAGTGCCTGTAAACCAGGGTATTCCATATTCTATTCTCCAGAGCCCCACAGGCCCGGACAGGCAGATGGGTTCTTGGAAGGGTGAGTCATCTACCCTCCCTAAGTCAGAAATGCAGAGTTCCCTGGGGAACTGACAATCCTGACAGTCCTTCCTGTCCCTTCCTTCCAAGTTCTGTGGGATCATCACACATCTTGAAGGTCATCTGCTACTTAGGAATTTCCTGATACAGGCCAGTGGAGGACTGAGAAGTTCCAGGAAAAGGCAGGGTCTGACATTGTCCAAAAAAGAAAACAATCAGTGAGTCAAGCCTGGAGATGGGGGTGGTGGAGGTGAGAAAGAGGTGGTTTTATGATATGTGAGGAATCAGGAAGAAAGACAATTGTGGTCTGGCTTTTCCTTACAAATTGAGGGCTCCCCACCACCCGCTGGGCTCTGAAACCTACAGCCTGCTACGGGACACCATCCCCCATGTGGACCTTCCCAGGAGGTCTGGGCTCTAGCACATGCCAGCGGCTTGCTTGGTTCCCCATTTTCAGGGGTTTCTGAGTAGGAAGGGTGATTTATGGACTCAGGTTAGACAGGGCTCCAGTATACAAGGAACTGCTGCAAGTGAGCAGGGAGAGGAACGTATTGGTCTGAGGTCCCCGAACAGAGAGCTCCAGACACTTCCTAAAAGTTAAGCATAGCATGATCAGAGCCTGGGTATTATAGTGAGACCCTGTCTCTACAAAAATACAAACATTAAAAAAAAATTAGGCTGGTGTGGTGGCACATACCTGTAGTCCCAGCTACTTGGGAGGCTGAGGTGGGAGGATCACTTGAGCCCAGGGGGTCAAGGCTACAGTGAGCTGTGACTGTGCCGCTGCACTCCAGCCTGGGTGACAAAGCAAGACCCTCTCTCCAAACAAACAAACGAACAAAAACCCAATGTAACTACAATGTCAGGCATCCCTATGGAAGGAGGAAGGAAGGAACCTCCTGACTCGGGTTAGGCACTGGAAAGGCGTCAGGCTGGCAGGAGCTGCCGGCTCAGGACACTTCCCTTGGAATGGTCCTTGACATAAATCACACTGCCACAACACACAGGGTCCCTGATGGGGAGCTGTTCTTTGATGAAGTACCTTAGAAAGAACTGGCCTGCTAAGAAAGCAGGAAGGACACAATGAAAGTGTTCAGGGCACAGGCGTTCCAGTCCAATCTGGAGGCCTCTGAACGAGGCCAGATAGTTCTGGCTCTGTCACCTCTTTGCTATGTGTTAACCTCTGATCACGCTTTGGCTAGTAAGCCTGGAGACAGTTACGTGTACTGCATAGCACAATGCCTGGCCAAAGATGGCACTCAAAAAGCTGTGGCCACTGTTAGTGCTACTCAGGAGTATTGAGGTTACCTGAGGAAGAAACTGCGTGGGGAGGGAGCGTTGCGGGGTGAAGGGTGGGAAGGCAGACAGAGGGTGATGTGAGGTGAGGAAGCCAGAGAAACACCCTGGGTTGAATGAGCAGGGGAGACCTCAGGCATCAAACCTAAGGAAGCCCTCAGTTTTCTGGGATGGGTGGGGAGTTCAAGTCTTAGCCTCAGTTCCACATGACTGGCTGGTTGTTGCTATAGCTGATCCCATGACACGCTGCAGGGGAAGCCAAGACGGCAGAGAAAGGAAGTAGCTATGTGTAGATGCCAAGGTCAGGCTGTTCGATCAAAATAAGACCAGGCCTTTATGAACCACTGCCAAAATATGAATTTCCAAAAGCAAAACATTCATGTGGAGTGTGTGTATGTGTATGGGGGGCGGAGGAGGGTGGGAGGCACAAAAAGAAATAGCGGATTGTTTTAAGGCTATTTTATAAATGTCCTACAATGTAGATGGTAACTAACACTAAGCAAGATCATTTATGGCTTTTTATTTTTCTTCCTGATCCTTTACTTTTTGCGATCCTTTCCCCAAATATTCTATAATTAACCAAGTATTACTTTTACAATCAGAAACATCAGGAAAATTCACACATGACAATGTTCCTTTTCTAGTAGTATAGATCATCTATCTTTTGGTAAAACTACTCCCTAAACTAAAACACCCTCCATTTTAAGAAAAAAAAGAGAAAAAGATGCCCATAAGTTAAGTGTAGATAAGATGGTAAATGAACCAAAAGTGTTGCCATTCCACCCAAACCAAGCACTTAAATGCAAGATACACTCAGCATCAACACTCAACTCCTTTCCAAACATTTCAGGATTCATTAATAACGGTGGATTTGTCCCTAACGACTGTTCTAATAATATTGCTATTGTTCTGAATGATTTTTAATTATTCTAAAGAATGCACAACTGAAAAATCCCTCAAAGAAGATATATAGGGACAAGTCTTCCCCCATGATGAAGGAACAGCAGGCTTTCCTGGGTGGTGCGTAAGTTGACTCTAAAGTCATTTCCGTAATGGGAGCTCCAAGTAGGCCTTGATCATCACAGGAATAAGAAATAGTCAAGGGTATACAAACATTCTTTAAAACAGCAAAAATTTAGTGACACACACATCCAACGATAAGGAAATGAGTATACTATGGTACACTTCCATAGTGGGAAACTGCATACCCAGGAAAAGTAATGGGCGTGGAAGGCTACTCACAATGAATTAAGATCTGCCAAGCAAATGGAAAGCAAAAAAAGCAGGGGTTGCAATCCTAGTATCTGATAAAAGACTTTAAACCAACGAAGATCAAAAGAGATAAAGAAGGGCATTACCTAATGGTAAGGGGATCAATGCAACAAGGAGAGCTAACTATCCTAAATATATATGCACCCAATACAGGAACACCTAGATGCATAAAGCAAGTTCTTAGAGACCTACAAAGAGACTTAGACTCCCATAAAATAATAGTGGGAGACTTTAACACCCCACTGTCAATATTAGACAGATCAAAAGACAGGAAATTAACAAGGATATCCAGGACTTGAACTCAGCTCTGGACCAAGTGGACCTAACAGACATCTACAGAACTCTCCATCCCAAATCAACCAAATATACATTCTTCTCAGCACCACGTGGTAATTATTCTAAAATTGACCACATAATTGGAAGTAAAACACTCCTCAGCAAATATAAAAGAACAGAAATCACAACAAACTGTCTCTCAGAACACAGTGCAATCAAATCAGAACTCAGGATTAAGAAACCCACTCAAAACCGCACAACTACATGGAAACTGAACAACCTGCTCCTGAATGACTACTGGGTAAATAACGAAATGAAGGCAGACATAAAGATGTTCTTTGAAACCAATGAGAACAAAGACATGACGTACCAGAATCTCTGGGACACATTTAAAGCAGTGTGTAGAGGGAAATTTATAGCACCAAATGCCCACAAGCGAAAGCAGGAAAGATCTAAAATTGACACCCTAACATCACAATTAAAAGAACTGGAGAAGCAAGAGCAAACACATTCAAAAGCTAAGAGAAGACAAGAAATAACTAAGATCAGAGCAGATGTGAAGGAGATAGAGACACAAAAAACCCTTCAAAAAATCAATGAATCCAGGAGCTGGTTTTTTGAAAAGATCAACAAAATAGACTGTTAGCCAGACTAATAAAGAAGGAAAGAGAGAAGAATCAAATAGATGCAATAAAAGATGATAAAGGGGATATCACTACCAATCCCACAGAAATACAAACTACCATCAGAGAATACTATAAACACTTCTACGCTAATAAACCAGAAAATCTAGAAGAAATGGATAAATTCCTGGGCACATACACCCTCCCAAGACTAAACCAGGAAGAAGTCGAATCTCTAAACAGACCAATAACAGGTTCTGAAATTAAGGCAATAATTAATAGCCTACCAACCAAAAAAAGTCCAGGACCAGATGGATTAATAGCTGAATTCTACCAGAGGTACAAAGAGGAGCTGGTACTATTCCTTCTGAAACTATTCCAATCAATAGAAAAAGAGGGAATCCTCCCTAACTCATTTTATGAGGCCAGCATCATCTTGATACCAAAACCTGGCAGAGACACAACAAAAAAAAGAAAATTTTAGGCCAATATCTCTGATGAACATCTATGTGAAAATCGTCAATAAAATACTGGCAAACCGAATCCAGCAGCACATCAAAAAGCTCATTCACCAATGAAGTGATGAAGTTGGCTTCATCCCTGGGATGCTTGCACCCAGGAAGTGGAGGTTGCAGCGAGCCAAGATTGTGCCACTGCACTCCAGCTTGGGCAACAGAGAGAGACTGTCTCAAAATTAAAAAAAAAAAAACAAAAAAACAGAAAGTTATTAAAATTATTATAGCAACCTCTGAACTGGAAACTGGTAGAACAGCATTTAAACCCAGGTCTAAGCTCTGAGTGAACCATAGTTAAACTCTAGTGGGGAGACGGGAGACTTCTTATGAATTCAGCTTCTGAAATACATTAGTTAAGCTGAGGTCACTAGAGAAGAGATTTGACATCGGTGGTGTTTCCACAAGATTCACAGATGCCCATGAGTATGGTTACTCCTCCTAGGAGCCTGAGGCCTTACAGGCTGAAGAATTTTAAGGCTAGAAGTGTCCTCAAAATAAAACCCAATATTTTTATTTTATAGGAAATTAGTGGAGGCCCAGTGGGATGAAATTACCTGTCCCAAGGCAACATGTTAGTCGCAAAACCACCCTGGATGGATCTTGTTTCTATTCGCCAGGGGCTGGCAACTCACAAGATACCTGGTGTCAGCAATGTCAGGGAACTAGAGCTTTTGAACTCCAGGTCTGCGTGTCACCTTGGAGACATACACAGTACCTGCTCTAGCCATGCCTGTTGAAGCGCCCAGACAATATCAATCACTCAGTTCACAGAACAAATTACATCAGCAGGAAGAGACAAAGAGAAAACAACCATCATAATGGAAAAGGCTTTCCAATTCAGCCAAGGTTCTCATGCCAGGAATAACCACTCCAAAACTTATATATATATATATATATTCTAGGGTACATGTGCAGGATGTGCAGATTTGTTTCATAGGTAAACGTGTACCATGGTGGTTTGCTGCACCTATCAACCCATCACCTAGGTGTTAAGCCCAGCATGCATTAGCTGTTTTTCCTAATGCTCTACCCCCACCCACCCTACCTGCCGACAGGCGCCAGTGTGTGTTGTTCCCCTCCCTGTGTCCACGTGTTCTCATTGGTCAGCTCCCACTTATTAGGCCAGAACTCTTTGCACCAAACAAATCTGCAGCTTCCCCTACAAGGGCCTTTCCTGCAGTTTGTTGCGGAATGCCAATCCCTAGCTCTCCAAAGAGTCCTATCTCTGCACTCACGGCCCCTACTGTGTTAGGTACACATGCAAAACCAAGGTTTAGTGAAGATGTTTCCTAAGATACAGGACATAAGTAAAAAGAAGTCTTTGCCTTTAGAAAGCCTCAAGCACTTCTGGGCCTGGTAATGTCTGTGGCGGTTTGGCTGAGGTTCTTAAATAGGTGGCCCAGAATTTTCACTGCTCTACTTTTCAAGAGCTTCTACCAGCAGCTGTCAAAGATGAATGCCATTAGGCACCCACTCTCTCACCCTAAGATCCATTTTATTTAGGCTTTTATCTCCTAAGCCACTCTATAAAAAAAAACTGGGATGTTTTTCTTACAGCTAAGTTCAGCAAATGGTTTCTAGTTTCCACTGTGAAAATACAGAGGCCACAAGTTTTAGGACTGTTTGGCTTGTAGGGGAGGCAGCCTCCCTTTCTGCCTCTCCTTCATAAACTGCCACGTAAATAGCCACATTTTGGCAAACGTTGCCATCTCCCTCAACATTCGGGGCTCTGTGCCTTCTTCAGGGAACTCGGAGAAAACTGCCAGGAGTGGAGAACTTGAACAACTGCTCAGGGATCGCAGGGTACCTAAAATAATTAGCAGCCGCCACGTTTGTGCTGAGCGCTTTCCGTCAATCATCTCAACCACCCTGGCCCAGGTTCTGAGAAGGCAGGGTGGCTAGGGCCCAATGAACACCTTCAAACCCCCAGGGAACTGAAAGTTTGGGGCGTCCTCCTCGGATTTGCTATAGGACATAAAAACAGTAGGAAACTTCCAAAGACTTCTGATTTTCCCTTTTATGTTTTTTTAAATTATATTAAAATGTTTTTCAAAACGTTTCTGTGCGTCTTGCTGGTGCCCTGGGTGCCCCAGGGCCTGGCTGTCTGGCTATGCGGCCCTGCTGCAGTCTGTTTTACTGATAAAGTGCTGTTAAATACTTCCAGAAATGGGCTGGGCGCGGTGGCTCATGCTTGTAATCCCAGCACTTTGGGAGGCCGAGGCGGGCGGATCACGAGGTCAGGAGATCGAGACCATCCTGGCTAACATGGTGAAACCCCGTCTCTACTAAAAATACAAAAAATTAGCCGGGCGTGGTGGCGGGCGCCTGTAGTCCCAGCTACTCGGAGAGGCTGAGGCAGGAGAATGGCGTGAACCCGGGAGGCGGAGCTTGCAGTGAGCCGAGATCGCGCCACTGCACTCCAGCCTGGGTGAGCCTGGGTGACAGAGCGAGACTCTGTCTCAAAAAAAAAAAAAAAAAACTTCCAGAAATGACCAGTGAAGAGCCTGGGTATCACTAAACGGCCATAAAAGGCACACTGCCTAATGTTGGTTTTTTTGTTTGTTTTTTGTGGTTTTGTTTGTTTTTGAGGCGGAGTCTCGCTCTTATTGCCCAGGCTGTAGGGCGACGGCGCGATCTCGGCTCACCGCTACCTCAGCCTCCCGGGTTAATGTTGTTTTTTTTAAAGTCAGCAGTCAGACTCTAAGAAGGGTGCGGCCCGAGCCGACCCAAGAAAACAAAACATCACGTTGTACTTAAAACGTCCGTTTCGGCCGGGCGCGGTGACTCACACCTGTAATCCCAGCACTTTGGGAGGCGGAGGCGGGCGGATCACGAGGTCAGGAATTCAAGATCAGCCTGACCAACAAGGGAAAACCCCGTCTCTACTAAAAATACAAAAATTAGCCGGGCATGGTGGCGCATGCCTGTAATCCCAGCTACTCAGGAGGCTGTGGCAGGAGAATCGCTTGAACCTGGGAGGCGGTCACAGATCTCGGTGAACCGAGATCGCGCCACTGCACTTCAGCCTGGGCAACAACAGCGAAACTCCATCTCAAAAAAAAAAAAAAAAAAAAAAAAAAGTCCGTTTCGCCCGACACCTGCTTTTCAAAATTCCACATTTAGACCGCGAAGGGAGAGAGGAACTGCCGTGACCACGGAGGGCTGGCCTTTCACCCGGCTCACTTTCTCTGAACCGCTAGAGCTTCCCTTGAGACGAAAGCGACAGCAGGGGGCCCGGGTGCGAGGCTGCCCCCGAGGGAATGGGGGGCGCGACGGGGGTAACGGGGCTGCTTCTGGGAGAGGGCGCGCTCCCCGTTTCTCCTTCCTCGTAGATAAAATGAAGCCAGCGTTCAGCTAGGACACCGGGCCGCGGTGACGGATGGAAGGGCCAGGCCTCGGGAGGCTCGCCCGGCAGAGGTCGAGTGGAAAGCGAGGACGGGGGTAGCCCCCACAGACCCTCCGCCCGGGCCCAGACTGCCGCCGCCGCCTCGGCTCGGCTCACCTAAATCCCAGCAGGCCTTCGGGCCTTCTTACCTGGCGGCGCCCTGGATCCGCTTCCAGCCTCGAGCCGCTTCTGCGCTCAGCCCCCGCAGTCCTTCGCTCCAGCCCGCAAGGCTCCGCCCCCGGCCCCGCCCCTCAGGATGCCCTTGCCCTCCCAGGCTCCGGGCTTCCGCACCGCGCAGCCGCGCCTCGGCAGGAACCCCCTCCTCTCCCTCCACCCCCGCGCGGAGCTCAGCCTCCTGGCCCAGGTTCTGAGAAGGCAGGGTGGCTAGGGCCCAATGAACACCTTCAAACCCCCAGGGAACTGAAAGTTTGGGGCGTCCTCCTCGGATTTGCTATGGGACATAAAAACAGTAGGAAACTTCCAAAGACTTCTGATTTTCCCTTTTATGTTTTTTAAATTATATTAAAATGTTTTTCAAAACGTTTCTGTGCGTCTTGCTGGTGCCCTGGGTGCCCCAGGGCCTGGCTGTCTGGCTATGCGGCCCTGCTGCAGTCTGAAGCTGCTTCCTACTGCGAGGCTTGGGCAGCACCCAAATAGCCATCAGCCGCAGCCGCATCCGTATCCGTGCCTTGTGACTTGTTTGAAACCCAAACAAAATGTTATGCGTTTAAAAGCTTACTGGGCTGCTCGAGGACCAGTGTTTTGAATGAACCTCTTCGAGTGTCTCTTTCAACTTAGCTAGTAGCTACTGTTCCCCAGCAGCCACCAGAGGCAGGACAGAAGAGCAAGAGCAGGGGATCCGCCTGCATGAGTCTGTTCCTTCAGGGTGGCCTCGCCTTCAGAGACTGGATTGTAGGCATGGTTTCAATAACACAGCGGTGTGAAAGTTTAAGAGTTTTTAGTACTTACGGACCCTGGATGGTACACAGCATGTCTAGAGGACGCACACACACACACACACACACACAGAGAGAGAGAGAGAGATCAGGGAGCACAGGGAGAGGGAAGGGAGGGACGGACCTTTGGGCCAGCAAATTTATCCAGTTAAGTTTCCTCTGGAGAGCTCTAACTGGTGGATTTAAAGCAAGCAGGCGAAAAGGCAGAGGCGGGAGGAACTTGAACCAGAGTTTGAAGCTGCAGTAGTGCCCTGTTATCACGTCACTGCATGTTTTTCTCTGACCACCAGCTAGAGCCATTTGCGTGGGGTATAGTACTGGAAACTGTCAATGGCGACTGAGACTTGCTTCTGTTATTAAAAGTTAAACATATTGGAAAATGGATGCTGAAGTAACAAAAAATTATAAGCACTCACCAGAACCGGAACCACCATTTGGAACATTAGTTTTTTGTGCAGATGTAATTAGAAGTTTCCATTTGCTATTATATTTGGAAAGTGTCCCACTCACTGCAGAACTGACTGTAAGAACGCCATAGGAGGGAGGGTGGGGCTACAGGCCAAAAGTACAAGTCTTCCTCCAAGAGGATGGCCTCTGTTAGAAAGCGTGAGACACAGGGTCAGGGTGAGAAGATATTACATCTCAGGGCTGCTTGTGTTGAACTGGTCAGGGAAGAAGGCATGAGATAAAATTTAAGCAGGGGGAATCATAGATTACTGAATCTCTTGCAGGGAAAATCATATGGTAACTGTCTAGATGCTTCTACTGTTATTCTGATGGCTTTGGGATGTCAGGGAATGAGTTCCATTTGGTGGTGCTCAAATCCTGGTATTCCTCTATACAAGTGGGAGTTTTTTAAATCAGGATGACTTGCTTTGATATTTAAAGCATGTCTCCTTAAACAGCTAATACTGTATATTTCCTAAGATAGTTTCCAAAGCTCTTTTGTGTATATTACCTTACACACATCCTATTAGCTATTCCTTCGTTGACACGTTTGGCTTCTAAGATGCCACTCTCTCCCAGTTTGGTTCCCAGTTTCTTGACCATTTGGTCTTGAGATTCTTTTCCTTTACCCACTAATAATTTGGTGTCCCAGGATTAGACTGAGAACCCTGGTTATGTGTGCTCCCTGGGAGACTATAGTGTATCTACTCTTTTACCTCAGGATGTATGTTTGCAGATGATTCAGAAGTCTCAGTCTCCATCCCTGACCACTCCCCCTCTCTTCATATTCATATCCAGCTGACTGCTGGACATCTCCACTTATATGTTCCACAGACATCTTGAACTTAATGTGCACAAATATGAATTCATCTTTAAAGATTGACTGCTTTTCCTACATTTTTTTCATAAATGAAGACAGAAACCTAGGAATCAACGTTGACCTCTTCCACTCCCTCACATGTACTCAGCCATTCCTGCCTATTTTACCATTTCAATATCTCAATTTCATTCCTTTTTCACATTGCTACTGTGCTAATTCAGATCTGTAGTTTGCGTTACTCGAGCCATTACAATTCCTTAATACCAGGTCCCCATGTTGCCCATGTTAATTCCTGCATCCCCTGCCCTTTCCCTGCTTGCCCTCCACACAGCTGCTAGAGACCTGGCTAGTTTACCTCTCCAGCCTCATGCCTCACTTTTCATTTTCCACTTCATTTTACCTTGTTATCATCCTTTTGTGAATATGCCTGCAGCAGCCAGTATGCAACCATGATCTTCGAGAGGAAAAGTCTTGTGCTAAGGATGGCAGGTCAGAAAGATGGAGCGAATCTGGACTGTTGATAACACCACTGTGCCATCACATCAGCCTTGAACTAGCTACCTCTGACTATTCGCAAGAATAACCACCCCCAAACTATTTAAGCTACTGTTAATTTAGGTATTTGTCTTATTCTAGTGATACATCAAACCTCAGAGAAATTAGTAAAAAAAATCGGTTGTGTTTTCAAGGGGCCTCAGAGCCAGAAATGGCCTTTTCTCCACCAAAAGTAGAGTCTGGTTTGGGCAATGTTAATGCCAACTGTTAAATTCCTGTTACATGTGAATAAGCATTCTTGCCAATAGCAGAAAATACAGAAGCTTGTTACCAACAAACTTCACGTTAGGCCGGGCGTGGTGGCTCATGCCTGTAATCCCAACACTTTGGGAGCCGGAGGCAGGAGGATCACTTGAAGGCAGGAGTTTGAGACCAGCCTGGTCAATGTAGTGAAACCCTGGCTCTACTAAAAATGCAAAAAGGGCATGGTGGTGCGCACCTGTGATCCCAGCTACCCTGGAGGCCAAGGCATGAGAATCACTTGAACCTGGGAGGCAGAGGTTGGAGTCAGCCAAGATCATGCCACTGCACTCCAGTCTGGGAGACACAGAGAGACTGTCAGAAAAAACAAATAAAAAACTACACCTCAGTATGAACTAGAGGTCACTCATTCAACATACTAAGAGAATGTGAACCCTGATGAGAGGATAAAGCAAATCAAAGCATTCTGAGGAGCAAGGGTTAGACAGGGTTGGAAGGGAGATTTGGGGCATCGTAAGTACTCTGGAAATAGAGAGGTCATCCAGAAAAGAGAAAGAAAAAACGGCAAGGGATTCCAGGGCCAGCTTTAATTGCCAAGATTTACTAGTTTTTGATTACTGCTTTATTGGAAAAGTTCGGTTTTGAAAAAATTAAGTGGTTTGATGCTATGGTCTGAATGTTTTTGTTCCCCCAAATTGTTGAAATCCAATCCCTAAAGCAATAGTATTAAGAGGTAGGGCCTTTAGGCTCTGCCCTCATGAAGGAGATTAGTGCCCTTATAAAAGAGGCCTGAGGAAGTTTGTTTGCCCTTTCCACCACATAAAACACGGCAAGAAGGTGCCATCTTTGAAGCAGAGAGTGGGTACTTACCAGACACCAAATTTGCTGATGCCTTGATCTTGGACTTCCCACCCTCCAGAACTGTGAGCAATAAATCTCTACTGTTTGTAAATTACTCAGTCTAAGGTATTTTGTTATAACAAACTAAACAAAGACAATTGACTTTTTTTCAAAAAAGGATAGCCACTGGGGGCGGTGGCTCACGCCTGTAATCCCAGCACTTTGGGAGGCCGAGGTGGGCAGATCATGAGGTCAGGAGATCGAGACCATCCTGGCTAACATGGTGAAACCCTGTCTCTACTAAAAATACAAAAAATTAGCTGGCCGTGGTGGCGGGTGCCTGTAATCCCAGCTACTTGGGAGACTATGGCAGGAGAATGGCGTGACCCTGGGAGGCACAGCTTGCAGTAAGCCAAGATCACGCTACTGCACTCTAGCCTGGGCCACAGAGTGAGACTCCGTCTCAAAAAAAAAAAAAAAAAAAAAAAAAAAAAAGATAGCCATAATAGGCTTTGATAGCCTGATTATACTCTATTAAACGAAAAGTAAACATGAAAAATGACTTAGTCTATTTCAGAACATCTTGACATGTGTGAATATGAAAGAGTAAGTTTGTCTTCATGGTCCCCAATGG
This sequence comes from Hylobates moloch, assembly GCF_009828535.3. NCBI lineage: Eukaryota > Metazoa > Chordata > Mammalia > Primates > Hylobatidae > Hylobates > Hylobates moloch. Next base: position 14,126,279 of record NW_026652286.1, on the reverse strand, counting down.
CAGCTGCTTAGCCTTGAATGCCACTTCCTTTTCTTAGTTTTCTCTACAAAATAACTGTTTTTTGGGGAAAATGGATGGTGGAGCACACAAGACGGTACAGTCAAAGCTAGGAGATGACTTTGAGTGGACCGGCTACTTTTGCAGCAGGTCAGCAAGAATCCATCCCATCTTCTACCTTAAAAGCAAAGGCTGACTAATATTAGTTTATGGAAAATAGGCAATTATACAAAATACAGAATTGGAACCAAAATTTGCTTTTAAAATGTGAGTTTTTAACACTTAAAGGATTTCATTCTTAACTCTCAATTATATAATTACAAAAAAAAAAAATCCAAGTTTCAGGAAAACATACTTAATCCTAACATAAAATCCGTGTCACTTATCACAAAGACAGTCAAGTGTATAAAGGAGAACCAAAACAGAAGCAGCATTTACAAATTTAAACTACATGAGATGTTGTGAACAATCTTTTGTTGATAAACAGCACATTACATACTTTTACATACTACATTTCAAAAATGCATCTGTGAATAATATGATAAAGCGCATAGTGTTGAAGACTTTAAATTAAATCCAAGGTCATCATGTTGAAGACCTGAAATTAAATTCAAGGTTGTAGTGATGAAAAATTTTAAAGTCAAGGTCTTAGCGATAAAGACTTTAAATTCAAAGACAGATTGTCTAAGGACAAACCACTAGCATTCAAGTTGTTTAGTCAATTAGTTCTCTGTGAGTACAAAATATTAGGAATCACTAAATGGATTAGCCTAATTACAAATTTTGATCATTTCTAAACTCACAACTGCAAGAAGTCTTTTCACAGAATCAGTCACATAGTTTCTCTCTATCCTTGTGCAGGTATTTTAAATCCTTATTCAAAACAGTTCCCTCTCCATTTCTAGATTTTTGTAAGTAAAAAATATTTTAAAACAAAGGTATGTCCATTCCTTAGCTAGAGAACTATTATTCCATTGACTCCTGGAAGAGAAAAAAAAGATTCCCATTTCCTCCTCTACCTCAAAAACACAAAGCAAACCCAAACAATCCAATTCCTAATGTAGTGTCACATAGAACCCAGGGCCTGAAACAATATTTCATGCTAGTTTTCCTGCTATATGCAGAGAACAATTTAGTTATTTACATTATTGAGAAATCGATTTAACAGCCTAGAGTCATCCTAGTGCTTCCATCAGCAGAAGGCTTGCTAAAAGAGGCGTGAGCAGCGGCGTCTCCGAATGGGAACATCAAAGACTCTCCTCCGTCTCTCCTCTTCATCATCTTCATCTGATTCATCCATATCTGCTGAATCATCATCCTCATCTTCCTCCTCTTCCTCCTCCTCCTCTTCTTCCATCTCTTCATATTCATCAGGACCCATTTCCTTGAAAGAGAAAACAATCTTTTGATAAGAAAAGCATCTATCACTTTTTTACAGTTATTTCATGTAAATTCTCATTTATCTAGAATTCAAACAGCCAGACACGCCAAATATGAATTTCCATAGACTTGAACCGTGGATTTTCACAACACACATGCTGAAGCAAGATTCTGGAGTGGATTCTGTATCTTGTGTTAAATAATGCTCAGTGTGGTTTTTGTTGTTGTTGTTTAATGGAAGATCTTCTTTTTAAAAAAATTATTTATTTTTTCTTAGAGACAAGTTCTTGCTATGTTGCCTAGGCTAGCCTCGAACTCCTGGGCTCAAGCAGTTCTCCCACCTCAGCCTCCCGAGTAGCTGGGACTATAGGTGCATGCGACCCAGCCCAGCTCAGTATGGTTTTAAGGGTAAATATTTCACTAAGCCAGTACTTTTTATACAGCAGTTGGTAATTCATAGAAGGTAGCAAACAGACCACTTGTAACAATCCAAGATACAGTTTTACTGAGCTTATATTCATATACTGAATAATTATTAAGCTATATACTTACAGAAAAGAGGATATGAAAATATTAATCAAGTATGACCTCTACTGGTAACTTTTATGCACTGTCAATAAGAGATCTAAGATTTTTATTGAGCTCCTACCATAAAGACACATCATTTCAATTCAACCATCAGTAGCCTCTACTTTTTTAAAAAATATTTTTATTTTTTTAGTGGCTTGAAACAACAATAGTCATTATCTCTCATGGTTCATGTGGGTTGGTATTTGGGAAGTATTCAGTGGGGTGGTTCTGGGTTGGGGTGTCCCGTGATGTTGCAGTCAGATGGTAGCTGGAACTGCAGTCATCTCACAAGCTTCTTCATTCACATGTCTGGTACCCGCGCAGGATGATCCAAATATCTGGAGTCTGAAACAGCTGGGGCTCCTGGGTGCCTCCCTCTATCTCTATGTGATGTCTCTACATGGTCTCTTCTGCATGACGGCTTCATGGTAGCTGGACTTCTTACATGGTGGCTCAGAGTGTCAAAGACACATGTCCCAGGAGAGAAAGACAGAACCCTAGGCTGAAGGAATATTACCTTTTTCTAACTCAGAAATCACAGTGTCACTTTGCCGATTCATTATAAGTACACACCTAAGATCAACCCACACTGGAAGGAAATGACAGCCTCTATTTTAAAATTACCTATTTGGAGGCTCTCAGATTAGGACAGTAGTGATGTTGAACATGCATCTGAATATCTTGGAAGTGTCAATTCCGCCCATGCAATGTCTGTAATCAAGCCATGACTTACTCTGCTGTCAATGTTCTCTCTCACACATTTGAAGATGCAATGGGAGGGGTTGCTACATTGAACAGAATTCTGAACAGCAAGGACCTACTTGGTATTCTGGAAAGTATGGGGCAACTTGGGGCGTGATGTCAGCCAGAGTCCTTCCACCAAGGCTTTTATGGTGTTACGTGACCCAGCACCCCATTATCCCTCTGATCTCATCTCCAGCCCCTCTCCCTGTTCACTGCACTCCAGCTACACTGGCCTCCTTGGGTCAAGCACACCAAGCACATTACTGTTTTGGAACCTCCACACGTGCTGCTCCTTTGCTTCAAACACTCGTCTCCCACATATCCACCTAATTCCCTCTGCTCCTTTCACGTTTCAGCTTAAATGTCACCAAGGCCTCTCCTGACGCATCTTTATATTAGAACAACCTAACAATATGTTCTTTATCCCCTTTACTCTGCTGTTTCTCCACAGCACTTATTACTACTTAATATAAGGACATAGTGTTTATTGTTACAGTTTGTCTCTTCGAATTGGAATTCCAAGGCAGGGAATTTGATTATATTGTTTATAACAGTATTCAATAAATAGTTGTTGTACAAGCAAATGAATTAATGTAGGAGAAAGGAATTGTGTCACTTAGGATTTATTATAACACTAACAACAATAACAGAAAATATACACTGATATGACTTATAAGACATTACGTTCTTTTTATCTTTGGATTTATTTTTTTAATCTAAGGAATGAAGACTTTGAAATTCAGTTAGGAGGTCCAAAAGGTGGGAAAGGGAAAGGCTTAGGAAGTTCTAAAACATGATATCTGAGTAGTATGATTATTGATTATCTTAATGAAGAAGAAAACAGAAAAACTGTTAAAGAACTCAGTGTGGCTAAGGAGAAAGATTGCTCAGAAGAAAAGTGTACACACACACACACAGCAGATGCAGAGAGGAACACACAGAGAGGAGTGGAAATGTGCAGCTGGAGCCTCTAAAAGTGCCCCAAACAAGCCAAACACACACACCACCTAGACCAAGGAAAGACATAAGACCAACTAATGCGTATTTCCAAGAGGCATTCCAAGGAGAAAGAAAAAGGAAGTGTTAAGCCTACAAATTAACCAGACCGGTAGAGGACGAAAAAGCAGAACAATTCTCCGTATCAGGAAACTAATATTCAAACAGGAAAGGTCAACAAATACAACCCCCATGGCTTTTTTAATGTTGATAAGAAGTAAGTCCAGAATTCTCATTTTATTTCTCATCCTTGAGAGAAAACATTTTCCACAAGGCAGGTCAAGATTTTATATGTTTATTTGTGGTTAGAAGGAAATGAAAACTAGTAAGAAAGAACATAGTTAAGAGAGAGCTGAACATGAAATGGGTTTATTATTGTCATTTGAAAAGGAACTAATAAGTAAATATTATAAAACTTTCTCAGTTTTAATTTCTGATATGGTAAGTGTTAATACAATCCACATAAGCAAGAATTCTTCGGAGTCCTCAGTAAGCTTTTAGAGTTTCAGGGGGTCATGAGACTGAAAGTTGACAACCACTGTCCTTAAATAAAGACTACTTTACACCCACCCTAACAAACATTAAAAACAAACAAGATTCCAAAGGATCAAGTTGACCCAATAGTAACTCAATTGCCTGCCAAAACAAACCTCAATGCTCTTTGAACTTTAGGACAAGGAATATTATCAGCGATAAAGACGGAGATTTCATAATGATGAAAGAATTATGTCATTAAAAATACATAATAATCCTTAGCATATTTGCATATAATTATACAGCTTCAAAATACATGAAGCAAACCTGACAGAACTAAAAAGAGAAACAAAAAACTATAATTATATTTGGAGATTTCAACAATCATCTCTCACTTGTTGATAGGACAAAGACCAAAAAAAAACAAAAAACAAAAAACAGCAAGTATACAGAAGACTTGAAAAAAACTGTCAACCAATTTGACCTATCATTTATAGAATAATATTCTCCAAAATAGCAGAATGTACATTATTTTCAAATATACAAGGATCATTTACCAAGATAAACCATAATTTTGGACCATAAAACATTTAGGATTGAAAATACAGAGCAAATTCTCTAACCACAATAAATTTAAAAAATCAATAGCTAAAAGATAACTGAAAACTCCCCAAATGTTTGAAAATTAACACATTTCTAGAAAAGTCATAGATCAAAATTAAATTACAAGGGAAATCTAACACTATTTTGAACTACGCTTTCATGAAAACACATCAAAACTTGTGAAATGCAGCTAAAACAGTGCTTAGAGACAGAAAAGGTCTAAAATAACTAATATAAACTTCTACCTTAAAAAAGCTAGAAGAAAAGCAAATTAAACTCAAAGTAGAAGGAAAGAAATAAAGATAACTGCAGAAATCAATGCGATAGAAAATAAGCAAATAGAGAAAATTAGTAAAACCAAAAGTTGCTCCTTTAAATGATCAATAAAAATTACAAACCCCTAGCTAAAGCAATGAACAAAAGAGAAGATATAAATTAACAATATTAAGAACAAAAGAGGACATGTGACTATGGCTTTTGTAGCCATTAAAAGGGTATCAAGGGAATACTGTCAATAACTTTATACCAATAAATTCAACATTTAGATGGAATGGACAAATTCCTTGAAAGGCACAAATTACCAAAACTGAAACAAGAAGAAATAGAAAATATGAATATTAAAAAAATTAAATTCAAATTTCAAAATTTTCCCACAAACAGAACTCTAGCCCCAGATAACTTCACTGATGAATCATATCAAACATTTAAGGATAAGATTATTCCAAACTCATACAGATACTGGGCCAGTCAAAAAAGGAATTCTGTTATGCGAAGTAGCAAATTCCCAGTACTGGAAATACAGTTTCTGGCATTCCTCCACTGGGAAGAAAGCTAAATCTTCACTTCCAAATGCACACTGTAGATTCTTTTCACTAGATATGCCACACAGGTAATGGCCCAAAATCTCACTATCACCCTTCTCTTTTCGAACTGGAGTTGAAAATGTGTCAGCTCTGGGTCAGATTAATATCATGTCCATCTTTCCAAACTTATACCCATCCATCAGGGTCATTCCAGAAGCTAGAGGGCATTTTCCAAAGATTCAACACCTACAACTCAATTGCATTCTGGGTATATCATTCATATTTTATCCCCATTGTATAACTGGAGCTTCATAATTTTCTTTAATCATGTTATAGTCTCTAAGGTTGGACTTACTGTTACACTTGTCATAAGGTAACCCTAAAAATGAGATTTTTAAAAATATACCTAGTTGACTTAAGAAATGATCCCAGAGAGACTGCCAAAAGTACACATCTACACATTAAATTTTCTTTATAATGAACTTTATGGACTATTTGTTTATTTGACATTAAATTGGAAGTTTGAGCAAAAACACTGTAAGAAGTTGTTTTCCCAGTCTTAAAGCTGATTCTAACTGGTCTAATGTGGTATTTCTCATAATCTACATTTAGGCCATTGAACAGTGAAAAACAAGTTGAATCCTTAAAACAGCAGAAATTCTCTGGTTAGAGACTATGGAGCCTCATTTACTTGTCCATTTCTCTCAACAAATTCACATGACCCCCAAGATACTTCCTCAAAATCTCTAGGGTTCTCTGGAACACTATTTATAAACTAACTACTTGCCTGCCTTATCTGCAGTGTTAACCCTACAAAGTCATGTAAATCAGCACTAGAGGAAAATTTAACTTACCAATCGGGCTATAGACACCCTGAATGTTGGACATGCCATATGGAATCGGGGAATGGCAACGTTAAAGATCTTGTCTTTAAAGTAAAGAAAATGGAAGGTATAATATCCTTCCATGTATCCTGATGTTGTAGAGAATGTGGTACAGCTTGTGTATTCATATACCCGACCTGGGCTGATGATTGGAAATTCACCTGCAGGGAAAACAGTAACAATAAACCAAAGTATAAAATTCATTTCTTTATTACAAAAAATAAAGTATGGTCTCCATGGTATTATGTAAACTATGTAATAGTAAATGCACAGTTAGGAAAAAAATTCCAAAAGAAAACGTTACAAAATGTTAACAGTGATAGGACAATGAGTAGGTATTTTATTCCTCTTGACTTTTTTTTTTTTATTTTTTTTTGAGACAGAGTCTTTCTCTGTTGCCCAGGCTGGAGTGCAGTGGCGTGATCCCAGCTCACTGCAAACTCCACCTCCCGGGCTCAAGCTATTCTTCCACCTCAGCCTCCTGAGTAGCTGGGATTACAAGCGCCTGCCACGATGCCCGGCTCATTTTTGTATTTTTAGTAGAGGCAGGGTTTTGCCACATTGGCCAGGCTGGCCTCAAACTCCTGACCTCAGGTGATCCGCCCACCTTGGCCTCCCAAAGTTCTGGGATATCAGGCGTGAGCCACTGTGCCTAGCCCGCTCAACATTTTTTAAATGTATTCCTCAAATTCCCTACAATGTAGAAAGTGGGAAATATCTAGTAAAAAAAAAAAAAAAAAAAAACAGAACAGGCATGTTTCTTTTTCAAAAAGCTTTGAGGCATTGAAGACACAATCTTTAAGACATGAGTAATAAAAAGCATCACAGATACCAGTTCAAACAGAGATAAGGTAATCTAAATATTTTTAAAGTAGCAAGAAACAACAATATAAAATTGTGAAGATGCATCCTAAGCATTCAGACCAGACAAAATGGCACTCACAAGGGAGAGTCCTTACACCACTGGACCAAATGGCAGAAAAAGAACTGTGGCTTTAATAAAGCCTCTCTCTTAGCACTAGATCCAGAAAAAATTCCTGGACTCAAGCCCAGGAAAAAAATTTGTTAAGTAAACATGTAGATGTATTCATGGCAATGAATTTAGAAAACCTTAAACTGAATTCTGCATATGCTTAGGACTGATAACAGAAGTACATAGCATAAATACGTTATTTTCCTGGAACGTATATTCAAACCTGAAGAATCTGAGGGCTCAGAGACTTCAGATAATCATAATCTTTAAGAAAGCCAAATGACAATGGTAACCAGAACTGAAGTGACTGAAATCCACAAACAATAAAAATTCATGCCACTAATTTTAACATTTCCCCCCAAACTTCAAAAAACATGACCAATACAAAATTTATTTCCCCCTTTCTGCCCTATGTGTTCTAACCCACAAAATATAATGAATAATGAACCAGTTAAAAAAAAATAAAAGAAGGAAAAGAAAGAACCCCAGGTGATCCACAGAAAGGGAAATCAATCCCTGAATAACTGAGTTTGCTATTATTTTAGAAAAGTTAATGCTTAAGGGATTAAATTAATAGGATAATGACCTTTATATGTTATATTTATGATGCAAAGTCTAAAATTTCTTCTAAGGAATTAATGTATAAACCTAAATCTTGGGTTCCATACCAACTACTCCAGGTCCTTGAACTTCTTCCACGTCACCCTTAGCATTTGTTATTCTCCAATAGCGACTGTCCAACTGACAGGCCTTCTCAGGAAGTGCATCTTTTGACATTTCAATCCTAGAGAAGGGAATGGGGTGGTAGAGACAAAAATCTGGCTTCTTTGTTTCTTTGGTTTAAGAAATACAGTATTCAGGCTAATACTATGAAGAAAAATTTCCAAAAAATTAAGAAACCCAACCCAAAGTCCATGTTAGCCATCTATTTTTCTAAGTTCTCAAAGATACTGGCTTCATTAACTTGATCCCCCTACAAAAATGCTTTCACTCAACTTATGCATTTGACTGTCAGTGTGGATCAACAACAGAAAGGGCAACATAAAATGTGCAACATAATGGTGACAACAATCTTTGGCTGTTCAAATAAAGATCAATTTGGCAAATGCTTTCTAGAATATAGTGCCATGAAAAACTTCTGGAGAATTGAAAGTCTCTCTTTTACTGCATAAGACTATACAACCCATTTCCCTTTTTTCCATTAGTTTCTAGACAGTTTAAGGCAAGACATCACCAGTTACTGGGATTACACTTTTTTTTTTTTGAGACAGGGTCTCACTCTGCCACCCAGGCTGGAGTGCACTGGCGTAATCTTGGGCTCACTGCAGCCTTGACCTCATAGGCTGAAGCCATCCTTCCACCTCAGCTCCTCTAGTAGCTGGGGACTACAGGCACGTGCCACCACACCTGGCTAATTTTTTTTGAAATTTTTGTAGAGACAAGGTCTCACTATGTTGTCCAGGCTGGTCTTGAACTCCCAAGCTCAAGCAATCCTCCCACCTTGGCCTCCCAAAGTGCTGCGATTATAGGCGTGGGCCACCACGTCCAGCCTGGGATTACACTTTGACTCTGTTTCCCAATGCTATCACTTTCTCCTTTCCCTAGGAATCTGGTGCCTCTTATTTTCACTTTGAGTACCCTCTAAGTATGTGTTGGTATTTTTATTTTGAGCACATCTCAATCCTAGGCAGGATCTAAATCAAACAAGTAAACAACAAATATCTATACATGTGTACTTGGATATAGCAAAGGTTGCATACAGTATCTAAATCCTAGGATGCTTCCTGGTAGTTATATTTTACTAAAATACTTCCAGTATGCATATATGCATGTATGTGTATTTTAAAATATACTTATATATAACATAAAATATATAAAAATATATTTTAAAACACAGTATCCTTAATCCCTTAGGGCAATGAGTTATCTTTGTGTCATAGCACAGAATACTTCTAACTAACGTAAATTTAAAATATTTGCTTCTTATTTAATAAAATTCAATGTCTAACACTATGTCTGACATCCAGGAAGCACTCAATACACATTTATTCGATTTTTTAATTGAATATACATAGGCCAGATGAAATTTAAAATGCATGACTTTATTATGGCAATTTGACAGCTTCTAGAATGCATTACAACTTAGAGCTTTAATGACGACTACAACTTAGTGGTCCCTTTCCATAGTACCTGGCACAATACTTAGTACCCAGTATATTTTCAAGAAATAACTTAACTTAGAGGTTAATATGAAGTCAAAGTCCTCCATGAACACTATCTTGTAGAAAATGTATCCACTTTCCTCCAAACTTCAGCAAGTTCTTTCAAAATGTGTCTTACATATCATGTCAAATGGGACAATGGCAACTTGTCCATTGGATATATCCTACCATTAACTGAAAGGCGACCCCATTTAAAATTCTCACCTGATTCGGTATGTGAAGAAATAGTGGGGTGGATGTACAGAGCTAAGTTCTGGCAGAAACGATGTAGAAACTGACACAGTAATATCCCCAGTTGTTGCTACACACTCTGGATCGTGAACATATCTAGGTAATTTAAAAATTAAACATTTTAAAATCAACTACAGGATTTAAAAGATACAATGCAAAATAGGTTATACTTTAGGACGAAAAATTTAAATCATATTTCAGACCCAGAAAAGTTCAATAATATTTGGGTATAGTCCTATTAAACTTAGAAGGAAACTAGAAACAAACTACAAAACCTTGGAGACTCTGGATCAGTAATGACAGCAATCAAGGTTCAGTGATCAGTGGTTCAAATAATGGATTGGTAATTAGCTTGGAAACAAAAATGAGCTTATTCAGTTTCCAGGGCTAAGGAAACTTCTGGGACATCTGAAAACCCAGCTACATGATGTCCAATGCTAAATGATGGCTCTGACAATCAAAATGTGCAAGTATGCTGTTCTCAGAAGCCTCTAACGTATAATCAATCTATCATTTCTGCCAACCAGGCTATTATGAACCAATATTACCTCCAATACTCCCTACAATACCTGAATGTTCCATTTAGAGATAATAAATATTTGCCAGGAATTAACAGTTAATGACTTGCTATTCATAATAAATCTATCAGTTGCCAAATAACTTTTTGGTTTTTTTCAAAAATAAATTATACAGATACTATTAATCCATAGTTTCTAAATCAAAATCAGCTTTTTCTTGATTCTTCCAGACAGGAAAAATACCAGTTGTCTAAGCATTTAGATGTTTGGCTTTAAAGTGAGAATAAAATAGTGAGACTGAAGATAATCTTCTATTATCAACCTCAACAGAGAGGTTCTATTATCAACCTTCTTGGGAAACTTCATTTCATGATCTGTGACTTATCATTTTTCTCTGATTTACAATCATTTCAATCCAAAAAGACCCAAATAAAATACCTGAAAATTTGGTCTCTGATGATGGGGAAGCCACCTGATACAACATTTTTGACATAAGAGGTAAACCAGTCAGTAAAAGTAGCACCTATAAACCAGGAAAGGGAGAAAAAAAGAAAAGAACAAATAGTTTTGTAAAATCTATACAGGAAACAATTGTAATTCCTCTATACTTTAGAATGTGACACCAAAACTAGAAACATTTATAGATATAATTGTACTAATCATTTATAAGATCAATTTCTATTCTCAATTCTATCCACCTTATTTCCTTGGGATTCTCCCCCTCTTCATCCCCCCAACTATTGTTAGAGAATCCTCCAACGACCTTCGAGCTATTTTTTTACACTTATAATTAATCAAATTTTAAACTTTAATTCATTCTGGTACAAGAATGAAAAGCCTTCTGTCTGTAATTTATTAAACATATAGAACAAAGAAAATACAGCTTATGTCTAGGAAGAAACTACAAGAAAAATATCAGCACCTATTCTCAGATGTCCCTGGTCCAGGTACATCCTGACTCAAGCACAAAATTTTGGCAGAAGCCAGGCTCAGTCTGGACATCTACCAGGGACAAGGCATTGTGGAGTTCTGTGCATCGGGCCAATCCCAAAGTGGTCTAGTTGCACACTACTATAGATTTAATTGCACAGCGGTCCTCCATATTCTTAGTGACCAGCTCAAAGCAGAAAAGGATTACTGGAACAGTCTAGTCCAGACCATATATCTGTGATCTAAGGATTAGATTATAACAAGTATTTACATGAATTAATAATGTTTACCCCTTCTAGGTAATATTTAACAACTCTGTCAGACCCCCCATTATTTACTGTTAATACATCTCAGTGCCTAGAATATATTAGTCCTTTAATTAATGTTGTTCAACAATGAATTTCTTTGTAATCTGGTTTCAATTAACCCAGTTTCTACACTCTGTCACACTAAATGTCAGATGCTAAATTTATAGTGTTTACTAATTATTCTATTTAGGGAATGATAGAAGATACAATTTGGCTTATATCTAAGGGTACAAGGCTTTAAATTTTTAAAAGGCATCAGCTGAGAGAAGGGAAACTTTAATAGTTGGCTCTTTCCTCAATATCTATTAATGACCCATTCTGACCCATTATTTATTAAACACTATTGTATTCAAGGTTCGCTGATCATGTACCTACGTTAAGATATTAAGAAGCTATATAAATAATGTCATTAAAATTCATAGAGGGTATAATTTTACGTTTTTAGCACTAGTACTTTCTCTGAAAGTTTTTAAAAATCATATATATGTATATTTTGTGGAAAAAAGTTATGTAAGTAAAAACAAATTTGTGGTTTGCATAAAAAAATTGGCATGGTGTATTTTAATCTACCTTATTTTATTACAATATGTACCAGAGTGTATTCTTTAAGATGAGGACAGACTAGGCCGCATTCACTACTAAACTTATCTGACAGATTCCAGTTTTCCTAAATATCTATTAATAGTACACTGAACACCAGGATATGCCATTTTGTGTGTTACCAGTCTAAGCAAACTTAGTTGAATCAAGATGCAATTTATATGTTCTAAGGTAATTTACCTTTTAAAGTAAGCCCATGTGTTGGGGTCTCTCTGATGGTTCTGGAGCTTTACCAAGGCAGCTGAAAGGAAGCTCCCTGCATTAACTTCCCACCTCGTCTCTTCTCAGTGTCTCTCAATCTTTTGCTTTGCTCTCCCATTTTAAGAGAAATCCCAGCTACTGGCATAGTATTATTACACCTTAGTACTCTGCTAGAGTGGTGAGGTTCTACATACTATGTCAGTAGAGCACCAAACTAAGACTAAGGAACTCACAGAGGCTGGGCTGCAGCTTACCTTAGCACTCGGCTGCCTTCCATTTATAAACTGAGCAGCACTGCTGGACCACAGCCACTATGGTAATCTCTGAAAGTGTGTGCTATGCAAAAATACCAACAAGGGCAACGAGCACAGGAAAAACCTCCAGAGGGTGCTTAACTTAGAAACCAGAGACCACATGAGTCAGAGTGAGCTGAAAGCTAGGACCTACATTTAAAAGCTTTTTATAACTTACTAGGTAAGGGTGAGATCTTGATATTGTGAAGTACACCATGAACGTGGAATGTGCCATAGTATGGAACAAATAGAGACTTATACATTGTTCAAAGTTCCAATGAGAAGACAGAATTGAATACAAATGCCTCAGTCTACAAGGACCCTTTACTATTTATATATGGAGATGTTTAATATATGTCAGTCAGTAATCTTAAAAAGCAGAATGGACAGTCTGGAGGAAGCTTCTCTAGATGATCAAAATCCAAACAAGACAAGACGGGATAAATAGCAAAGGGGTGAGCTGTAGTTACTTACAAATTGAAGGGTTCTCAAAACCTAAAAGAAATACTCTTTTAAGGCCAAGAAAAACTAGTTGTACCAAGGAGTTTATGAGGCATAGAGTTTATATTAGTCCCTAAAGACTGTTGCTTTGGAGGTCTCTAACGTGACTTAGTATCTTAATACTACTGCATTAGCACCAAAAGAGAAAAAGTTTAAAGTTGCTTTATATATCTGTATCTCCAATTATACATGAATATAATGAATAATACATGTGCGTGTTAAGAAAAGTACATACACATTCACAGCAATTCTACGTATTTCATTGCCTTATAGAAGAGTCCTCAGAGCATGAGATTGTATATGGATTGGCTTTTTTCAAAATTAAAAATATTCAATACAAAAACGGTTCTAATGAAAACCTAGATGCGGTACTTTGTAAACCAGCAAACCTTAAAGAAATCCAAGTATGAAATTGCCAGCTGCTGAAGTAGCTGAAAAAGTTTTTACCATTTTAATTTTTTTATTATATCCAGGAAGAAGAAGAAGGGGGAAAAAAGACTTTTTTCTTTCCTACCTATAATAAACATGTCAATAGCAGCTGGATTTCGAGCCATTTGGTCCTAGGTGAGAAAAAGAATACAATCGATAAAAACATATTTTACTTAATTTTTCATTGTTCATTATCTGTATCTTTCCCTGGAGACGAGGCAAAACAGATAAAAATAAAGTTGAGATAAGAAGACATATGGCTTATTATCCTAGAAGAAAGGGTTCTGAATCAGTCAAGAGATCTGAACAGTTCTAGGTTACTCACTTCTTTCAGTAAATGGAGAGACCAAGCTACCACCCTACAACCTTACAGAGACATCAAGGAAAAAATGAGAAAAAGTATGAAAATGCTTTAAAAAGTTAAAAGCTACAAAAGCTCTTTAAATACGTCAAATGTTATACAGAGTCACATGTCTCAACCATGAAAAGCATTTTCTTTTTTTTTTTTGAGAGGGAGCCTTGCTCTGTTGCCCAGGCTGCAGTGCAATGGCTCGATCTCAGCTCACTATGACCTCCGCCTCCTGGATTCAAGCAATTCTCCTGCCTCAGCCTCCCCAAGTAGCTGGGACTAAGGTGTACGCCACCACACCTGGCTAATTTTTGTGTGTTTTTTTTTTCAGTAGAGGTGGGGTTTCGCCATGATGGCCAGGCTGGTCTCAAACTCTTGATCTCAGTTGATCCACCCGCCTCAGCCTCCCAAAGTGCTGAGATCACAGGCGCGAGCCACCACACCCAGCCAAAATTTAGAATTTTCTATTTTAAATTCCTTTTTTAAGTAAAAAGTTCATATCTAGGCAAAAATGAAGGCAGAGGTTGTGTAACTGAGAAATTACTGATAACTGAAAATTATTTTTTCATTTTTATTAAATGAAACAATACTGTATTTCTGTGGTTACATTAAAACAATAAAAGTCTCCTAAAAAAGAACTACATTTTTCGATATGTCAAATACCCACTGAACAAAGTTTTAAAAGTTTCTACTGCACTCAAAGCATGAATCAGCTGGGTGTGGTGGCTCACGCCTGTAATCCTAGCACTTTGGGAGGCCGGGGCGGGCGGATCATGAGGGCAGGAGATCGAGACCATCCTGGCTAACACGGTGAAACCCCGTCTCTACTAAAACACAAAAAATTAGCCGGGCGTGGTGGTGGGCGCCTGTGGTCCCAGCTACTTGGGAGGCTGAGGCAGGAGGATGCTGCGAACCCGGGAGGCGGAGTTTGCAATAAGCGGAGATCGTGCCACTGCACTCCAGCCTGGGCGAGAGTGAGACTCCGCCTCAAAAAAAAAAAAAAAAGCATGAATCAAAGGATGTTCAAAGGCTAAATTTTTGGAAAGTCTGAAACACATATTACAATTAATTACTTCAACAAAAAGCTCCTCATTAATTTTCCTTAAAATACCTTAAGACAAATCACAGCTTTTCCTCTGTATATACACTAGTTTTTTATGTCCAACTGTCAAGTTTTCTCTTGGGTTCCATGCCGTTATGTCAGAATATTAACTCTAGTTAGAGAGGTCTATAACTAAAATGCATAATATTCTAAACCCATTCTACAATCCTGAAAATACCTAATGCATGCATTTATACAACCATCAGAACACATCTTAATGCCATATTTAAACACACGTTCTACTTACTGGACATTGGTAGAAAACTTCATTTTTGTTTCGGCCCTCTGCAGCTTCCACTGCTATGTACTGACTCAAACCAGTATGTATGCAAAAAGTTAAAGGGAGACAGTATTTCAGTCCCTGTCTCTGCTGGAATCCTCCGGCAGCTGTATCGACGTCTAACAAATCTTCAGAACGATAGTGATTAGACAGTGCCATGCTTCCCAATAACCTGAGGAGCATACAGACTCAAACATGTAATACACGGCAGTGCCAAAGAGCTGTGCTTCATCTTTCTGGTGAATAATAATTTCCCACTCACAACTTTATAAGTACTAATTAACATGACAATTCCAAATCAGGAATACCCAAAGCACTATAATTTCTAAATATTTAATTCAAACTCTTTTGATTGGAAAAAAGATTCTGATTTAAATTGAAAATTAATTAAATGTCTAAATGGCAATGCTTTAAAAAGAAATACAGTTTTATTGTTTTCAAGAATCTATCCTTGTAATCCCAGCACTCTGGGAGGCCGAGACGGGCGGATCACGAGGTCAGGAGATCGAGACCACGGTGAAACCTCGTCTCTACTAAAAATACAAAAAAATTAGCCGGGCGTGGTGGCGGGCGCCTGTAGTCCCAGCTACTTGGAGAGGCTGAGGCAGGAGAATGGCGTGAACCTGGGAGGCGGAGCTTGCAGTGAGCCGAGATTGTGCCACTGCACTCCAGCCTGGGCGACAGAGCGAGACTCCGTCAAAAAAAAAAAAAAAAAAAAAAGAATCTATCTTGCCATGATATATTGATTTGCTGGTGTTTTGCCAGCCATGTATGTATGGCCAATTTAATGTCTAAAGAAGTAAATTCTCTGATGCTTTTATCTTGATACAACCTTTAGCTTACTCTATGCAACCAGATAGTATAAATGTAAAGCAGCTTAAACCTTGTCCAAATTTTCAAAAACTTGGATGCCTGGGGTATAGCTTAATCTCATTAAATATATATATAGCAATACAGGTATCAAGGGATTCCTTGATGAGATTCCTAAGTCTCAATGCTTGAGCCACATATAGATAAAAATCCCTGTGTTGCAATTTATGACCTATTGGTCGTGTCGGTTCCAGGCAACTCTTCTAACAAAGTCCTCTCCTGTTTGCTCTTAAAATCTGACAATTTTTCAACTTTGTCAAGTTTCAGTTCAATAGGAAAAAATAGCCAATAATTTAGGGTCATCTAGTCCTGACTGACTTCTATGTCTGACCCATGCCTAATATTTGATTTCTTTCTTTTGTTTTTTTTTGAGACAGGATCTTGTTCTGTCACCCAGGCTGGAGTGCAGTGGTTTACTGCAGCCTCAAACTCCTGGGCTCAATAGATCCACAGCTCCCGAGCAGCTGGAGCTATAGGTGCATGCTACCAAGTCCGGCAAATTGTTTTTAACTTAATTTTTTATAGAGACAGGCAGGATCTTGCTATGCTACCCAGGTTGGTCTTGAACTCCTGACTTCAGGAGTCCTCCTGCCCTGGCATCCCAAAGAGCTAGTTTCAGGCATAAGCGACCACGCCCTGCCCCCAATATTTGACTTCTGAATACTACCTTGTAATCTCAATGTGATCACCTCTGGGATTGCCTGTACTCATTCAACCCCCATCTGAAATTGTAACAGAGCCTTGCATGATTCTTCACATACAAAGGAACACCAGGTTCCAATAAGAACAATGCAAAGTTCTCCTTAAATTCTTACTGGCATTTCATAAGCATAATGTCTCTGAAATAGCTTACTTTCATAAAAGTACAAAAGGAGTGGACCCATTCAAAGCATATGCCTTCTAAAACTGTGGGTGAATTTTGGTGACTACTGCATGGTCTACTTTTACCCAAAAGTTCCACAATGTAAGGTGGATATGGTGGCTGGAAGGCTGAGGCAGGAGAATCCCTTGAGCCTAGAAGTTCAAGACCGGCCTGGGCAATACAGTAAGATCCCATCTCTAAAAATAATAATAATAAATAAGTAAAAATTTAAAATAATAAAAGTTTATAAAACAAATCTTCAAACAAAAAAAAAAAGCTGAGCCAGGCACAGTGGTATATGCCTGTAGCCCCAGCTACTTGGGAGGCAGACACAGGAGGATTGCTTGAGCCCAGAAGTTAAATACCACTAGCCTGGGAACACAACGAGACACCATTTCTTAAAAACAAAAGGCTGGGTGCGGTGGTTTGCGTCTGTAATCCCAGTACTTTTGGAGGCTGAGGCAGGAATTGCTTGAGCCCAGGAATTCAAGACCAGCCTGGGCAACATGACAAGACCCCATCTCTACAAAAAATACAAAAAAGTAGCCAGGCATGGTGGTGTGCCTGTACTTCTAGCTACTGGGACAGCTGAGGTGACAGGATCGCTTGAGCCAGGGGAGTCAAGGCTACAGTGAGCTGAGATCACACTACTACACTCCAGGCTTGGGGACAGAGCAAGACCCTGTCTCAAAAAAAAAAAAAAAAAGTTCCACAATAAATACTTCACTTTTTAGAATTAAATTTTAAACAGGCCATTCAATTATAGGCTGTGTTTAATATGACAAAACAATTTTCTTTAGTGTATGCAGCTCTGGACAAATGATTGCTCTTTACATGTATAGTAGGTAGAATTTGCATCAAGCTCCCAAAATAATTTGCCTGGCCTGTAATAAGATACACATTTCAAGAGTTCTGAAGAATTTGGTTAAAATATATCGCACATACCTTTACTGTATGTCCCATTCCCCACCCCATACCAGACTTCATTTTAACTATAAAAATATATTGATAGAAATTGTGTTTTTAGGAGATATATTTGTTTTGGTAAAATCTAATTCAAGCTACAGATTTTGTCTTACAGATTGCTATAAAGGAGAAAGAGGGAATTCCCATGCTTCCTTAATTTGTTAAGGGTAACTACAAATACAATTTATTTACTTTCATTCTAAAAAATAACTTGCATCATTAAAAATAACCAAAACATTGAATATCTTACCCAGGAACCACTAACTTCTGTCCATTGTGAATTCGGTATGAACATCGATAATCGTCAGGAAGCTTGCAGCCAATCTGCGCTTCCACAGCATCGAGGTCTTCCTCTCGAGCACCCTCTATAAAGGCACAAAAAAGAGTGAATTGTGAAGAAACAGCTTTAAATCTAAGAAGAAATGCAATCTATCTGCTAACTAATGAAACAATCTTGGAGTGAGTGAATTCTGTCCAAAATATATGGCTGAAATAGAAGGAAATGAATTGAAAACTAATTTGAAGCACTGAGAAAGCAAATTTCTCAGTTTCTTCCCAACACGGAAAACACTGGCACTTAGTAAAACATGGAAAGTGGGCACCAATGAGATCCACAATAATGTTTTCACATTGTAACACAAACCCTTAAATTTCCTAAATCTAAAATATTCATGTTGCTTTATTTAAAATAAAAAAAAAAAACCCTGAAAGTTCTCTAAACTGATGTTATTTAAGAGTTTTAACATTGACTCTCAATGGGAAATATAGGACATAAGGTACGGGTTCATGTGTGAGGAGGCCATTAACTTGAACTCTATTTTGCATATTTGTAAACTTGCCACATATTCTAGCTTTGAGAAGTGGGAAATAATGACAAATACCAAGAGATGAGATCGACATTCAGCAGCAGCCCATCAAGTTGTTGGACCAAACCTCTTGCTGAATAGTGAAAACAAAAAAATTGGCTTGAAGACTTTCGAAGAGTCACAACGGTAGGGGAGAGGGGTCCAGGAGAAGAGGGAGGCTGAGAGGTGAGCCAGGCATCGGAAGCCACCTTGTCTTTAGACAAGACAAGAATTGCTGTCAATTCTGAAAGCAAATATGAGGTTGAGTGGCCAAGAAGCTGAGCAAAGCTTTAGGCAGTACCACAGGGCTAGAGGGCAAAAAAACAGAGTTCAGGGTCCACAAAGGAGAAAGGGACCTGGTAAAACCCAAGGTTTTTGGGCTAGGATCCTGACTGACATCCTAGGAAAAAGGATGAACTGAAAATAAGACTAGTCCTCACAAAGACTAAAGCCCAGCTTTCAATCATATCAATCCCTGATTGCATTACAGTGATCTGCCCATTGACCAGCTGCTAGCCAAAAGCAAAAGTAATCTCTAGAAGAAAATAACATTACCCCAAAATTCAAATTATGTCTAACAATAAATTAAAAACAACTAGGCCTATACAAAGACAAGATCTGACTAAAGAAAGAGGAAAAAATAGAAAATAGAACCAAATCCATAATACATCGTTATTGGAGTTAGTAAACATGGACTTAAAAATAACCACAACCGATACATTCAATGAATTAAATTAAAAGATGGAGCATTTCGGCAGAGAACTCGAAACTATAAAAATGAATCAAATGGAAATCTTAGAGCTGAAAAATGCAAAAACTAAAATAAGAATACACCGAAAGGGTTTAACAGTAAATCATAGTTTTAAAGCTAAAGAGGGAATTATAAACTGGAAGCCAGGTCAGAAGACAAAAAGGGATGGAAAAACACAAAAAGAGCCTAAGACACACATGGGAGGACATGGCAGAAAGGTCTATGATACATGCATTGGAATCCCAGAGGGAGAAGAAAAGCAGAATGAGGTAGAAGCAGTATTTGGAGATAACAGCAGAGAATTTTCCAAAATCGATGAAAATGTCAAACCATGATTCAGAAGCACCATAAACCCTATGGAGAAAAATTACAAAGAAAACAGTTGTCTAGATACATCTTGGAAAACTGCTAAAACTGAAGACAAAGATAAATTTTAAAAGCAGCATGGCAGGTGCAGTGAGGGTATAATTACCTTCAAAAGAGAAACAATAAGACTGACAGCTAAATTCTCTGCAGAAACAATAGAAGTTAGCTGGACTCAGTGGCTCATGCATGTAATCCCAGCACTTTGGGAGGCTGAGGTGGGAGGGTGGCTTGAGGCCAGCAGTTCGAGACCAGCCTGGGCAACATAGCAAGACCCCATCTATAAAAAAAAAAAAAACTTAAAAATTAGCCAGGGATGGTGTGGCACCTGTAGTCCCAGCTACTCGGGAGACTGAGCTGGAAGGATTGCTTGAGCCCAGAAGTTGGAGGCTGCAATGGGCTATGATTGTGCCACTGCACTCCAGCCTGGGCAACAAAGCAAGACCCTGTCTTTAAAAAGAAAAGAAACAATAGAAGTCAGAAGAACGATATCTTCAAAGTGATGAAGAAAAATCACTGCTGACCAAAACCCTATAACCAGTGAATATATCTTCAACAATGAAGATGAAATAAATACATTTTTAGATAAACGAAAGAAAAGTTCAGCAGCAGCAGTCAGTTAAAAGAAATACCAAAAGGAATTCTTCAGGTGGAAGGAAAAGTGATCCCAGATGGAAGCATGAAGACACAGGAAGGAATAAAGGGCAACCAGAAAAGATAAATATGAAGGTAAGTCTAAAAGAATATTGAATATGTAAAATAAGAATGTTTTCAGGAAAATATGTTAAAAATCAAAATCACAAAAACTATAAATCAAAAGGCAGGCGGGAGGTGATTGGAGTTAAAGCATTCTAAAGTTCTTTCATTGTCCAGGAAGTAGAAAAAATACTAATTTACATTAGACTTTAAAAAGTCAAAGACGCAACGTTTTAATCTCTAATATAATCACTAAAAAAAGAAAGGAGAAGGGAATGGAATAAAACATAATTAAGAAGATTACAAAAAAGGAACAGTGAACAGGTGGGACAAATAGAAAAACAAACAGAAACATGGTATAGCTCAACTCAAACACATTAGTAAATCTATTAAATATGAATAGACTAAATCTAATGAAAAGACAAACTGACAGACCAGATAAAAACAAAAAATTACATACAAGAGATACATCTTAAAGTAAATACAGAAAACAAAGCTAGAGTAGCTCTACTAAAATCACATGAAATGAGACTTTAAGGCAAACAACTTTATTAGAGCTAATGGAGAACTTTTTGTAATAACAAAAAGGTTAAATTCACTACACAAATGTTACAATTCTAATTTTATGTACCTAATAAGAGCTTTAAAATATATTTTAAATGACAACTAAAATGGGGAAAAGATATCTACAATCACAGTGGCTGTAGTTTTCTCCTGCTGTAATATTAGCAGCTTAAAGCACTTATTATTTCACAGTTTCTGTAGGTCAGGAGTCTAGATATGACTCAACTGGATCCTCTACTCAGGCCCCGCAAGGCTGAAAGTATGGCATCGACTGGGGCTGCTATCTCATCTTATGCATCATATGCTTAGGATCCTCTTCCAAGCTCACTGGTTGTTGGCAGAATTCAATTCCTTAGGACTGAGGCCCTGAGCTCCTGGAGGCCACCCACCATTCTCTACCATGTGGCCCTCTCCATAATATGCCAGTTCGCTTATTCAAAGTCAACAAGAGAGGCACATTGAATCTGACTTCTAGAAGGGCCCAGTCCCTTTTAAGGGCTCATCTGATTAAGTGGGGCCCAGTCAGGATAATTTGCTTTTTGATTAATAATTAACTCAAATTCAACTAATTTGGGACCTTAATTACATATGCAAAATCCCTTCACCTTTTTCATATAATATGATTTAATGGAAGAAAATCAGTTATTTTCACAGTACCACCTACATTCAAGGAGAGATCATTATACCAGGCCTATACACCAGTGGGTGGGAATTTTGGGACTACCTCAGAATTCTGCCTACCACAGCAATAGATTTTATCATACTTCTTTCAATAACTAACAGAACAGGTAGACAAAATAAACAATTCAGTAAGAGTGTAGAAGATTTGAACAAGATTAACAAATTTTACCTAATTATATATACAGTATTGAACTCCATAACTGCAGAAAATACATTGTTTTTAAGTATACACAAAACATTTACCAAAATAGATCATATACCGGACCACAGAATAAGTCCTAACAAATTTTAAATGACTGAACTCACATAACGTATATCCTGTGATCACAGTGGAATTAAAATATAAATTATATTTAAAAGATTACTTTAAAAGTCCAAAATATTTAGAAATTAGGTAATACACTTCTATATCATTCATGGGTTAAAGAAGAAATCAAAGAAATCAGAAAATACTTTGAACTGCATGGTAATGAAAATACAATGTATTAAAACTTACGGGACAAACTAATGTGCTTAGTGGGAAATTTAGAGCTCTAAATTCATTTGAAAAAATAAGAAAGCCTGAAAATCTATGATCTAAGCAATGATCCCGTCAGGAAAAAAAAAAAAATCAGAGTAAATTCAAAGAGAAGACATCAAAGAAATTAATGAAATAAAAAACAAACATACAGTAAAGGACTGACAAAGGCAAAAGCCAGCTCTTTGAAAAGATTAATAAAATTAATTCACCCCATCTAGCAAGATTGATGAAGAAAAACAGCAAAAATATAAATAATTAATATTAGAAATGGAAAAGGTGGTATCACCACAGATCCAACAAGCATTAAAAAAATAAGAGGATATTATGAAAAACTTTATGTCAATAGATTTGAAAATAGATGAAGTGGACAATTTCCTAGAAAACAACTTATCAAAATTGACATAAGAATAAATAGAAAATCAAAATAGTCCTATATCTAATAAAGGAATTGAATCCATAATTTAAAACTTTCCTACAATGAAAACTCCAGAATTGAATGGCTTCACTGGTGCATTCTACTAATCATTTAAGCAAAAAATAAGACCAAGCTTACATAAACTCTTCCAGGGAACAGAAAAAGAGGCAACACTTCCCGACTCGTTTTATAAGGCCAGCATCATCTTGATACCAACACCTGACAAGAACATTGCAAGAAAGGAAAATTACAGGCCAAACTCTCATGAACATAGATGTAAAAATCCCAATAAAATACTAGCAGAGTATATCCAGTACATATAAAAAAGATAATATATTACAATCAAAGTAGGATTATTCCAGGAATAGAGAGTTGGTTTAGCATTCAGAAAAAGCAATTAATGCATTTCACTGCATTAACAGAATAAGGAGAAAAATCATAAGAATCATAAGGCAGACAAGGCATTTGATAGAAATTCAATTATCAATTTAAAAAACAAAAACAACAACCCTCTTCCCAAACTAGGATCAGAGGGACTATCTTCAATCTGATAAAGAATATCTACCAAAAAAAAAAACCCTATAGCAAACATCTTATTTAAAGGTGAAATGCTTAAAGCTTTCCCTCTGCAATCAGAAAGATAAGGATGCCCACTATCCCATCACTACTCGTCTCCAACACTGTACTGAAGGCCCTCGCCAGTGCAGTAAGGCAAGAAAAAGAAATACGTGATATATGAGGCTTGGAAAGATAGAAATACAACTGTCATTATTCCACATCCTTAGGGAAATGCAAATTAAAACCACCACTACACACCTGCCAAAAAGGCTAAAATAAAAAGAATGACAACATTAAAGTGCTGGTAAGAATGTAAACTGGTAGAACTACTTTCAAAAATAAACACCATCTTTTGAAGTTTAATATAAGCAACTCTATAACCCAGCAAACTCAATGCCAGATATTTACCCACTAGAAATATACTCATATAGACATCAACAATGTATATAAAAATTTACAGCATTATTTGTAATAGCCAGAAATAGAAATAACCCAAATATCCATTAACAATAGAAGGAATAGTCTACTCAGATAATGGAGTACTATACTGCAGCCAAAATGAACAAACTCTGTTACACTCAAAAAGATTGAATCTCATAAAGTAGAAATAATCCATACAAAATACTTAATCATACAACTTACATAAAGTTCAAAAAAGAAAACTACTCAGTAGCATTAATAATCAGAATAGTGGTTGCCTCTGTGAAAGAGGGAAGGACTATGAGGAGGGCTTCTAGGTACAGATAATATTCTACTTCTTGATCTGGAGGGTGTGACAATGGACATGTTTACCTTGTGATAATTCAATGAGTTGTGCACTTACAATTTGTGCCTATTTCTGTATGCTAGTTAAAACCATTAGTGACAGCATGTACCCCTGGATATGTGATGAGAAGGACACTTCACGTCTGCAGTTATCTTTCTAAAAAAAACATAACTCCAGCTCCAGTCTAATCATCAGTAAAATATCAAGATGAAGCTGATTTGAGGAACTGCAATTACTTTTGCACTAAACTAATACAAAATACCTGACAAGTACTCTCTCAAAACTGTCAAGGGGCTGGGTGCGGTGGCTCACGTCTGTAATCTCAGCACTTTGGGAGGCCTACACGGGCAGATCACTTGTGGTCAAGAGTTCAAGACCAGCCTGGCCAACATGGTGAAACCCTGTCTCTACTAAAAATACAAAAATTAGCCAGGTGTGGTGGTTCGTGACTGTAGTCCCAGCTACCTGGGAGGCGGAGGCAGGAGAATCACTTGAACTTGGGAGGCAGAGGTTGCAGCGTGCCAAGATCATGCCACGGTACTCCATCCTGAGTGACCGTCTCAAAAAAAAAAACAAAAAAAAAACTGTCAAGGTCATAAAAGACAAAGAAACTGCCACAGATCAGAGTACACCAAGGAGACATGACTACTAAATGCAATGTGGTATTCTGGACTGGATCCTGTAACAGAAAAAAGGACAATAATGGAAAATCGGGGGAAATTCAAGTGAATTTAGTTTAGTTAATAGTAGAGTTTAGTTAATAGTAACGTGCCAGTGAAGATGTTTTAGTTTTCATAAATGTGCCACAATGGGATATATAAGGGTAAAGGGTGAGGGGTGCATAGAACTCTCTGAACTCTCTTTGCAACTTTTCTGTAAATCTCAAATTACTCCAAAATAAAAAGTTCACTTAAAAAGAGAGAAATTTTAGTATAAAAGAAACGAAGCTGAATGGCAACCTGAACTACTGGATGAGGAAAGAAGCTAATATATGTATGGTATGTGCCACATGTTAGACATTTAACATGTAACATTAAGAAACTAAGAATTTCTTGAAGAAGAGAGAGAGATAAAAATAGGCATGGCAAAAAGAAAACTAAAAGGAAATGTATGTTTACAATACAGTAAAATCAAGGTTGAAAGAGGTATCACAATAGAAGTTGGGAGGCAGAAAGACCAGAGTTAATCTTTGCTCTACTACTTTGACATAGTTTGTATATTTGCCCCCTCCCAAATCTAATGTTGAACTGTAATCCCCAATATTGGAGGGGGACCTGGTGGGAGGTGATTGGATCATGGGGGTGGATTTTTTCTCATGAATGGTTTAGCATCCTTCCCTTGGTGCTGTCCTCAAGATAATGAGTGACTTCTCATGAGATCTGACTATTTAAAAGTGTGCCGTACCTCCCCCTCTCCCTATTGATCTTGCTTTTGCCATGTGACACACCTGCTCATACTTTGCTTTCCCCATGAGTAAAAGCTCCCTGAGGCCTCCCCAGAAGCAGATGCCGCCATGCTTCTTGTACAGCCTGCAGAATCGTGAACCAATTAAACCTCTTGTCTGATAAATTACCCAGATTCAGACATTTCTTTATAGCAATGCAAGAATGGACTGATACACACTGACTGCATGATTTCTGGCAAGCTATTTCACCTCTTTAATCCTGTTTCTTCATCCTCAAGAGGGGGATAATACCACCTACCTTAGAGAATTATAGTGAGGATTAATAAAGTGCTTTACTCGAACTCAGCAAATATTTATTTACTTTCTTTTCCCCTTAACCTACTCTTAGAAGGAAACAGTGAAACAGTGGGAGCCAAGAAGCCTAGAGTAGAGTTGTATCTTGGTCACTAGTGTGATACCTTGCATGAGTCACTTAACTCTCTGGGTATGTTTCTTCAACTTACTAGCATAAATCAGGATGGGCACATTATAGCCCACACTCCAAATCCTGGCCTGCTGCCTCCTTGTGTGAATAAAGTTTTATTGGAATACAGCAACACCCATTTGTTTATGCATCATCTTTGGCTGCTTTTCCACAACAACAGCTGAGTTGAAGAGTTGTGACAGAGACCATGTGTCCCACAAAGCCTAAGATTTTACTGTCTGGTCCTTTGAAGAAAAAGTTTGCCAACCCCTGGTCTAAACAGTCTCCAAGGTGACTTCCAACTCTAAAATTCTAAGCTAAAACTTAAGGTAAATATGAGATTTGAAGATATGTGACAACAATATATCTTAATTTCAAGATGCTCCATAAAAATTTCCCCAAGCCCAATACCTATTTGCTTTCTGATTTTCCTTTTTATCTGCAACCTCTATAACCTTGCAATTGAATCAGAGACTGTGGCAGCTGAGGTGAGCAGCTAGGTTCCTGACTTGGTTTTAAAATTCATAAGCCTAGGGTTGCAAGCACCCCCAGCACTGCAGACATCCAAGAGCCTTTATCCTATTCCAACTCATGGCAAAGCCCCAGAGAACTGGCACTGTGGAGTAAAACAGGAGCTGTCAAGGAATTATCTGACAACCTCACCTCCAACTGATAGGTAGTACAGGGAGCCTGGAAATACCAAAATTCATGCACCAAAAAAAAAAAAAAAGGAAAAGAAAAACAAGCAGCAGCAGCAGCTGTTACATATCCTTAGTTTTATCTTCTTGATAGCTCTGAGCCTAAAAGCAGAACCATATACCATATCATATTCCAAATGTCCTAATATTTAAACTAGCTCTTCTAGTCCAATACACATTCTAAGACATTCCAAACATAACAGGATAGGTCCTGTCTCCCTTCAGTCAATGTTAAGACCATAGCTCTGGAGTCAGCTCTATATCCAAATCCTGGTTTTGCCTTTTCCTTTGTGATGGTTAAACAACTTAGTTTTGTTTTGTTTTTTTTGAGATGGAGTCTTGCTCTGTCGCCCAGGCTGGAGTACAATGGCGCAATCTTGGCTCACTGCAAGTTCCGCTTCCCGGGCTCACGCCATTCTCCTGCCTCAGCCTCCTGAGTAGCTGGGACTACAGGCACATGCCACCACGCCTGGCTAATTTTTTGTATTTTTAGTAGAGACGAGGTTTCACTATGTTAGCCAGGATGGTCTCGATCTCCTGACCTCGTGATCCACTCGCCTCGGCCTCCCAAAGTGCTGGGATTACAGGTGTGAGCCACCGCGCCCGGCCACAACTTACTTAGTTTTTCATGCCTTGGGTAATCCACCTATAAAATGAGAATAGTAATTATTTATCCCATAGGACTTTTGCAATTAAATGGAGTAATACTCAAGAAATACTTAGCCAGTGCCTAGCTTTGTGTTTAATTAATAATAGCTACTGTAAGCCGTTACCTTATCATCACCAAATATCTATTTTCAGATTTATTTTCCTCTTGAAATATTCAACCCTACATACCAAGTAAATAGTATTATTCATTTCTTCTAAGAAAAGAAGCTATTCAGAATATTAATCAAGGGTACTTTCCTTCAAAGCTCTACTCCTTCTGCCAAATCATTCTTTCTTCTACCTTCTAGCAATTAATTCAGTTGCAAGCACCTGGTCATGCAACCGTGATTTGTATGAAAGTAATATTTGCATGGGAAATTAGAGAGGAAACATAAAATGCAAAGGAATACTGTTTCAAAAGAGTCTTTAGTTCTAAAGGGAAGAAAATATTCGAGAAGAACTGATTCCAATTTTAGCTCAGCAAAACCGAACATCTATACAATGCCTTTCAGTGTAGAAATCTGAAAAAAACTTGGAGGGTAAAGCAGGTAAGTGGCAATCTATCTACAATCTGTCTATTTTCATGATCACTAATTAAATCAAATTAATGGAAATAGCTTAATATTTCTTGCCAAAATTGGACAATAATGGTGTAATAGAAAGAGCATATTCTGGAGTCGAACAGACCTCAGTTCAAATCTTAGTTCTACTATTTTGTAAATGTCAAAATAAGGATAAAAGTTTTCCTTACTCTATTAGGCTGCTCTTACACAGGTAAAGACCAAGGGTCTTTCTGAATATTAGACTATCAAACAAACATTTACTTGTATTGAAAATAGGAAACAGTATTGATACAGTAGGCAAAATTTCACAATTAAAAAAAAATCTTTTAAAAGAAATCACCATACTTATTCTCACACAATCTTAGCATTACTACTTTCTTAATAGAAAACAAATATAAGGATGAAAGTTCAGCTTTCCCTTCTGATAAATAACCATGTGGGTCCCAAGGCTGAGAAAAAACAGGGTAAGCACTAGAGTGAAGGTCCTACTTCCATGGCCAAATATGAACAGTAAATCACAGACAAAGTTGGGTTAACACAGTTGCATAGATGACAGAGATTCAAAGTTATTTAAACTAACCTATTTATACTAACAGTAATGAAAACGGGGAAAGGGACCCTGCATTCCCAGTACCTTTCAGAGATAAAACCATCCGAGGACACCTGGGCTCCAAATATTTCTTGAGATCATCCCAGGCCTTTTTAATAGCAGCATAATGGTCAATGTATCTTCCTACATCAGAGTAAGTATCTATGAAGAGAGATTTCCAACACTGATTCTTCTGTGTTTTCTCTTCCCTAAATAGATGAAAAACGTGAGATTTAAAATCTTTTAAAATAATATTAGCATGTATTTTAGATACCTACAACATATAGGAACTTGTACTTTTCCCTTCCTTTTCATTATATTTTAGCCACAAATGAAGATCAGATAGCAAAAAGTGATACATACATAAAAAATTTTTAACAAAAGTTACTACTGGCATGGTGGAATTGTTAGGCACTCATTTTCTCCTTTTCGTTCTACTTTTTTTTTTCAGTTTTCTAATCTTTAATAAAATATGAATAGTAATAACGTATAAATTTCAACTTACTCTTAAAAATATACCAATTATAAACTTTTAAAAGCATCATGTATTGTTTTAGAGAATACTTAGAATCTTGTGATATAATAATATTAATCTAACACATATCTACACTGAATTAGTTGAGAATCATAGAACATGAAAGTAATTACATGATTCAACATTCCTATTTAGTAAAATTCCCTAAGCATTTATTGAGTGTCCACTTAGCCACTGAGGATATAAAAAAATAAGGCACATTTTTTGCCTTCAAAAAAGGTAACAGTCTAACCAGTGAGAAAGAATGAAGTATAAAATTAAGAATCAGAAGTGATAGAGGGTAAGGCAGCCACAGAGGGCCTTAAGGTAACATACTAACCAGCTTAGTAAGAAAGGCTTGGTAAGCCTTTGTGATGAATGTAGAAGGAGGGAGAGAAGTGGGGAGAGAGAGAGAGACACGCCTAGGATGACTTTTAATTCTGATTTGGATGCCTGAGTGGATGATGCTGCTATGAAGACTGGGAATGCTGAAGGACAGGTTTAGGAATGGGGAAAAGAACAATTCACGGTGGGTTTTTTTTTTTTTTTTGTGCGGGTAGGAGAGGGAAGGGGAGCATCTTTTTATTAATCTAAATAATATACACATAGATTATTAAAACTAAAAAGTACCAAAGAACTTACAATGAAAAACTATTCTCCTGTTTTAAGTCCAACTCCTCAAAGGAAAGCTTAGGTATTACTAGAAGTTACCTCTACAGTTTTAAATGTTTATGCCTCTAGTTCTTGATTTATCAACTTCACATGTATCTACTGATACCCCAAAGAGAAACACGGGAAGATCTAGCAATACTTAAAATTCCCCTTACCCTGTTCTTTTTCCTCCCAATGTTTGATAGCTCTGTTATTAATTTTCACTTCTGTCTAAAGCTTGCAGCTTTAAATAATATGCTTAAACCTCTGCTTCTTACTTCACCAACTTTAGTCACTACCTGACTCCACTCAATCTAAGAAAAGATATTAGCATTCCTACTCATTTCTTCCACCTTTCTCAACTCCCACTTTCTGTCATCTGTACTGTGATTCTGTCAAATTTGTTAACATTTACTGAATCCAGTTATAAGTGTGGGATAGCCAATGGAAATGTCCAGCAGACAGTTGTGCAAACAATTCTAGAGCTCAGTGGGGAAGTCAGGGAGGGAGATTCAGGTTTGGGAGTTAGGAGCATGCAGATAGTCACTATAAACGGCAACAATGTATGCAGTGGAGCTCAGCGAAGGAGAGCAGCAGTGGGCTAAGGACAGAAACTTGGCAAATACCAACATATACTAGCAAGCACGAGAAGAGCCACCAAAGGAGATAAAGAGACAAGGGTTTGAGAGGAGAATCAGGACAAACTAGTGTTACGGAAGAAGCCAAGGGCCAGTTTTCAGAAGTACATATTCCTCAAATACTCACTCAGATATCAGCCAGTATTTTTTGCAATGTCTTCTCCACAGCGGATCATGACTTGATAGCTGGCTAAGTCTTCGACTGACATAACAACAGCTGGCAGTAACCAGATTCACCGATAGTATTAAAAAAAGTAAGAAAACAATTTAAAAATAAAGATTAAAATATTCATTGTTAAGTTTTGTTTTATGCCTTTTGTTTCTCTTATTTTTCACTTATTACCCTTATAATTACAAAACTATTTTCTAAAACCTGTTTAACATGTTAAGTAGTATAATTGCCTTGTTAGTAGTGAAACTGAGTTCACATATAAACCCTGAAACACCTATAATTGTAATTTTTCACAAAAGTATCTATAAACCATATATGCCATTGGAGTTAATCTCAAATCAAGGAGTTGTCCTGTGCTTATTATCAGGACAATACTCATTTCTACATACAGGAAGAAAGTTATTTAGTCATAAACAAAGGGACTTGGGGGTTTTTTCCCAAGATCTGTAAGATGTAGGCTACTAAATACACAGACTTTCTATTTTTGTTTTTTAAAATTTTTTACTTAAAGGAAAAAAGTATTGCCACAAAAACCACGTTTTCATTAAAGCAACTACTGGAAAGTCCACCTATAGAGGGTGCCTGAATCATAACAGTTCTGATTCAATAGTCATGGCTACACAAGTTATCAGCTGCCCCAAAACATTGAATGTTAGAAGCAAATAAATTTCTTACTATATAAACATTTCTAACACAACAATGTTGCAATCCTGTAAATCCTACCCTACATAATTAATTTGTAAAAAGAATGAACCTAAGATTAGGACTCTATCCTTTCCAGAGAGAAATTACAAGTTATATTAATAGAAAGTAGGTATTCAAAGATCTCACTTGGGCAATAGCTAATCAACAGAATCTTAAATCACATCAGGTTTGTCAAGGCCATGACTAAGGTGTGTTAAAAACCAACCTATAGTAAACCAAATCGCCTTTGTTTGATTTTCAGATTTTACAGAAACATCATCCTCATCCTTTTCTGCCAAGCTCAGGAGATGCCCAAATTAACTTTTGTAAACATAGGAATCCCCCCAGTTTTGTGCATTCAGTTTCCATACCCTCTTCTTGATTCCTGTCCCTACACTGCCCTAGGAGCTAAACAACATAAAAGAATCTGGAATATGCATGAAAGATGAATTCAATGTACATGGAGAGTGAAAACTACTGTTCTAGAGATTCTGATCCAGTTGGTTTGGACTGAGATCTGTACCTCAGGTATCTGTATGTTTAAAAAGTGCCACAGGCCATTCTGATGCACAGGTCATTCTGATGCACAGTGTGGCATTTATTCACTCCATTTCAGAATACATCACTCTGAAATGGAGAGGGTATCAGATCATCTCAATTCAAACTATGCAACTGATGCTACATGATTCCAGTGTACTAATCCAATCCAACCCAATCCAGTTCAGCAAATACATACCAAAAACTTCAGAGCTTATCACTAGACTAGACCCTTGACAAAATTGGGCTGTATGGTGCAGGAAAAAAGCTGCAATACACTGGATACTTTTCTGTAGATAAAATTCAAATGGTATTCAACTCAATTTATTTCCACAGACATTTACAGAGGGACCATGTCACTTCTGTTTAAAATTGTGATTACTACCTAAAGCATTTAAAGTAAAATCTTACCTCCTCACCTTGGTTCCCAAGGTCCTGCATGATCTCACCACCCTCATCTCATCACTGTCTATGACTCACTCCCTACCTCCAGCAACGCCAGCCTTCTGTATCTTCCACCAGGCCATGCTGTTGAACAGTACCGTTCAGCAGTCCCGTCAACCTCTGAACATACTTTTCCCTCTGCCAGAACTGCATATGCCCTGCTTCATATATGGCAGCTCCTTCCGACTGGATCACCTCTCACTTCCTATTCCTTAACAGAGCAATCTATTTCCTTCACTGCACTTAGTACCTCTTGCAATTTATGCGCTTGCCCACTGGACTGTAAGCTCCCTAAGAGTTGCCTTATCTGCGTTGTTCACTACTGTACCCTCAACACTTAACAGACTGGCACATAGCAGGCCCTCGGGGAAAAAAAAATCTTTGGAGTAGGAAGATGAGCAAGGCAGTCCTTACAATCAAGAAGCACGCCATCTACCTGACATGGCAAATCAATTCTGCAGGAAGAAGGTAGAGAGGGCATCTTCTCCACCTTGCCAAGTTGAGAAGAGGTAGGCAAGGCATTCCAGGCAAGGTCGAGAGCTTGAGCCACAGGAAAAAAAAAAAGAAAGTGCAAGTGTGTTGTATGCTGGCAGAGGTCTGATTTGGCTAGAATGGATGGTGCAAATGTGATAGTGAAGGAGAAATAAGTCCTGGAGGACCTTAGATATACAAGCCAGATGATAAGGGCTTTCAGTGCCCCAGAAGTTTAGGTTATAATCTATAAACACAGGGGTGTCGCAGGTTTTAAGGAGAATGACAACCAGATGTGTCTTGGAAAGATCATTCTGGCAGCAATCAAAAGTTGGAGACTGTTAGTTAAACTGTAAGTATTTTCTAGAAAAATAAAATTGCTAGCAGGTACAGGTAGCGACCAGTACAGGTAGTGACCAAAAACTTGAGGTATCTCTCTATCACCACTTAGCTAGGCCAACTCCAAGAAATCTGTATTTATAAAAAGACCTCTAATAACACAGGGCACAATCATCAAATGGCTAGAATCTAATGGTTAATCCAAAACACAAAACAAATCTCACCCACCTATCCTAAGAGGGCGACTTTGCATCCTCTGCAAATATATACGGTAGCACAGGAAACTCACAGCCATGCCACCCCCTGTCAAGGGTGTAAACAATCCTGACAGCTGGGGGGCGGACTGGCAGCGCCATTTCTTCCACCACCCCAGACAGTCCCAAGTTCTGAAGAAACTGAGCACTGAACCACCCTTATCAGCAACCGGTGTTTATTTCTGGAACAGATGCTAGTAATGTGGGAAACCCAAGGTGTCCAGGAGAAAAGATAGTCACCGACATGGCATCACCGGAAGTCAGTACCAAAACATAAAATCCAACATCGAACCGTAAGGAGCAATGCTGACAGCAAAACAATTCTCACGCATTGAAGTCCGAAAGTGAGCCCTGACAGCGATTCTGGCGCTGGGGAAGTCGCGCCAGGGGAGTAAGGGGTTGCCTATCTTCTCTCGCTCGCCCCACCTGCCCACGCCGGCGCCAGACGCCGCAGGCCCCGGACCCAGCAGAGAAGAGCGCCTGGCCGGGACAGGGGCTTTTACACAGCAGCAGGGACTGACCCCGACCGGGCGGGCACCTGCGGGGCCAGCGGGGGTCCGCGGAGCGCGGCGGTGCGGCACAAGGGCCACTACCTCCTTCTCTTGCAAGTGGGCCTCGCCCAGGCCCGGGAGAGATCTCGTCGCTTCTCAAACCTGGGCCCAGGGCGGGAGGAAGACTCAGGGCGAGGCCCTTTCCGTCCCCGTCTCTCCCTGGTCCCCGGTGGCTCTGCAGGATGAGGGCGGCCCTGGCGTCGCCTTGTGGTGTCGCGGAAGCTCGGGTCCTGTCAGCGGCCCCGACCCCCTTCACCCCTGCCTCACCGCCTCCTCTCCCCATGCCCCCACCCCTGCCATGCGTGTCGTCCCATTACTTGATTAGGTCCCGATAGTCCAAAAAGGATAAGATGAGGAGCAGGGGATCGGTGGGCAGCGACTCTAGGGTCAGCGGCGCCGTCTCGGTCTCCATGGCCGCCATCTTGCCAGGCCCGGTGCAGGTCTGGCCCCGCCCTGGGCCCGCCCCTGCCCCGCCCCCACCAGCGCCCGAACCGCCCCCAGCCGCTCTCACAGGTTTGTTATGTAACCGCCGGGCCAACCCCGCCCTCAGGGCGGGCTGAGGTGCGGCTCCCTGGAGACCCCGCCCGCGAACCGGGAGCCAGCGGCGCAGTGGGAGTTCAGCCCGCTTCCTTCGCGCTCCGCGTCAAATCTCTCCAGCTCTGTTCTCGCATCCCGGTTCGTAAACTTGCCCAGCCCGGGACCCTTTTGTTGCCAAATCTGCCTCGGTCTCCCCAACTCCTCCTGCGAAATTTTACACTCAGTATGCGGGAAGCCTCGCTCAAAATCTGACACTCCTCCACGCCCTTGGTCCCCAAATCCATTCCTTCTCTTTCTTTTCCAACCCGAGAACCCCTCGTTTTCCCCGCTCAGCCTTCCCCACCCTGCTTGTCCCCCGCACGCAGCAGGGCCGCTCAGAGACTTGTCCAATCAGCAGGAGCAGAGTTGAGAATCGGCCAGGGACGCCAGCTGAAGGCCCTTCTCCCAAATTAAGGAAATAGTTGTTGAGGGCTTAACTTCACGCCCCTCCCCGCCTTCCTAAGTAAAATGTGTACAGGGAGTGAGTCTGAGTCTCAGCCGCTGTCCCTTAATTTGGTTATCATGGCTATTTTCAGCCTTTTAGGGCAATGCAAAGGGTACAGTGTGGATTTTTTCCAGCTTTAAAATTTATTTTGGCCAGGGTTTAGATCCCGCAGAGTTAAGTATCCCGCGTGTGAATGGATGAACTGAAACTCCCAGAGGGCATAACTGATGGAGGCACGAAGATGTTTGCTCTTCAGCTTTGCCAAGGTGATATTAAAATGAGAGTGGGGGAAGTATAATGGGTCCATACATCACTTGCCTGATTTCTTCTTTTCCATTGCTTTTCCAAAGGTAGTATGGTGTAAGGGGCTTTGGGGAATCCAGACAGACCTGGACTTCACAAACCTGTCATTTATTCCACTACTAGTGAAATGCTGGCATAGGTATGCCTAAGTTCTCTGAGACTGTCTCTCATCTCTAAAACCACCCCTCCTCTGGTGAACTAAGGATGGCGATAACGCTTTATGTAAAGTGCCTGGCCAGATACTCAATAAATGTTAATTTTCCAAGCTTATACATGCATCAGTCCCTAAGTTCTCCAAACATTTCCATATTCTGGAGAAAGTTTCTCTCAATTATTTGGAAGAGTGGAAGTGATATGCCCCGCCCCCCAAAAATCCATTTCCTCCATTCTTCATACCATTAATGTCTTCTATTTATGGTTTTGCTTAATAGTTATAACCCCTGCCACCCAGCCGACAAAACAGAACAACAGCAACAAAAAACTCTGCCTACATCTCTGTGCTTCCAAATTGTTTATGCATATGCTTAGAAGAACGTTTATTGAATTGGATTTCAAGTACTTGTTCTGTGTCTCTCTCGTCAAACTGTAAACTCTTATTCTGACTCATCTTTCTAATTTCAGGGCTTAGGAAGGTATTCAAAAACTAGAAAGTTTAAATTCAGGTTGAATGGATGAATGAAGACAGAATAATCATTTCTGTTTACAAGGGAACCATACCTTTTTACATAGACAAATGCTTATAAAGATATTTGACCCTGATTTATGTTTGTCTCCATTTTCTCCTTCAGATGGGCCACCTGTTTTAAATCCAAAAGCTGGTAGGAGTTTCAGGTGCACACTGCATTTGCTTCTGCTGTCCTATTGCACTTGGACTTGGTGCAGCTATGGACCTAATGCAGAAGACAAAGTATGAAGCTACCAAACTGTCAGGGCCAGAACTAAGGTGAGGCAAGAAAGCTACTTGCTTGGGGCACAAATTTAAGAAGAGGTGCCAAAAAACTGAATAATCCAATAAATAACATTTTACTGCAATATTTTTAAAAATAAAAATTAATGCAAAAAAACTCACAGTGAACAAAATACTAAACTCTTAAACAAAAACAGGATCCCACAGTGCCATGTAAGCCATATTAGAGCCTGATGCAAAAAGAAAAAACTGCACACCGCTAAATACATGCTTTTTATGGTTTTGTGTGTTTGTTTTTTGAAACAGGGTTTCTCTGCTGTTGCCCAGGCTGGAGTGCAGTGACATGCTTTCGGCTCACTACAACTTCTGCCTCCTGGGCTCAAGCGAATTTCCTACCTCAGCCTCCTGAGTAGCTGAGACTATAGCTACACCACAACACCCAGCTAATTTTTGTATTTTTAGTAGAGACAGGGTTTCACCATGTTGGTCAGGCTGGTCTTGAACTCCTGACCTCAAGTGACCCACCTGCCTCAGCCTCCCAAAGTGCTGGGATTACAGGCATGAGCCACCGCGTCTGGCCAGGTGGAAGACTTGCTTCTCCCATGTGGCTGGGCTTACAGCTTCTGCCATGCGCCCTCAGCCCCTCTTTTCCAGGCTACTAAGCCCTGCCATTTCCTACCTTGCAAAGTGCCATCGGGTTGCCATCCCCTGCTGCACTAGCCCAGGCCCCTCTGGAGAGGTGGCTTTGGCTCAGGCTCCACTTTTCTCCCCAGCATGGAATGAGGCATGTGGTAGAGGTTGGGGGAGCAATGCAGGTAGGCAGGACCCAGGAGAGCTGTTCCTGGACCAGGGCTTCCTATTGCCCTTCCCCTACCCCTGCCACCCTGCCCCCAATACTGGCTGGAAAAGGGATAGGTAGGAAGAGAGAGTCCAGAATTTGGCTATTCACATCCCCAGGGCTAAGCTTGAGGGCCAGGGTTTGGGCCTGGGTGGAAGAAACAGTCCCTCCAAGTTTGCTCATTGTTTTGGAAGCTGGTTTCTAAAGAGTTTCACTAAAATAGTATTTGCTTATCATTTTAATTTCTATGGTAGATCAGAAAGCAGAAGGTTCTAAGGCCAGGCGTGGTAGCTCACGCCTGTAATCTCAACATTTTGGGAGGACAAGGTAGGCAGATTGCTTGAGTCCAGGAGTTCCAGACCACACTGCAGAGACCCTGTCTCTACAGGAAAACAAAAAAAAAGCCAGGCATGGTGGTGCATGTCTGTAGTCCCAGCTACTCAGGAGGCTGAGGTGGGAGGATAGCTTGAGCCTAGGAGGTCGAGGCTGCAGTGAACCGTGATCATGCCACTGAACTCCAGCCTGGGCGACATAATAAGACCCTGTCTCTAAATAAATAAATAAATGTTTTTTGAAAAGAAATCAGAAGGTTCTAACAGAAGGGTTCAGATGTAGAATTTTTTTTTTTTTTAAAAGGTTTCTCCTTTTCTGAGGAGTAGAGAGGGACAATGCTTGAGAAAGACACGGTCTTACATGTTTCCTTTAGAACCCCAGTGGCATCTTATTTATGATGAGTAGCTCCTAGCAACAACACCCTACCTCTTGGTGATCACATCGTAGTTTCATCGGCTTTGAGGTTCCCACTGGCTGTTTAGGTAAATCCTTCAGACATTAATTCCTATCAAGTACAAGCATCCGGGCTCAGGACTGTGAGAGATCAAGCTGAACACAGTGCCATACCTGCCCTTTAGAAAGTGACAGACACTCCCTAACGGTTTGGTTGGGGAGAGGCAAATTCAAATGGCCCTGGAGACTCATTTTTTCACCTGTTTTCATGGTTTAGCAACTTGCTGCCTCAGCAGATCTGAGTTAGCGTGGAGGCAGAACAGGATGCTCTAGAAGTTCCTACTAAATGGCAGCCTAGAGGTGCCCCGAATCTCCAGCTTCCACCTCAGCATTTGTAAAACACAGTTTAAGATCCTTCTGTATTGAACTCTGCGAGATGAACCCAGCCTAGGCACATCTCTCAACGGGACAGGGAAGCTGGGGGCTGGGATGGATGGTGGGATGGGGAGAGGGGGTTGCTTACATGCTCTTCCTTCTCTGCTTGTATCCCCCTCCCCCACCCAACTTGTATTTATACCACATGGCGTTGGTAGTGTGTGTCTGTGGCCCCTGAAAGGCAGTCGAACGCATGAAGGTTAAACTCCACTTTACCTCGGTGCTAAGTGTTTTTGGAACTGCCCTTGTCCAACTGGGCCTTCCCAGGGCCAAAAGCATTCTCTCCTAGGGGGCCCTGTCACCCAAGCCCCAGTGTCAGCAATCCTGGTTGTGCTGAGGCAGCCCTCGCATTTGGGAGCCCAGAAGATAAAAGGGTGGGAGGATCATGGTGGGACTGCTGGGTACTAATTCCCCCAAACAAGTGTGACACCCAAAGAAAAACCCTGGGCCGCAAGACTGCCAGTGATTGGTAAAAAGGAGACCTGCCCCTGTGGAGCCCAGGAATATTCAGGAGAATTACGCTTTATGGCTGAAAACAGGCAGAAGGATAAAATTGCCGGGATGAGTGGAGATTAGGGGCTGCCACTGCTACTCAGAAAAGCAGCCAGGCTGATGGGGTGACACAAAAATCTGGAATGGATTTAGCTGCTCTTGTGCAGCAAAACCACAGACAAACTCATGGCTAACGGGAAGCCTGGACCGCATATAAGAGATTTATAGGCACAGTTCCAGCAGCTATACACACTAAGTTCTAGGACTTGGTTCCCAGCTTCTTCCTTAAGGGATACTTTAAATATTTCTGAATTTGCCAAACCAGTGTCTGGTTTCTTTGTTTTTGTCTGTGACATGTCTCTTGCTTTTTTGCAGCCTGTATAATTGATAGGAACCTTCTGGGTGCATGGTGAGTGGATCTTCTGATAAGATACATTTAAAGTGTCCCCTGTTGGTGGCTTCTAATATGGGGGCTAAGGATGTAACCAAGAATGGCCTGTAATCCTGAAGCCTGCTAAGATTGCATCATTGAAACAATGCTTCCTACCAGGTGGAGAAAAAATGCAGTATTCTTATCCGAGACGTAATAGAGGCCAGAGTGCTGAACAACACTGTCCACCAGTTCGATAGCCCCATAGGGCTGGGAAAGCCACTAGTGTATGGAACCTTACTGTACCCTGTTGAGGCTTAAACATGTAAGTGGCCACTATTCTTGCAGTGTCTGATATCATGAGTGGCTGAACTAGAATTGTGCCATTAGTGATACTTGGCATGCAGGCCTGGATAGATTAATGCTGGGGTTTGTTTTTTGTTTTGTTTTGTTTTGTTTTTGTTTTTTTTAAGGACAAGGTCTGGCTCAGTTGTCTAGGCTGGTCTCCATCTCCTGGACTCAAGCGATCCTCGCACCCTGGCCTCCTGAGTAGCTAGAACTACAGGCTTGTGCCACCACATCCAGCTAATGCTTAAAAAAAAAAAAAAAAGAAAAAGAAAAAATACTCTTTATACCTTTTCTACCCTTCTCCATGCCCTAGGAGGCTGATCTTTAGGTACTCCTTCACCTGGGCTTCTTTGTTATCTGACTTCTAAAAGAGAAAGCCAGATAACAAAGAGAGAACAATGGGAGAGAAAAGTGACATTCAGGTATTTATACATCTCCACCTCCTGGGATTTTGGTTGGGGCTGTGTTCCTCGGTAGAGACAGCTCCTGTCAGTGCCCTCTTTCCTACCTCTGGCTCACTCAGCTCTGATGATACTGTTCCCTCCCTCCAGCTGCTAGAACTGTGCCTCTTGCATTTTCAGGGCTGGTAACAGCTTCCCCCCTCCCCCACCCCGTTACTAATCCCTGGGCACCTCACTGTCCCGCATTGGTTCCCTTAACCAGTTCATAACTCTGTTAGTATTGTCCCCGCTGAATTCTGTTTAGTTATGTTCCTTTGAATGTTTTGTCTGTTTCTTGAGAGGACTCTGACTGATATCACTTGCCCTTATCCACCAAGGCAAGCAGTACTGTAACAAACTCCCCAGGAGTACATTGTACATTGTCAGAGAGCTGAACAAATGCTGACAAAATGAGAACTGCTGGTTGGGGCCAGACATTCCCCTCTCTCGATGACCTCACCACTGAATGTACTGAATGAACTCCATTGCATTCGAGCTTAGAAAAGCTGACCAAAGATGAGTGGGCTTCCAAGGAAGAAGAAACAATTCGGCCACCCATCTGACCTTTTTGGGGGCTTCTTGTGCGACAGCCCAAAAAGACATTCTATCCTCTATTAAAGTCAAAGTTCTAATCTTGTGGCCACTAGCTGCTGTAGGGATGAATGCCTAACCTCTGATTGGCCTGTTTTGGAAACAATACCCTTTATACCTGGAAATTCCACAACAGGCTTTATATACCCAATAATTAACTATATTTGAGAAGGGGACACCTATGACAAGAAGCCTTGAAAGTGATCCAGGCATCAGTAAAGCAAACCTTGTCCTGGAGCCTCCTATCTTATTCAGATGGAATTACAGATATCAGTGATCAATCTCACAGTGATTGCAGGCTTTGGAAATGAGACTCCACCTTCTTACCAAGGACAAGCCTGCAAGGACTTTCTTCTGCTGCTGGGCCTGAAACTAGCCCCTTCTGGAAAAAGAGAATGTCACTGAAAGGAAAAATGATGACTTTGCCACCTGACATTGTCACTTTGCATTGGGTCCTGTCTGAACTGAGATACCCAGAAAGTTCTGTAGCAATATGGAAATGGCACCTATAACCAAGGTTCAAGTCTGGTCCCCAATACCTTAGCCAACTTCAGGAAC
This sequence comes from Hylobates moloch, assembly GCF_009828535.3. Lineage (NCBI taxonomy): Eukaryota > Metazoa > Chordata > Mammalia > Primates > Hylobatidae > Hylobates > Hylobates moloch. Next base: position 14,085,384 of record NW_026652286.1, on the reverse strand, counting down.
AACAGGTTGCTGCCCACCCATTAGACATGGAGAGACCCACCTACTGTTAAACCTAAGCTGTTGGCCTACTGGGGCCTCTTTGACAAGACTTGCATCTGACAAGAAGCATGGTTCACTGGTGAAATAGCTTGCCTCTGAGATGGGCAAATTCTGTGGAATACCAATGCCATAAATTGCTGAGGCTCACAACACTTGCATGCTGAATAATTGGCCAAACTTCAGGTGCTATTCTTGGCTGTAGAGCATACTGCTCCCAGATTGGTGGAAATGAACCTTCGCACAATATGTCAACTAGGATTCTCCAAAAACAAATGTGAAGATAGGATTAGATTCATGAGAGATATATTTGGGGGCTGGGCAGAGGGCAGGAAAGTCTTATGAAGGATAAAAGAGAGGGAGCAGGAGTAGGCAAGGAGTGCCTTCAGACCGCGATGCAGGTCTGACACCTGTGAAAAGAGAAGATGAAAGAAGGAGGACTTGGCAGGGAGAGTCTCGGGTTGGACTGCAGCTCAGAATGTCTCAGACAGGCCAATGGAGAGTCCTCGAGCCAAAGCTGCCCATTAGAAAGTCCAGAGACACACACAATTGACCTGCACTAATCTCCTGCCATGCTCAGCCATGGGCTAGGAGCAGCCCAGGGGAAGTACGGTTTTGATGCAAAAGCATGGTGAGCCGCAGACTGGCATTGTCTGTCAACTATGCTACCTGCAGCAGGAGATCTGAGTGGCATATTCCCATGGCCATCACACACAGAAACATCAGTAATAGCCTAGCTAGTCAGGCCATGGGCCACCTAAAGACTGAATTAATAAAGGCACATGTTAATTATGTGCCTTTGGGACATAATTATGGGATCCCCCCATTGAAAAGATTATAAGTAACAAAATCTAGAGGAAAACAGCTGCTGCCTGAAAAGACTGATCAAGCATATAAGGGGATCATGTCTACCTACCACAGCCCATTGAATCTATGCTCTAACTCACCACAGTAATGGAACCACCCAAAAGACCAGGCATACCCAACCAGGAATTCTTTCATCAACACACATAGTAGCCATTGTTACTGAAGAAGCTCATACTCTTGGCCAACTGTGCCAGTCTGTCCATCGGTGACCTGATGACGTCTACAAGCCTAGTGGGTTTAGCTGTTTGGGGCTACAAGTTACACAGCACCATACTACCTTCTGCCTTGGCCAAACAACTAGGCACCTAGGACTTGAGGGGCAGGCAGAGGAGAGTATAATCAGGAAGAGGACACTCTCTCCTCACACTCTTTTTTTGGAATAGCACACAGTTGAGAGTATCCAAATACTTTAGGGGAACAGAAACCATGCTAGGTATTTCAAAAGAGATTTAATACAAGGAATTGTTACACATATATGGGAAGGTTGAAAGAGCAAAGGATGAATGCTGAGCTAATCCAGAAATCAAGACAGAAATCAAGACAGTGCTATGGTCTGACTGTTTGTGTCCTTCCAAACTGCATATGTTGAAATCCTAACCCCCAAAGTGATGGTTTTGGGAGATGGGGCCTTGGACAGGTGATTAGGTCATTAACAGTATTAGCGTCCTTATAAAAGGAACTCCAGAAAGCTGCCTTGCCTCTTCTACTATGTGAGGGCACAGCTAGAAGGTACTATCTATGAACCAGGAGGTGGGCCCTCAGCAGAGACTGAATCTGCTTGGCGCCTTGATCTTGGACTTCCCAGCCTCCAGAATTGTGAGAAACAAATTTCTGTTGTTTATAAGCTATCCAGTCTACAGTATTTTGTTACAGCATCCCGAACAAAGACAGACTGCCAGAAATAGTTACCACCATAGGGCTGTGGAAGCAAAGGGGAAAAGATCTTTGGTTATAGAACCTCAGGGCTAAAAAAAGGAGCCCCCACTGGCTGGTGCTCCATGGGCTCCCTGAGGGCCTAATGCTCTGATCTCTCAAGAGAGGTCCCACAAAGTTGGCATTGAGATCTCTGAAAGAGGACACCTCACAGCTGGTGCTTGTATCTCATGGCAGGTAACACACAGCAGATGCTCAAAACCTTGAAGGTAGGGTTGCCAGATTTAGCGCGCACACACACACACACAGAGGCACACACAAGCACACACACCACCACTGACATCAGCATTACCAACAACAACAAAAAACAAGGGAAATAACTGAACTAAAATGGAAAAAAAAAAACCAAAAAAGTTAAATTTGAATTATTTCTAATTGCCTATGCATATGTACATTGAAATAAAATAAGAATACCACATAAAATGTGATAAAAATCATTCTTTATCTGAAATGCTGAAATAAGAAGCACATTAATTACCTACCTGTTTCTTTAATTATACTTCCCTGATGATTTGGCTCTCCTTAAGTTTTCTTAGTTTTGCAGAATTTGTTTATAAAATTCCTTGCATTTACTGTCTATATTTCATTTACATTGTAACAGTTTATACAGTTTTCATAGCCAACTTATTCTTTTGCCCACTGAACATTCATTATTGAGAAAATATGCTCGATATAGCATTATGAGCTGGTATACCGAATATCTGCTGGCTGTCACTGACTGGCTGAATTTCACAAGCTTGGGGCTATCAGTGATTTACTGACTTTTAGATGTGTGGTTATTAGAGTGAGTCTGTCACTGGTTGATTTTTCAGACCATAAGTGATCTTTAATTAATGGTGGTTACTTGTTCATGACTTGGGACTTGGACCAAATAATCATTTTTTCCTTTCTTTCCTTTTTTTTTTTTTTTTTTGAGACGAAGTCTCTCTCTGTTGCCTAGACTGGAGTGCAGTGGTTCAATCTCGAGGCTCACTGCAAACTCCGCCTCCCGAGGGATTCTCCTGCTTCAGCCTCCTGAGTAGACAAGATTACAGGCACTCGCCATGATGCCTGGCAAATTTTTGTATTTTTAGTAGAGATGGGGTTTCACCATGCTGGCCAGGCTGGTCTCAAACTCCTGGCCTCAGATGATCCACCTCCCTCGGCCTCCCAAAGTGCTGGGATTACAGACATGAGCCACTGCGCCCTGCCTCATCTTTTCCTTTCTTGGATGTGAAAAATCAGTACTTTTTCCTCTGAATCCCCACTTTTGGTCTACCCTCAGCCAAATCTGCAGTAGAGACCATATGGACTTTATTTGCGGAGGTATGGGTTTTAGTTATGTTGCATTTAGGTCACTTAAGATTTAACTACTATGGCAGAAAAGTAGCTCTAACTGGCAATATTTTGTTGTTTACTGAAAGATATGAATAGAGGGCATTTAGGGCATCCTGACAAAGTCAACACAGGATACAGGACACAATCAGTAAATACAGGACATGTCCCATGAAGAGAGGACCTACTTGAAGAGGGTGCCTCTTGTTTGCTACTTGGACCTTTGATATGGGACAACCTCACACCTAATGCTTTGGTTACTGAAAGGGGACTCTGGGGCTGGGGTTCAGAGTGCCTGAGGATCTTCAGAGGAAGGCCTGCAGAAGCTGAAAAACAGCAAGAGAATCCTCCTCACTCCCTGCTTTCCATTCTCCTATGACTACCTCCCAGTATCTAAAAGAAACTCAGCTTGTTAAAGTATCAGGGAAATGTAGTTTTCAGCCTTCCAGACCCCACATCACTGAGATTATACAAGGGTAGGCCCAAGCTTAGACACAAGAAATAATTAATTAACACAAGCAACAATACCCTCCTCCCATTTAGACTTCAGGGAATGGATGGAGAGTTCTCATAGATGGAGGACACCTTGATGAACATGGACACTGACTTTGCTTTGGATAGCTCCCATGCCTTATTCCTTATATCACTCTTTTTTTTTTTTTTTTTTTTTTTGCCAAAAAGAAAAAGACAGCTTTATTCAATAAATGGTGTATGGAAAACTGAATTTTGGCAAACAGAAAAATAAAATTGGATCCTTATTTCAACACTATGTACCAAAGTCAATTCAAAATGGATTAAAAACGTAAAGATTCCTGTATTAGTTTGCTCAGGAAAATTGTCAACAAGAAAAAGAAAGGGGGTGGGGGAGGGAGAGAGAGAAGAAAAGAAAAGAAAGACTTAAACATAAGACTGAGAACCCTAAAACTACTTGAAGAAAACATAGGGGGGTCAGATGACAGCTGAAAGAAGGAAGGAAGGAAGGAAGGAAAGAAAGAAAGAGAAAGAAAACGTAGGAGAAACATACAAGACATTGGTGTGGGTAATGATATTTTGGATTTGATCCCAAAAGCATGGACAACAAAATTAAATATAGACAAATGGTATTACATCAAACTAAAAAGCTTCTTAGTTCATGATGTGTAGCTAAAACAAACTAAAAAGCTTCTGCACAGCAAAGGAAACAATCACCAGAGTAAAGAGACAACCTATGGAAAGGGAGAAAATATTTGCAAGCCAGACGTCTGACAAGGGGTTAATATGCAATACATATAAGGAACTCAAACAACTCAATAGCAGTGAAACAAACAAACAAAAAAGCAATTAAGGCCTGCTTTCTGCTGACCAAGTCTTCTTCCTTACTCCTCCCTAATAAGAAGGAAGAAAAAAGGCAATTAAAAGAATGGGTAACTCCTCCTTAGTATAGTGGTAAAATTTAAACATTAAAAAAGTTTTGGGGCCAGCTCAGTGGCTCACACCTGTAATCCCAGCACTTTTGAAGGCCAAGGTGGGCAGATCGCCTGAGCCCAGGAGTTACAGACCAGTCTGGGCAACATGGCAAAACAATCTCTACAAAAAAAAAAAAAAAAAAAAGCTGGGCTTCAGCCATGTTTGTGTCTGTGCACGCACTTGAGCACGGGGGGGAGAGAAAGACCCCCTCTAAAAAAAAAAAAAAAAAAAAAAAAAAGCTTTAAGTTGTAAAAATGGGTAAGATCGAAAGAGAAGGAAAGAAAAAAATGTGTAAGGAAACTGAATAGACATTTCTAGTGATGTTTTTAAAGCCATGAACCCATTTTGACACAAAGGCTTTATCATATGCAGTCATTTACAAAATTTTTTTGTAAAGCCATCAGGTATAAAAGTGAATTTTCTCACCTGAGTACATGACAAGAAAATGCTGAAATCAATATATAGATCAAATCATCTGTACTGGCACTGTTAATCTAGGAGAAGGTGGTTGCATAGAGAATAACAAGAATTTAGATCAGCTTATTGAAGTGGGAAAAGAAAAAAAAGAGCTTCAGAGGTAGGCTTTGCCTCTTAAAAAAATTAAAAATATAAGTCACTGTCAGTGTTGTGCTTGGGAGTTAGCAGCCAAAAACAAACAAACAAACAAACAAAAAGAAGTCATCGTCTGTGAAAAGAAAAGAAAAAAAGAAAAAAGACTTTGCATCCATTGAAGTATGCAGAAAAAGAAAACAATTTTTAAAATAAAATAAAGTGGGTATAGTTGGGAGCTTAGCAATGGACATACAGAATGGAGTAATAGACACTAGAGGCTCCAAAAGGTGGGCGGATGGCAGGGGGATGAGGGATGAAATCTCACCTATTGGGTACCATGTTCACTATTCTGGTGATGAGGATGCTACACAATGTACTTCACCACTATGCAATATATCAGAGCAACAAAACTGCACTTGTACTCCTAAATCCATAAAAATAAAAAATTATCTTGGCTGACACCTCTTTAAAAAATAATAAAACAAAAAAATAAAAATTTTAAAAGAGAATAGTAACAGCAGAGCAAGGACATTTAGTCTATACTTTCAAATGGGCTTGATCATTTGAAACAATAAAGTTGTTCATTGAATCTTCACAAAGTATTATAAAAAAGTTGTTCATTGGCAGAATTTCCCAACAAGTTAGTAGAGATTACACGCTCTTTGCTAAAAGCAACAATAAAGTTATTTTTTTTCCTCTTTAGTATTTGCTTTAAGAGAAAAATCCTAAATTTCTTCAGAGGAGGGAAAAAAGAGAGAGAGGGAGAAATCCTTAAGACTTGTAGGGATTTTTGATTTCAGTAAACCATGAAATATGAGAGTATATTTAGCAATCATGGTGATTTAGCGCATGGTAATTGGCATATGTATAAGTATAATTTGCATTCCAGTTATTTAAACTAAGATATTCTTGATCAGGTTGAACATATTGTCAGTAGAAGATGTCTTTCCCCAGGAAATAGGATGGAGAGAGTCTTTGGAGAATGGCCTCACTGAAATGGTAAGTCAGCTTCCTCCAGATTTTGGTAATTTCCCCACTTCTGTAATTTCTCAGTGCCCTGGCCATTTTCTGGTAAGTCATGGTCTTCCTGTTGCCTTTTGTTTTCCCCCAGAGCTCGGCAAGTTTGTCTTTGTTTTTTGATACAAACTGAAAGATGCCTTTGGTTATATCTACCCACTGAAAACAAGATAACATCTCTGGATTACACAGGGATTCGTGAAGGTATTCAAACAGTCAGAGCTTCTTCCTGCCTTTTCCCCCCTCTTGCTGGAGAACAGTGGGTTATACCAGCTGGTTTTCAGTTATGTTCTGCAGAGATTGATGAATATTTCCTTCAAAATAGAAGTCCGCAGCACTGTTAATTACCGTTCTCCAATTATAGACAGGCTCCTCTGTAGGCAACACTCCATAGCAGCTGGAATTTCCTTTGACATGAGGATGATGGTTGATTAAAGCCAGGTAATTTTTGTAATCTGGCAAGTACTGAAGATCTCCAGTTGAATGTTGCCTCAGAACCTCAAAAGCATCCTCAAATGCTTGACCCAGCTTGTCTTGTTCAACACATGTCATATTTCATTAATAAATTGATAATTCTGTTCCTTAGCAATTGTTGCGGGAAGACACTTCAACCCTTTATAGAGATGTTTCATTAATATCAGAATGGTAAATTCAACGGTAGGCTATCATGAAAATAAAAAATTATTTTCCAGTGCAATGACTCTGTCCATCAGTGTCCAAAGCAGCATCCATTTGTACATGGTGGAAATAACCTTCCCGTCCCCTGAAACACATGTCTGCCTCTCCTATATCACTCAGTTCTTAAAGTGGGCTTTGTGAAACAGTGGAAGTTATCAGTGGTTAACCCACAGTTTGTGTGTCTTACAATGCAATCAAGGCTTTCTTTATAATAAATGTACCTTGAATCTTTCCGTTACCGCCCCCCTTCATCTTATTTCCTTTTATTCAGGCTATCAGAATAGCTTCGTAATTACTCTCTTTCAATTACAGGCTGACATTTGTCTATTTGTTAAAAAATGTACGTGTCATATACACCATGGAATACTATGCACCCATAAAAAGGAATGAGATCACCTCCTTTGCAGGGACATGGATGAAGCTGGAAACCATCATCCTCAGCAAACACAGGAACAGAAAACCAAAAACTGCATGTTCTCACTTGTAGGTGGGAGTTGAATGATGAGAATACATGGACACAAGGAGGGGAACATCACACACCAGGGCCTGTTGCGGGCTGGGGGCGAGGGGAGGGAGAGCATTAGGACAAATAGCTAATGTATGCAGGGCTTAAAACCTAGATGATGGGTTGATAGGTGTGGCAAACCCACCATGGCACACGTATACCTATGTAACAAACCTGCATGTTGTGCACTTTTATCCTAGAACTTAAAGTAAAAGAAAAAGAAAAAGAAAAAAAATGCATGTCTATAATATTAATCTTCCTAAAGCAATGCTTTCATCATGTCAGTCCCTTGCTTTCAAAAAAATCTGTTATAGCATTTTGTTGATCACAGAGTATTACCAAACCTCCTTACTTAGCAGTTTAGGCCTTCTGGAAACTTCTGTTTCTTCAACAAACACTTCTTTTTATTACACAAATAATTCATAGTAATATATAAAGAAAAAATACTGTGCCTTCCCCAAGTCCCATGAAATCTTAGTTGTGTGTTTTCCTCATGTAAACATAGACATTTAAGAAATGTACAATGTGGCTGGGCATGGCAGCTCACACCTGTAATCCCAGCACTTTGGAATGCCACAGCGGGTGGATCACCTGAGGTCAAGAGTTCGAGACCAGCCTAGTCAATATGGCGAAACCCCATCTCTACTAAAAATACAAAAATTAGCTGGGCATGGTGGCGGGCGCCTGTAATCCTAACTACTCAGGAGGCTGAGGTGGGAGAATTGCTTGAACCCGGGAGGCGGAAGTTGCAGAGAACCGAGATGGCACCACTGCACTCCAGCCTGGGTGACAGAGTCAGAATCTGTGTCAAGGCCGGCCGGTGGTCAGCTTGTAACCCCACTTTGGAGGCCGGCGGGGTCGCTCAGAGTCAACCATAAAAATACAAAAAATTAGCCGGGCGTAGTGGCGGGCGCCTGTAGTCCCAGCTACTCGGAGAGGCTGAGGCAGGAGAATGGCGTGAACCCGGGAGGCGGAGCTTGCAGTGAGCCGAGATCGCGCCACTGCACTCCAGCCTGGGCGACAGAGCGAGACTGTCTCAAAAAAAAAAGAAAAGAAAAAAAAAAAGAAATGTACAAATGTTTTTTTAAATGGTTATTCTTTTATTATTCTACAGCTTGTATTTTTAACAAATTGTGAAGTATTTTCCTTCTTAGGAAATATTCACTTACATTATCATTGTTAATGACTATAAGAGTGTTCCTTAATATGAATGCATCATATTTTATTTAATCAGTCTTATTGTGAGAAATTTAGAAATTTTTATTATAATAAACAATGCAGTAATAAATATATACATTAATTTTTTGTGAACTGTTTCAATGAGTTATGCTCACTGCATATATTTTAGGTGTGGCATTGCTGGGTCAAAAGTTGCAGAATTTTTTTGTTTGTCACATATTTCTAATTGGCTCCCCAAAATAGCCGCAGACAAAATATTGAGTTCCAGATGTAGAGGTAGTATAGACCACATTCTCTGACCCAAATATAGTAAAACCAGAAATGAATAATAAATATGTAATCCCCAAAGCCCAACCATTTGACCTCAAAAAACAAACAAGTAAAGGCATCCTCTTAAAAACTCTTTGGTCAAAGAAGAAAATAAAACTGACATTACAAAATTATTTGACAGGAATGACAACCAGAATGGCATATAATAATTTTTTAAATTTTTCTGCCAAAACTGCACCTACAAGCAAATTTAAAACTTAAATATTTTCTGTATTTAAAAAAAGAGTAAATATACAAAGCATCCCACTCAAGTTAGCAAAGAACAAATGTACTTGGGGGAAGCAATACATAGATAAATTAAGGTAAAGGCAGTATGGAAGGAATTGGGGGTAGGAAATAGTGGAATTGATGGGTAAGTTCAATATCTTGCTCCGTGTGTGTGTGTGTGTGTGTGTGTGTGTGTATGTGCGCGTGCTCAAAGGAAGAGGGACCACATGGAACATTCTTATGTTTTGCTGACAGTTCAGCAGGCAAGAGAAACTTGACATTCACAGTGGGATTAACTAGGATAAAATCAGTCTCAGCAAAGTGTCATGAAAGCACAAAGGTGGAAGTGATTAATTTAGTGGAGGGCGGGCCAGTGAAGGAAAGCTTCACAGAGAATGTGACAGCTGAGTTGAGCATTATGGGATGGTAGGATTTGCCAAGCAAAATGCATGTAGAGAAAGAGTGAAGTCTAGGTGTGGTGGTAACAGTGGGGGATTGTTTTTAAAGCGCTGGAATTATTTTTCATGCTTAATCAGTTCTAGACATCTATGGGACTATTAACTATACAGCCTTATCATTTTAAATAATGTAATTTCTTTTAGAGGTAGAATTCTTTTGATTCAGGCAATCTATTTTTAGAGCCTGCTTTAAATTTGTAGCAATTATGATGGAAAATGAACTTCCTAGAAATTAAATGTGTCATTTTATATCTTATCTGTAATGAGCTGATGATGTTAGCATGCAAAGATATATTTAGTACCTACTTTATCCTATGATAAGAATATATTGCATGGATCCAAGTGTGGTCAAATAATGGAAAGTCTGTTAAAGCCATATGGGAATCTTTTCATTAATTTTAAATATTTAGGAATTTATCTGTTGACTATCCCATGACTAAGTTACAGTATTTTATATAATAAGTATAGAATAAGAAAAATAAGGTCTGTATCACTTCTCTTTCCAAAATGGTATTTTAAGTTATCTTTGTTGTTATGAGTGTTTTCAAAATGCAAACTTATAAATTTAGTATGATTCTATCTTGAGGGAAAAGAAACAATAATATCCTCTCACTATGTGTATACGTATGTGTGAGATGTATGTTTGTAAAAGCATAGAAGATAGAAACAGGTAGCTGTTAAAACTAGTGCCCTGGGGATGGAGAGGGGGAGATTCTAGAAAAGGTGAGTGAGAAAAATAAAAGGGAATGAAGAAACATGGTTAGTTCTTTTTATACATTTGTGTTGTTTTGTTGTGGTGGTAACTGGTCATTTTATAATTTTGGAAGAAGAGGTATTAAAGCTTTTGGAAATACAAGACAATTATGGTTCAGGAGGGCAGCGCTTTACCAATGCTGGGTTGGTTAAGGTCTTTGAGGCCAGCATCTATCATTTCATGGCTGCTATAGAGTGCACTGGCTACATTGAGACTTCATGGTCCCAAGCTTGCTGAAAAGGATGAACCTCAACACTAGGCTGGCCATTTTTTTTTTTTTTTTTTGAGTAGGACAAGAAGGGGATTCTGACTGCTAGGAAGTTGGAAGAGCTAGAATCTAGACCTCCCTGGGCATTTGATAACCCATGACCTTGGGAAAGTCACATCTCTCTGGGCTTCAATATCCTCCCACATGAGGGAGAAGAAAGAGATAAACATGACAATTCCCTCCAGTTCTAAAACACTGTGATTCCAACCTGCAGTCTATTTTAGCAGGTCTTATTATTTCCCCTTGAAATAAACCCCTTAGGCCAGGCGCGGTGGCTCATGCCTGTAATCCCAGCACTTTGGGAGGCCGAGGCGGGTGGATCACGAGGTCAGGAGATCGAGACCACCGTGAAACCTCGTCTCTACTAAAAATACAAAAAATTAGCTGGGAGCGGTGGTGGGCGCCTGTAGTCCCAGCTACTCGGGAGGCTGAGGCAGGAGAATGGCGTGAACCCGGGAGGCGGAGCTTGCAGTGAGCCGAGATCGCGCCACTGCACTCCAGACTGGGCGACAGCGAGACTCCGTCTCAAAAAAAAAAAAAAAAAAAGAAAAAAAGAAATAAACCTCTGAAATAGTTTCTGAATAATACTCAGTACCTCAACATCACAGCTATTGTTGATTCATTTTTTATGACTCCCATGATCCTAACTAAATGTCATTCACATAACAAGTATTTAAAAGCATAAATGTAATGAGGGAAACAAAAAAAGTAGAGAACAAGACCTTGCTCACAAGATGCTTCTAGTGCAGTTGTGCAGAAAATATGTGTATTCTATCAAGCTGAGAGAAGCCATTCTATGAAATAAACATGAAATTACAAAATAGAATAATAAAGTCTCTACCTAAAAGTGCCATAGAAGTAAAGAAACAACTATAATATACACGGTGATATAGTTTGGATGTGTGTCCCAGCCCAAATCTCATAATGAAATGTAATCCCCAACATTGGAGGTGGGGCCTGGTGGGAGGTGATTGGATCACAGGGGCAGAATTCTCCCGCATGGTTTAACACCATCCCTGTTGGTACTGTTCTCATGATAGATAGTAAGTTCTCATGAGATCTGGTTGTTTACGTAGCACCTCCCCACCTCATTCTCTTGCTCCTGCCGTATAAGACAACTCCTCCAACTTCACCTTCCACCGTGATCAGAAGCTTCCTGAGGTCTCCCCAGAAGCAGATGCCACTATGCTTCCTGTACAGCCTGCAGAACCGTGAGACAACTAAACCTCTTTTCTTTATAAATTGCCCAGTCCTAGGCATTTCTTTATAGCAATGCCAGAATGGACTAACACATGTGGTGATTGCTTGAATAATAATATGTCCTAGGTGGCACCAGAGTGTAAAGAAGGAAACAAAAACTGTACTTGGGAAGTGGAGGAATCCTTCTACAAAAGGATCAGAGGGGAAAGAGAACGTGAAAGGGAGTGCAAATTGACACTGCTTAATGGCAGAAATGAAGGTTGATGGAGCACTGTGCCCTGCCCAATGCTAGAGACAAAGGGAGAGCAATATTAACCAAGGCAGCTTTGAGTATAGTGTCCCGCCCCTTTAGAGAAAAGTTTAGAATAGCTCCCCATACTCACATTTTGTAGTTAGTGAAGTTGAGTCTCAGAGACGCCAAAAGACATGCTTAAAGACACAAAATCTGGAAGCAGTGTGCTGGAAACACATGATGGATCCATCTCTAAAGCACCTCCTCTTCCTGTTCTACCATGCTGCCTCCTTGAAGGAAACAAGGTGAAGCTAAGTCCTAGAAGAGACCCATTCTCCTCAGGGAAAGGCAACAGCAAATTTGATTTGTGTAACAAAAATATATTCCATATGTAGAAATTGACAAACTGAATTTAAAATTTAGTCAAAAAGGCAAAGGACCTAGAATAGCCAAAACAATCTTCAGAAAGAAAAAGTCTGGAGGTCTTAACTTCAGGACTTAATAAAAGCTGCAGTCAGGCTGGGCGCAGTGGCTCATGCCTGCAATCCCAGCGCTTTGGGAGGCCAAGGCAGGTGGATCACTTGAGGTTAGGAGTTTGAGACTAGCCTGGCCAACATGGTAAAACCCTGTCTCTATTAAAAATACCTAAAGTTAGCCGGACGTGGTGGCAGTTACCTGTAGTTCCAGCTACTTGGGAGGCTGAGGCAGGAGAATCGCTTTATGTAGGCATAAACCTGGGAGGCAGAGGTTGCAGTGGGCCAAGACTGCACCACCACACTCCAGCCTGGGTGACAGAGTGAGAATCCATCTCAAAAAAAAAAAAAAAAAAGCTGCAATTATCAAGACAGTGTGGTATTAGTGAAATAAATGACAGATCCATGAAACAGAATGAAGAAACCTGAAATAGAATCACATGTATATGATGAGGGTCCCAAAACCTTTTTGTATATACAGTACAGTAGAGAGAAGAAAGCTTTCTTAGGGTGCTTTAACCAACTCTATTGAGGTATAATTTATATACAATATTATGCTTTCAGTTCAATGAGTTTTGACAGGTGTATAAGCCTGTGTAACCATTATCACAATGTTCTACATTTTCTTTTTTTTTTTTTTTTTTTTTTTTTTTGAGACAGAGTCTCGCTCTGTCGCCCAGGCGGGAGTGCAGTGGTGCAATCTCGGCTCACTGCAAGCTCCGCCTCCCGGGTTCACGCCATTCTCCTGCCTCAGCCTCTCCGAGTAGCTGGGACTACAGGCGCCCGCCACCACGCCCGGCTAATTTTTTGTATTTTTAGTAGAGACGGGGTTTCACCGTGATCTCAATCTCCTGACCTCGTGATCCGCCCGCCTCGGCCTCCCAAAGTGCTGGGATTACAAGCGTGAGCCACCGCGCCCGGCCAACGTTCTACATTTTCAATACCCTCAGAGAATTCCTTTGTGCCTCTTTGCTGCTAGTTCCTCCCCAAGCCTCAGCCCCAAGCAACTGCTGATCTGCTGTCACTATAGATGAGTTGTGCCTTTTCTAGAATGTCCTATGCCTGGACTCATACAATATATAGTCTTTTGTGTCTAACATATTTATGATGAAATATTGGAAACATTCCCTTGGGATTGGGAATGAGACAGGGATGTCCACTATCACTGCTTAAATTCAACATTGTACTGAAGGGTTTAGTCAGTGAAGTAGGGCAAGAAAATAAAATAGATGGTAAAAGATATTGGAAAGAAGAAATAAAACTGTACAATTTGCAGATTATATCATTATGTGTTTTGAAAACCCAAAAGAATCTACAGAAAAATGTTAGTTACTATGAGTGCATCTTCAGTTTCCTGAATATAAAATCAACATATAAAATTATATTTCTAGGCCAGGCACAGTGGCTCATGCCTGTAATCCTAGCACTTTGGGAGGCCAAGGTGGGCAGATTGCCTGAGCTCAGGAGTTCAAGATCAGCCTAGGCAACATGGGGAAACCCCATCTCTACTAAAAATACAAAAAAATTAGCTGGGCACGGTGGTGAATGCCTGTAGTCCCAGCTGCTCAGGGCTGAGGCACAAGAATCATTTGAACCCGGGAGGCAGCAGAGGCTGCAGTGAGCCAAGATTGTGCCACTGCACTCCAGCCTGGGAAACAGAGTGAGGCTCTGTCTCAAAAAGAAAAAAATATATATTTCTATATATAAACCACACAATTAGAGAGCTGAAATTTAAAACGGTAACATTTACAATAACAATGAAAAATAGAACTTGGAAAGAAATCTAACAAAATTTGTGCAAGAATTATTGGAAAAAATTATAAAACCAATAAAAGGCATTTTAAAATACCTAAATAAATGAAGAGCTATAACTTTTTAACTTACTACAAATAAATTGATTTAAAAACTCCATATCATAGAAATATAAATGATCACAAATTGATCTGAACATCCAGCAATAAAAATACAAATCTCAATGGATATTTTGGTAAAATTTGGCAAGCTTATTTAAATATTTGTATGAAAAAGCACTGGTCCAAAAAAAAAGCCAAAATACTCTTGATGAAACTGAATATGATGGGGAGAATTGCCCTACCAGATATAAATCTATAACAATTAATTCAGGGCAGTATTGTCATAGAGATATTAAAAAATACACTAATGCATTAGAATAGACAGCTCAGAAAAGCAATAGGCATATATGGACAATGTAATATATGGTGACGGTGCTATAACAGGTCAGTGAAGGAAAGGTTGAATTTTTTCAGTAAATGGCTCTGAGATCACATGAATAAAGAAAAATCAGAGGCTAGAGGAATTAAAAAAAGATATAGGACTTGTATAAAACAAACAGCAAAATGGCAGGCATAAATCCTACTGTGTCCATAACTGGATTAAATATAAATGGATTAAACATTCCAATTAAAAGGCAGAGATTGGCAGAAAGGACTAAAAAACAAACAAACAAACATGATCCAACCATATGATGACTAAAGAGAACACTTTAGATTCAAACAAACAAATAGGTTGAAAGTAAAAGAATGGAAAGATATACTAAGGAAAAATAATCAAAAGAGAGCTGGAGTGATTGTATTAATAACAGACAAAATGGACTAAGGCAAAAATTGTTCAGAGGCAAATACAATTTATAACAATTATGGATCAATCCATTAAAAAGATAGAACTAGGCCGGGCGCGGTGGCTCACGCTTGTAATCCCAGCACTTTGGGAGGCCGAGGCGGGTGGATCACGAGGTCAGGAGATCGAGACCACGGTGAAACCCCGTCTCTACTAAAAATACAAAAAAAAAAATTAGCCGGGCGCGGTGGCGGGCGCCTGTAGTCCCAGCTACTCAGAGAGGCTGAGGCAGGAGAATGGCGTGAACCCGGGAGGCGGAGCTTGCAGTGAGCCGAGATTGCGCCACTGCACTCCAGCCTGGGCGACAGAGCGAGACTCCATCTCAAAAAAAAAAAAAAAAAGATAGAACTATTATAAACATGTATGCACCTAACAGCCTTAAAACCTATGAAGCAAAAACTGACAGAACTGAAGGAAGAAATGAACATTTCTACAATAATAGTTGAAGATTTCAGTACCTGACTTTCAACACTAGATAAGACAACTAGACAGAATATTAACAAAGAAATAGAAGACTTAAGCAACACTGCAAATCAACAAGACTTAACAGACATCTATAGAATACTCCCCCAAGAATACTAGAATACACATTCTTCTCGTGCTCATGAAACATTCTCCAGTATAGACCATAAAACAAATCTCAATACATTTAAAAAGATTGAAATAATACAAAGTATGTTCTCAGACCATAACGGAATGAAATTAGAAAGCAATCATCGCATATGCAGGAGAATGAAACTAGACCCCTCTTTCTCGTCATATTCAAAAATCAAATCCAAATGGATTGAAGACTTAAATCTAAGACCTTAAACTATGAAACTACTACAAGAAAACGTTAGGGAAATTCTCCAGGATATTTGTCTGGGCAAAAAATTCTTTTTTTTTTTTTTTTGAGACAGGGTCTCACTCTGTCACCCAGGCTGGAGTATAGTGGCATGCTTATGGCTCACTGCAACCACAACCTCCTGGGCTCAAGTGATCCTCCCGCCTCAGCCTCCCAAGTAGCTGGAGGGAGTTGATGTACTACAGACATGCATCACCACACCTGGCTAATTTGTATACTTTTTTGGTAGAGACGGGGTTTTGCCATGTTGCCCAGGGTGGTCTCAAACTCCTGGGCTCAAGCAATGCGCCTGCCTCAGCCTCCCAAAAGTCTGAGATTACAGGTATGAACCACCACATCTGGCCATGTCTGGGCAAAAATTTCTTGAGCAATATCCCATAAGCACAGGTAAGCAAAGCAAAAATGGACAAATGTGATAATATCAAGTTAAAAATCTTCTTCACAGCAAAGGAAACAATCAACAAAGGGAAGAAATAACCTACAGATTGGGAGAAAATATTTGCAACTACCCACCCAACAGGGATTAATAACCAGCATATAGAAGGAGCTCAAACAGCTCTATAGGAAAAAAATTTAATGATCTGATTTTTAAAATGAGCAAAGATTTGAACAGACATTTCTCAAAAGAAGACATACAAATGGCAAACAGGCATACGAAAAGGTGCTCAATGTCACTGGTCATCAGAGAAATGCGAATCAAAACTACAATAAGATATCATCTCACCTCAGTTAAAATGGCTTTTATCCAAAAGGCAATAAAATGTGCTGGTGATGATGTGGAGAAAAGGGAACACTTGTATATTATTGGTGGAAATGTAAATTAGTACCACTATGGAGAACGATTTGGAGGTTCTTCGAAAAACTGAAAATAGAGCTACCGTATGATCCAGCAATCCCACTGCTGGGTATATACTCAAAGGACATCAGTGTATTGAAGATATATCTGTACTTCCATGTTTGTTGAAACACTGTTCACAATAGCTAGGATGTGGAAGCAACCCAAGTGTCCATGAACAGATGAATGGATAAAGAAAATGTGGTATATGTACGTAATGGAGTACTATTCAACCATAAAAAAGAATGAGATCCTGTCATTTACAGCAACATGGACAGAACTGGAGGTCATTATGCTAAGTGAAATAAGCAAGACAGAACTACAAACATCACATGTTCTCACTTATTTGTGGGATCTAAAAGTCAAAACAAGTGGACTCACAGAGAGAGAGAGTAGAAGGATGGTTACCAGAGTCTGGGAAGGGTAGTGAGAAGGTGAGGATGGGGGTGATATGGGGATGGATATCAAGTACAAAAATAATAATAATCTAACTTTCCACATTAAGAAACTAGAAAACGAGCAAACTAAACTCAAAACGAGCATGAGAGAGGAAATAAGAGTTATAAAATAAATAAGATAAATAGAAAAACAGTAGAGAAAAATCAAGAAAACAAAGTTTATTATTTGAAATGATCAACAAAGTTGGCAAACTTTTACTAGACTAACTTGGAAACAGGAAGACTCAAATCACTACAATCAAGAATGAAAGAGAGGACATTACCATCAACCCAAAATAAAGATTATAAAAGAATACTATGGGCTGAGCGTGGTGGCTCACGCCTGTAAGCCCAGCACTTTGGGAGGCCGAGGCAGGCAGATCACGAGGTCAGGAGATCGAGACCATCCTGGCTAACATGGTGAAACCCCGTCTCTACTAAAAATGCAAAAAATTAGCTGCGCCACTGCACTCCAGCCTGGGCGACAGAATACTATGAACTGTAGGCCAGCAAATTCCATAATTTAGATGAAATGGACAAATTTCTAGAAAGACATCACTGCTGAAACTGACTGGAAAATAAATTAAAATCTGAATAGACTTATAACAGGTAGAATGATTGAATTAGCAATTAAAAAAAATTTCCAACTAAGAAGATCCCAGAACCAGATAACATAACTGGTATATTCTAACAAATGTTTGCATTTGTCACCAATCCTTCATAAACTCTTCCAAAAAATAGAAGAGGAGGTAACAACTCATTCTATGAGGCCAGAATAATACTGGCCTCATAGAAAGTACCAAATTGTACCAAAACCAGAAAAAGATATCACAAGAAAACTTCAGATTAACACTGTTGTGAATATAGATGCAAAAATCCTCAATAAAATCCTAGCAAACTATACTGTGTCCATTTGAGTGATAAAAAATAAAATGCTGGCAAACTAAATCCAGGAACACATATAAGGATTATAAACCATTACCAAGTGGGATTTATCTCAGGATTGCAAGGTTGGTTCAATATATGAAAATCAATTAATGTAATACACTAATTAATAGAATAAAGGGCAAAATGACAAGATCATCTCAGTAGATGTGGAAAAAAGTAACCCGACAAAATCCAACACCATTTTATGTTAAAAAAAAAAAAGACAAAAAACAAAAAACACAAAACCAGTTATCAAATTAGGAATAGAAGGAAACTTCCTCAACCTAATAAAGGGCATCTATGAAAACCCCAAAGCAAACATTGTGCTTAATTATGAAAGACCGAAAGCTTTTCTCAGCAGGAACAAGACAAGAATGTCCACTCTCATGAATTCTACTCAATATAGCACTGGGGGTTTCAGTCAGGGAAAAGACAAGGGAAAAAAAAAGATATCTAGATCAGAAAGGATGAAGTCTATTGGCCGACTTAAGACAAGGAAAAAAAAAAGATATCTAGATCAGAAAGGATGAAGTCTATTCGTAGTCTATTGGCAGACTACATGATCTTGTATATAGAAAATTCTGAGGAATCTAGGCAAAAAACAAATATAGCTATTGAGCTGGGTCAGCAAAGTGCCAGGATACAAGATCAATATACAAAAAGAAATTGTATTGCTATATATTAGCAATAGACAATACAGAAATGAAAACAAAACAAAATGGCATCAAAATGAAATACTTAGGAACACATTTAACAAAAGAAATATAAGACTTGTTTACTGAAAACTAAAAAATGTCATTGAAATAGATTACAGAAGATCCAAATAACTGGAAAGACATACCATATTCATGAAATAAAATAGTTATTATTAAGATGGCAATACTTCCCAAACTGATCTACAGATTCAGTACAATCTCTATCAAAATCTCAGATGGCTTCTTCAGAGAAACGGACAAACTGATCTTAAAATTTATATGAAACTTCCAAGGACCTGAAATAGCCAAAATAATCTTGAAAAAGAAGAATAAAGTTGGAAACTTCACACATCCTGATTTCAAACTTATTGGAAAGCTACAGCAATAATAAAAAAAAAAGTGTGCTAGAATAACAGGTGCACTAAAATCTCAGAAATCACAACTAAAGAACTTATTCATGTAACCAAAAACCACCTGTACCCTAAAACTATTGAAATACAAAAGTGTGTTAATGAAATAAGGACAGTTACGTAGATCATGTACTACAACTGAGAATCTAGAAAGAAACTCATACATTTAAGTCAATTGAATTTTTAACCAAGTATAACTTTGCCAAAACAATTCAATGGAGGAAGAATAATATTTTCAACAAATCCTGCTGGGACAACTGGATATATACATGTAAAAGAATGAAGCTGGACCCTTACCACAACATATACAAAACAAAAACAAACACAAAAACAAACAAACAAAACCAAAAACCTAAAAATGGATCAGTGACCCAAATATAAGAGCTAAAACCAAAACACCCTTAAAAGAAAACATAAAGGTAAATCTTCATGATCTTGGCAATGAATTCTTAGATATGACACCAAAACCATGAGCAATGAAAGAAAAATAAAAGATAAAGAGGACTTCGTCAAAACTTAAAACTTTTGCACTTTAATGAACACTATGAAAAAAGTACGGCTAATATATTGGGAGAATATACTGGTCAAATACAGAGACCAAATATAGTAAAAAAGAATATTTGCAAAATACCTAATAGGGGCTTGTATCCAGAATATATAAAGAACTCTTACAGGCCAGGTACAGTGGCTCATGCCTATAATCCCAGTGCTTTGGGAGGCTCAGTTGGGGGGATCATTTGAGGCCAGGAGTTTGAGGCCAGCCTGGGCAACATTGTGAGACCCCCATCTCTACAAAAAACTTTTAAATAGCCAGGCATGGTGTGCACGCCTGCAGTCCTAGCCATTTGAGAGGCTGAGGCGGGAAGATCACTTGAGCCCAGGACTTTTAGGTTACAATGAGCTATGATCGTGCCACTGCACTCCAGCAGAGTGAGATGAAAGAAAGAAAAGAGAAAAAAGAAAAGGAAAGGAAATTCTTTTACAACTCCACAATAAAAAGACAAATAACCTAGTTAAACACTGATCAAAGGAATAGACATTTCTCCAAAGGTGGCCAATGATGCTTGAAATAATTAGTGACTAAGGAAATGCAAGTAAAAACATGACAAGACATAATTTCACACACTAGGATGGCTATAGTAAAAAAGACAGATAATAAGAGTTGATGAGGATGTGAAGAAATTGGAACACTCATATACTGCTGGTAGGAATATAAAATTGTTAGTCACTTTGGGAAACAGTTTGGAAGTTCCTCAAAAATTAAATACAGAGTTAGCATATGATCCAGCAATTCTACTTCTAAATATACGCCCAAGAGAATGGAAAACATATGTTTGTACAAAAACTTGTACACAAATGTTCATAGCAGCATTATTCATAATAACCAAAAAGTGGAAGCAACTCAAATGTACATCAACTGATTAATAGATGAAAGAAAATGTAGTATAGCCATACAATGGAATATTATTTGGTAAAAAAAAAAAAGAGAGAGAGAAAGAAATGAAAAACTGATATGTGCTATAACGTGGATGAGCTGGGTTTTTTTTTTGATGTATGAACTTTGAAAACATTATGCTAAGTGAAAGATGTCAGCCACAAAAGGCCACAAAGGGCCACATATGTGCTTCCATTTAAATGAGATGTCCGGAAAGGGTAGATCCCTGGAGACAGAAAGTAGATTTGTGGTTGCCAGGGGACATGGGGAGGAAGGAATCAGGGGTGACTGCTAATAGTTATGGGGTTTCTTTTTGGCATGATAAAAATGTCCCGGGCCTGGCGGGGTGGCTCACACCTGCTATCCCAGCACTTTGGGAGGCTGAGGCGGGTGGATCACCTCGGGTCAGGAGTTCGAGACCAGCCAGGCCAACACGGTGAAACTCCATCTCTACTAAAAATACAAAAAATTAGCCGGATGTGGTGGCAGGCACCTGTGATTCCAACTACTCAGGAGGCTGAGGAAGGAGCATCTCTTGAACCTGGGAGGTGGAGGTTATAGTGAGCCGAGGTTGTGCCATTGCACTCCAGCCTGGGCAACAAGAGCAAAACTCCATCTCAAAAAAAAAAAAAAAGTCTTCGAGTTAGTGGTTATGATTGCATAATTCTGTGGCTACACTAAAAACCACTGAATTGTATACTTTATAAACAAAGAAATTTGTCATTTTCTCATATACCCCACTTTCTCAGGAAAACACTTAGATAATACTTGAAAAAGGAAATACACTCACTTAGTATAACGAACACTGCCAATCTCTATATAATCACATCATATCTTCGTCTATTTCACAGTACACACGGACTGTTTATGAATCCATCAGAAGTAGGTACGTCGGTATTAAATGCAAGTCTCTGTGCTTGGTACTGTCATGGCCCACTTAGCCTAAGACCACTAGGGACAAATCTGTAGTCTGAAAAGTCATTTTTTGTTTGTTTGTTTGTTTTTTGGCTGATTGAAATAAGAAAAATCACACAGTGGAAGAACCATGGAACTTCTCATCAAATGAGAGAAGAAATAGTTACTAGAAAAGTTCTGGGAAAGAGGCAGTCTTCGTAAAATTAAATGAAGGAGGGTTTTAACGTGTTGTTAAGCAACGCGGTGTGAGTATAAAAGGGTTAGCATCAGGTCTGGACTGAAATGGACACGGGATCATATTTCCTTGGACACTATTAAGATAAATGCCAATACTGTGTCCAGAAACCTTTATCTGAATCTCTGCACCAGGCCCTAAATCAAGGTCGCTTCTCTGTCTTAGTTCCCCCAGGTAAGAGTGGGATGTTTCATTGTTACTGATGTAATTTCAAAACAGCAAGGTTTTGAAAGTCTCCCATGTCAGAGGACAGGGTTACTCACTAAGAAAGCAGTTGTCACTCTAAGAAGGGGGTCATACTGCAACTTTCAGCAGCAGTGTGTCCTTGGGAGAAATAGCGTTTGCTATTAACTTTGCTGCTGGCTTTATCTGTATCTGTTATCGTAGCCTGATGAATGGCAGCGCCGATTTTTACTTTCTCAGTATTGGTGGGGTTACAAAGATTAATGAAATGTTGTTCGTGCTCGTGAAGCCCTGGAGGTAAGAAAGGCAATACTTTGATTAAGGAGGGACAAATGCAGGTTGCCCTGAAGATTCATTTCCTCCGCCTTTTGTTGATTTTCAAGGAGCTGTTTCCACAGCCCTGAGTAAGCGCAGAGTGCGCACCTCTCTGTGTGACAAGGCGGGGTGGGGAGGAGGTCCTGCCTGCCCTGTCCTAGCTTCCCCGCATGAACTCTATTTGTCCTGGTGTGTGGTCCTAGTGGAGTCCTTGGCCCTTTACGTGGCAGTTCTAATCACAAAGGCACACATCCACGTGGTCTCTAATTTTTGGAAGTGGTGGGACATTTCTTCCTAAGGGCCCTGTCAGCTGATAAGTTGGGCTGGAGACTGGGTGACCAGCATCCCGGTGCCTGCAAGCCCAAGGGTAGGTGAAGCCGCCTGGAGTTCAGGAACCAAGCTGTTGGTAGTCTGCCCTAAGATCTGGGATTGGGGGTGAAGTAGTGGCAGGGACTCTGCCAGCATTGAAACCCCAAAGCAAGAGGGCCATTTGAAAGAGAGGTAAACCCGCTGCAGAAAGAGAAACCGGGTATTGAGGCTGCTCATCGCTCGCAACCCGGGAGGTTGGCTGAGTCAACCCAGCGCAGCAGAAGCAAAGCGCGGGCTAAGGCTGCAGTTGGGCTCACAGCCCCAGCTGATGGGTTGAGAAAAAAATCTGGCCTGGAATTCACTACTTCTCCAAACAAAAAACCCTGACAGGTGTATGGCCCAATGGGAAAACCTGGAGTGGCTTTTAGGGAATTGCAGAGACTAGGTCAGCAGGAACTCCGACTAGATCTGGGATCTGGACCCCAGCCCCACGCTGCCTCCTTGGGAGCTTCCAAATGTCCTGAATTTGCTGGAACCAGAGCTTACATGGCTGTTGTTATCACTAGTATTAGTCTGTTCTTTTATCACTCTGTGTAATTGTTATGGAAGGTGACAGTTACCTTCTATATAACATATCATGTGAGGCTTGGGTCCGTAGACATCCTGATTGATAGATTCATTGTGACCCCGTCTTGTGACTTCTAAAACAGTCAAGCACATGGCCAAACGTGACCTGTACCCCTAAAACTTGCCTCGATTGAATCATTAAAATATATTTTTTCTCTTACCAACAAAAGAAAAGGAAAGAAAAGCCCTCTTAATTTGTAGGAATCCTCTGACTTGGTCTAAATGCCACTAACATAAGTGCTATGTGGATACAAAGGAAGTAACTGAGGAATATTCCTCGGGAAAAGTTGGCTTAGAAGGTTCCTGGGTTCCTGCTGGGGTCAGGATCAGTTCAGCCCTCTTTGGGGTCCTACATTCAGATATATTCATTCTCTCCCCTGTGTCTGTCTGTTGTCCTAGTGCCTGATGTACATGTTAATTTATTTGAATTGGGTCTCACAAACTCGATTTAAAAAAAAATCCAAAACCTGAAAATTGTTCTTGGTAATTTGACTAGACAAGAGGAGACTAAGCAGGTGCTTTGTAATCTATGTAAAATGTGAGTGCCAAAGTTAAGAGAGGTCAGCCCACCTAGGGAGAAGTAGTTGTTATGGTAGATTCATGGGATCCATGTGGGTTAGGGGAAAATCAAGATGGAGCAGGTGGCCGGGCGTGGTGGCTCAAGCCTGTAATCCCGGCACTTTGGGAGGCCGAGGCAGCCCAGGAATGTGAGACAACAGTCTGGGCAACAAAGCAAGACCTCATCCCCTCAAGTCCCCAAAAAAATTAAAAAGAAAAGATGGAGCAGTAGGCTTGGCACAAAGCCATGATGGTAACATGGTGACAACAGCAGTGGCGATACTCACAGCTGCCATTTATCTAGCATTTACCATGTGCCAGGGTTGGTTGTAAATGGCAGTAAAAGGCAGAGCCAGAAATCTACAGGTTCCAAGGAATGATATACACCCAATTTCTACCAGTCTTCCTTTTCTTCTTTCTCAAATGAGGGAAAATGATGACCTCTATCTTCACCTTATGTGTTAGCTGTATACGACTCTGATAATAACAATGGTAATGATAATAAAGTAG
The DNA here is from genome assembly GCF_009828535.3 of Hylobates moloch. NCBI lineage: Eukaryota > Metazoa > Chordata > Mammalia > Primates > Hylobatidae > Hylobates > Hylobates moloch. The sequence goes on along the minus strand of NW_026652286.1, from coordinate 14,061,063 downwards.
TATAAAATGAAAGTAATAATGTAAACATGCCCCCATATACTGCCTAATTATAGTAATATATTATACAGTAATATATACTTATAATATAACTAATATCTATAATAGATTTTACCCTCAGTAGATATTTAACAAATCTTCATCTGTTGCAAGTCATTCAACAAGTATTTATTGAGTGCTAGTAAATACATGATTTTCTGCTATCCCAGATCAAGCGATAAACAGTCACAGTCCCTGCCCTTATGTATTTCTGTTTTGTTGTTTTGTTGCTGTTTTTCCATAAGGAGAGGTATTATGTTTTGTGTGTAGAGTGGTTCAGACAATCATAACACTTGATTCCAAATCAGAAGACCCAGATGCTAGTTTTTGGTTTGATAGCCAGTCACTTTAATTTCTTAGTGTCATCTGAACAAATTAAGGTGTTAGACTAGATTTTTACGAGCTCTGCCAGCTGTAACATTTCATTATTTGGTTTAGAGTCTGTGACATCCAGTGTTGGGAGGGCAATTTGGCTGACTGGATATAAAAGGGCAGCCTTTACGTTTTGCCTACAACTTCACCTTTATTTGGTCTATCAAATCTTTTTCATCTTGTTTAATGGTAGTCAAATCTTCAGAAACCTGGCTTTTTATATCTAAACTCATAGAAAAATGATAATGGTAAGAAACCCAATTTAGTTATCTTTTTTTTTTTCTGGAAAAGGAAACCATCAACAACACACACACACACACACACACACACACACATCCCACATGATTGCTTGCTTGCTTAGGGAGGAATCAGAGCTTCAATAAGTGAGCTGATTCCAGCCACCAGCTGTCATCATATGAGGAGCTCTTGTGAGTTGATCGCCCATGAAAGAGATGAGTTATCCTTTCTCCTCACTAATCTACATCTGTAGTATATTCAGTACTTACCCATCCTTTATCCTTTACCCTGTGGTTTTCCACGGCTTCATGAAATGCTTTAGCCAGACAGGTCAAGGTTTAAAGGTGGTTTTGTTTTGTTTACAACGAAAGTTAATTGTTAATTGAAAGTTAATTGATTTTTCTAGGAATGAGCCTCTAAACATGGCCACAGCTCAGTGATACTGACCAACCAAACATCCCTTTGCTGGACCTATGCAAACATGAAACAGATAAAGAGAAGTGCGCATGTGGCATTCATCAGAGGAATAAGACCAACGCGAATTTTGTAAGCAGTATACAGGCTTGTCGAACATGATTACTTGGAAAATTACTAACTAAACCTTTTTTTAGCCTTTTCACATTTAATTAAGATTTCATGAAGAGTTGTAAAAGAAAAGCTTTTCCAGACCCAGCCATGAGTACTCTGCTTTACTCAGAAAAACCACGAACTTTGAACAGCTTGATAATCCAGCATTTCTGAAACTTTTCTTTGCATGTGTGTCACTGAGGTATCTTATTAAAGCACATATTCTAATTCTTTGGTCTAAGGTGGGGACTAAGATTCTGCATTTCTAACAACCTCCAAGTGACGCCAATGTGTTCCTGAAGCTGGGACCTTATTTTAAGTAGCAAAGGTCTTGTTGGAATCAACCCAACCAATGGAAGGCAAACAATCACAATTCTTGACTGTGAGTTTCGGACAATGATTGTCTATGTTCAGATGGAATTTTATGAAGCTAAACATTACCTTTGGCCTGTATAGTGAGTATACTACAACTCAAGTGGAGGGGTGTGTGTGCATATTTTCTCTCAAAAACAAAGCTGAAAAGCCAACGGGCACATGGGCAGCAAGGAGAAGGATGCTAGAATAAAATATTACTGCAAAAAGGTGGAGATCAATAATCTGCAGCTATTTCTTTTTCTTTTTTTCTTTCTTTTTTTTCCTTTTTGAGACAAAGTTTCACTCTGTCACCCAGACTGGAGTGCACTGGCGCAGTCATCACTCACCACAGCCTCGAACTCCTGGGCTCAAATGATCCTCTTACCTCAGTCTCCCAAGTATCTGGACTACAGGCTTCATGAAATACTTCAGCCAGACAGGTCAGGGTTTAAAGGTGCGCCACTACAGGCAAGCACCACTACACCCAGCTAATTTTTAAATTTTTCTTAAAGAGACACAGGTCTCACTTTGTGCCCAGGCTGGTCTCAAACTCCTGGCCTCAAGCAATCCTTCTACCTCGGCCTCCCAAAGTCCTGGGATTACAGGCATGAGCCATGGCCCCTAGCCCCATTTCTAATGTACGAACAACCTGTTCTCAAGTTATCTTAAGAAATAAAGTCTTTCTTTTTTGAAATCAATAAAAAGTAGCTATACTGATCATACTAAAATGAATTATTTTCACTTGAATTAATGGTAGGAAAATTTAGGATAACAAATAAATAAGGAACAATCAGAAAAGAGCTATTTCTCTTGAAGATGGGATTCACTCATTCAACAATTTATTGAGCTCTTTGCAAAGGGGTCAGGTGCTGTGCTGGGTGCTGGAGATACAGAGGCAGTCCCCTCTGTCAAAGTCTCACATTCATTTAGGGGATAATGATTCGAAGCAATTCTTAAAATGAATTAAAACTGTGATCTCTGAAGGAGAAATGGAGCATTCTGAGAACATTTGAACTGGAGTGTTTGACTCGATTGGGCTGTGAAGGAAGGCCTTCCCAGGAAAGTGATGTTTGAGGTGAGATCTGAGGGATGCTGGAATTAAGCAGTGGTGTTACGAGGCACAGAAGGTTAGAAGGAGCTTGGGCCATGTGTGAGGTCGTCCAAATATTCTATACATAGTCTCCTCTGATCCGAGGCCTGACAGAGCGAGTCTTGGCATAATTAATGCTGATGCCAGAGACTGCCCAGCCTGGTCTCACCCACAGAAACAGACACACTCCATGTGGTCCTTGTGGGCCACCGTGCACTGGGGAGCTATCCAGCCTACTCCTTACCTCCACTCCCCCGAATCTTGTCCTTAAGCTGTAGCCTATGAGACATACCTGCTTTTTAAATTCATTTTTCTTATAAGTAACATATTATATAGATTGTATTATGATGATAAAATGATACTTTGAACACATTCTCTTATGTTTAAGAAATGAGCTCCCCAGTTTTTGCAGACTTCCAACCAGGTTTGGGAAACTACTCCATGTGGAATGGGCAGGAGTTTGGAGAGTGTGGAATCAGTTAAATCCTGTGGCCCTTGACAGACTTTGTCCAGGAACACATTTGGTGTTCAGAACAGCGAGCAGCACTCACTGAGGCTCAGAGAAATGAGCTTGCCCAGTGTTATGGCGACTGGTGAATAGGGATAAACCTAGCACTGGGTACTCATTTTTCCAGGTACTTAACATCTCATTATCTCAAGTGTCCTGCTTGGCTTTGCTGTGTCAGAAGCTCCCCCAAGCCTGTCACCTTCTGAATTCCCCTTACACCCAGCCTGTGGATCCAGAGGGAGCTTTTTCATGCCTAACATGTTACCAGAACACCAGGGGTTCGGCCTAGGTCCTGCTGCTCACGGCACCGAAAGCCAATCACTGACCCAACAATTATTGCCAAAGAAGAAGGCTTTAATTGGGTGTGGCAGCTGAGGAGATGGGAGGTCAGCCTCAAATCATCTCCCTGGGAGAGGAGTCTCAAATTCATCTCCCTGACCAGCTAAAATTAGGGGTTTATACAGCAAGGAAGAAATGTAACTGTGTGAGAAAACAGGAACTCGGGAAGAGTCAGGAAGCAATCAGGGTGAATGAGGGGCCCGGAGTTTCATTGTGTGGATACAATGATCTGGTGAGTTTCAGTTCTTTGAGAATGAGGGGACTGGAGTTTCATAGTCTGGATGCAATGATCTGGTGAGTTTCAGATCTTTGATACTTTTTTTTTTTTTTGAGAGGCCTGATGGTCCTTTCCTGGAGAAAGAAACTCCGAAACTCTGATAAAAACAAATGTAAGTTTCAAGCTTTAAAGTCATAAGGGTCAATTTCTATGTTTATCCAAAACAAAGAAACAAGAAACACCCAAAACTGTCGATGGGATTATCGGGTTGGTTTCAAAGGCAGATATGACTGCCCCCAGGACTCAGTCTCTTTATTTATTATAAATAATATAAACTTTATTATAGGGGACAGTGGGGAAGGGGAATACTCACGAGTCTGTGAATCCTTGGGTCATGGAGAAGCCAGGTAGTGTTCTTCTCTTCCTTTCTTTTTCTCTTTCATCCTTATTCATTGGGTACATTTTTCCTGCCCCACGGCGAGACCCTAAGATGTGGAACTGCCTGAAGTGAGCAATCTGACCACCAGGGGGCAGCATGAGTCCATCGCTTTGTCTGAAAACAGGCAGGTCCTAGTCGGCGGCCCTCCTCCTCCAAGCAAGCTGAGTCTGCACGTTGGAGTCATCTGATGAGCTTTTAGAAAACTGCAGGTGGGTGGGCTCACTTCAATTGCCATCTTCTGTCCTCGGGAGTGGGGCGTGGACATCGCCATTATTTAAAAGTTCCTCAGGTGAGTCTGATGCACAACGTTGAAAACCACTCAGAGAAGACTGAATCTGTGAAAACTGTGAAGGCTTTTAGGAATCACCCAGCCCAGCCCATCTGTTTCCATTTTGCAGCTTCAGGAGCTGAGGCCCAGAGATAGAAACAGTAGGCTTAGGGGTACTTGGAAGACAGCAGCAGAACCCAGGACCCTAACATTCGGCCCAGTGCTCCTCTGTAGCACATCGTCTTCCGTATTTCGGCTGGGCCTGGGCATCAGAGGACACCAGGGACCACTCCTCCCCTCCCCTCTGAGCGCAGAGCGGTGCAGCCCCTCCTGGCTCAAGGAGCTCCTCACTGACAGGAGAATTCAGAACTGGCCTGCAGAAATCAACTGGAGAACCTCCCAACCACGTGTGCACGAGGTTCAATGCGTTTCAGGAGACCTGAGGACGGGGAGAGTGAGGTAGTGAGGACAGCCACAGTCCGGTCAAGGAGGGCTTCCTGGAGATGAGGCAGGAGGAGGAGATTGGTTGGATTTCAATGACCCATGAACGGTGGGGGCCACATTTCAAACCAGAGGATCAGGATAAGTAATGGGTGTTCATGGGGCCACAGGTATGAGTGGGGGAAGGTGAGGGCCAGAGAGCAGAGGGAGTTAACACTGTGGAGACGGAAGAGGGCACAACACCAGGGTACGGACCTTGACTCTCAGACAGAGGAACCAAGGCCCTTTATGGAATGTTCTAGATCTCAGCCTGGATGCATGAAGAAGCACAGGAGGTGTCTGAGCCTGGGAGGGGTGCCTGGGTGCCTTAGAAAGACACCCCTGGGGGCAGCCAGACTGGAGGGCCAGAGGGAGGCAGCACCTGGGGCTACTTTAGGATCATACTTTCCAGATCCTCCCAACACAGAAAACAAGTGGCTTTGGGAAGGTGTCCAGAGGTATTTGTGGAGTAGAATGGAATACTGAAGTAGAAGATTGCCCTTAACAGTGGGCTGTGGAGGAGGACAGAGCTGGAGAAAAGATTTGGAATAGAAGTTTGGTGAGCAGCAGGGACTCCATATTGGGGGCTCTTCTAGATCTGACAGTTTAGGGGAGCGTCACAACCCCACGGGATAGTGGTGTTCAGAGTGAAGAGACATCCCTCTCTCTTCTCCTCTTTCTCCAGGCAGGATATTCTTGGGGAGCCCCAAAAACCCCAACCTGAGAAAGCTCTAGAAGCACAGCATTAGCCCCCCACCCACCCCGTACATCTTGAGTGCTTTGCGATACCACAGAGTTGTCTGTGACACGTCCAGCCCAGCACTGCCCTGCTCTGCCTGCCTCTCTGTGGCAGGATGGATCTGAAGTTCATGCACACTCCACTTCTCCTCCTGTAGGATTCTCTCCAGTAAAGCCTCTTCTGCATTTTATACCACACGGCACCGGAGAGGGTTGCCTTTGTCCTTCTTCCTTGACACCTGGCCACCACACAGGCACACCGTTTTCCCAATGCTGGGTGTTCTTAGAAGAGGCCTTGTTCCCCAATACTCAGTGTTTTTGGAAGAGTCCTTGTTCCTGATGCTGGGCGTTTCTGGAAGGGGCCTTTTTCACTGGGGCCTCCCTAAGAACGGATGGGTAATAATTTGTTCCTAAACATCCTGGCAGGTCCCAGCATTTTTATATGGTTGGGATGGGGAGAAATGAGAGTAGGTAATGGATGCTAGCCTCTGTCTGCAAGGTGATACACACTTTTCAAAGCATCATGTCCACTCTCTCTTCTGTGGTTCACCAGAGCCTTCTGAAGTAAAGAGGAAACAGCTGGCAGGGATGATCCCATCTACCTGCTCAGCCAATCCAGCAGAGAAAGGTGTCCTTTCCCCTAAGGAAGCACTGAGCCGGCATGCTGTTTCCTCTTTTGGAGCATGCACAGAAGAGGAGCTGGAGTCCCAGAACCATTAGACATGAGAGAATTACTCCAATAAAGGGCAAGGTTTTGGGATGTTTTGTATTGTATTTCTTAATGCTTTTTATTCGGCTTCTAAACACTTTACATTGTTCTTAGAGCAAAAAAAACTAAAATCATCAAGAACAGGTGCCATAATAAAAGCAATAATGATAACGTGGGTAGCTATTCCTTCTCATATACTCGCTCTTTTGCCAGGCCTGGTTCTAAGTGACAGTAAAAGACCAGGCCAGAATTCCAGCTCAGATCTTATTCCTTACTTTTTATCACCTAACCTGTAAGGTTTTAACAGGTGTAAGATTTCAGCAGTAAGAATAATTTGACGTTAAACGAAGAATTCACGACATAGAAGGACAAAAAAGTCTTATACCTTTCCCCTAGGACTAAGGTGACCGCCATGATGAAAGACCAGATTCTCATGAAGAAACCATTTGTGAAGGATTTTGATCAGGCAACGTGGGCATGCAGGTTTAAACACAGCCCCCGGCCTTCCATGCCTGGCAAGCCACTTTCTCCTATGTTCATGCATGTCTAGATTTCTCAGTGAAAAATGTAGTTGAACTCATGAAAGCCTATCTTTAAAAAATATTAAATAGCTAATCTTATAAACCCCTATACACAGTATCACTTCACTTTTTTCGTAAAACATGCCTAGTGGAATGGCAACAACTGGGAAAAATTCAGAGCTCAGCATTTATTTATTGAAAATATCTCTTAAGTGGCTATAGGTGTTGGTTTATAAACTCCAGAAATAATTTATAAATAATTGTTTATATTTGCTTATATAATACTTGTTTATAAACTCGATATTTTCATGTATTTATTTTTTCAGCTTTTTTGTTAAACATGTAAATGTGATTCTTTGCAAATCTTCAATATGATTATGTTTGGGCCATCACCATCCAGTTCAAGATTTAGAACATTTCCAGCATTTCCGAATGTGCCCCTTCCCATTCCACTATACACCCCCCACCCAAGAGAACCACTGTTCTGACCTCTATTCCCACAGATTAGTTTAGCATATTCTTGAGCATATAAATGGAACCACACAGTATGTCATTTCTTGTGAAAAGATACTGTTGCTCTACATCATGACTGGGATTAATCCATACTGTGTATAATACAGTCATAAAACAATGCAGTACTGCAGGGGAAATGAATGAACTGCAGTTCTATAAATCAATATAGACACAATCTCAAAAATATAATATAGACATGAAAAATGATAGTTGCATAAAGTAAAAGTGAGGCAAGAGAAGAAGATAAGCATTTTTTAGGAATGAATTCCTGTGTAGTAAAACAATAAAAAAAACACATGGAAACATTTAACACAACTTCTAGAGTGATGGATACATCTGCAGGGCAGGAGGGAGGAGGATGTTCACTTTATAATTTTTTGAACTGAGCACATTACCTTATTATGTTGGTATATGTATGTATTATATATTTCACAGGAAAACAAATGAAAAACATAGTGCACAGGAAATGAGAAAGTAGGGAAAGTTAAGTACAGACACTTCCTCTGAGACATCATCTTTTTTGTCATAACCGCTTCTACCTTTATGTCACTAAGTTTGCCTTCACTAAGTTCCTCTGGCTGCAGATGTAGTTTCAAATGACAGCAGCATCAGCATTCCCATGGTCAACTATTTAACTGCATTTATGTTTGACTCATTTCACCTCCACCCTTCTTACTTTTCATTTTGATTACCTGTTTATAGAATGCCACATGAGTTTATCACTGGAAACCGGGGAGGCAACACAACGACATATTTTGCTGTCTGTGGTGTGAACTGAGTAAGAGACGTGCAGTAAGAGATCAGAGAGGCTTTGAAAGAAGTGGCATGATTGGTCACTGATCATGATGCACATCTGCCACTTATATAGTGACTTTTGGACTGAGGAGCCAGCAGTGAAGTTTGCACTTTATGCAACTACTTACAGTTAATATGCCTCGATAACTGAGATTTGAGATTTGAACTGTATTTTTGGGTCACCCTCGTGTTATTTATTTAAGCCATGGTGACTGAAATTTGTACATATTGGAACAATGCAAATTGAAGACTATGTATGTATGTATGTGTATATATAACATATGTATATATTATTTAGATATATTATGTACATAAAACGTACTGTGTATACATATGCACACTAAATATACATATATACACACACACTAAATATATATATCTATAGATATATAGATATATATATCTCACACACACACACACACACAAATACATCATGGTCAACTAGAATTAATTCCAGGAATCCAAGGTTGGCTTAATATTCAAAAATCAATCAATGTAATTCATTATACTTTTTTAAAAAAGAAAAACCATATAATAATCTAAATATATACAGCAAAATATTTGACAAAATTTAATACCCATTAATGATAAAAAAAAAAAATCTCGGCCGGGCGCAGTGGCTCACGCCTGTAATCCCAGCACTTTGGGAGGCCGAGGCGGGCAGATCACGAGGTCAGGAGATCGAGACCACGGTGAAACCCTGTCTCTACTGAAAATACAAAAAATCAGCCGGGTGTGGTGGCGGGCGCCTGTAGTCCCAGCTACTCGGAGAGGCTGAGGCAGGAGAATGGCGGGAACCCAGGAGGCGGAGCTTGCAGTGAGCTGAGATCGCGCCACTGCACTCCAGCCTGGGTGACAGAGCAAGACTCCGTCTCAAAAAAAAAAAAAAAAAAAAAAACTCAGCAGACTTGGGATTTAAGGGAACTTCCTCAGCCTTTTCCTTATCAGGGGAATGTATGAAAAACCTACAGCATCATACTTAATAGAATGATATTCTATATTTAGATATACTATATATTATGTATATAAAATTTACTGGATACATACATATACACACTAAATATACGTATATACATACACTGAATACTGAGTACTTTCTGAATACTGAATAACTGAATACCTTTTCCTTAATAATGGAAACAAGGGGAGGGTGTCTGTTTTCACTAGTTTTATTTAACATTGTGTTGGAGGTCTCAGCAAGTGCAAAATGGCATATAGATAGGAAAAGAAGGAACCAAATTTTATTTGCTGATGACATGGTCATATTTATAGAAAATCATAAGGAATCTTTTTTAAAAATCTCCTGGACTATTAAGTAAATTTAGCTAAGTCACAAAATACAAGATCGCTATACAAAAATTGATTATACTTTTAGATACTGGCAATGAATAATTGAAAATGAAAAAAAATTTTTTTTGAGACGGAGTCTCATTCTGTCACCCAGGCTGGAGTGCAATGGCACGATCTTGGCTCAGGACAAACTGACGCATTTGAGGCAGCTCTCCAAATCCCATCAGGCCTCTCCCTGCTCAAAAGACATCGATGGCCCTTCAGTCACATAAGGATAAAGTGCAGGTTGCCACCTGTCCACACCTGCAGTCTGTGCTCCAGGGGCTGAGAACACCGTTCAGCTCCTGGAAGGTATCGTGCCCTGCTCCTCCAGTCGCCTGCAGAAGCCGCTTGCCCTGCCTAACACTCTCACCTCCGCTCCTCCCTCTGCCCCTTCCTGCAGCCCTGAGCTTAGATCTCACTTTTGCACTGGGACTCCTCCTCAGGGCTTCCACCGCCTCATTCACATCACCAGTTACAGCATCATTCCCGCATTAACTGCCAGTTCACCTGCCAGTCTCTCCCACAGCCTGTGAGCCACATCGGCGAAGACAGCATCTCTTGTTTTGTGTAATTTTGACTCTCTGGTTAGTCCCAACAATTTGTGGAGTGCCTGGGTGGGTGTGTGGATGGTTGGAGCTCAGGCTGGTCTCATCCCCAGCAGGGACCCAACTTGCTTTCTCTAAGATACCCCCAGCCCTTACACAAATGTTCTGGTTTCCAATCGAGTGTGCCCTCCCAGCTCACCAGACACCTGTGCCAAGGTGGGGTTCAGCTTTTCTTCCCACAGAGTGAGCAGGGGCATGTGGCCACCCTTTACTTCCTTTGATAAAGTAATGAGCTCCCTCCCATTGTAGCCATTCTCTTCCTTTTGTCCAAAACAAATTTCCTTCTGATGTGGCCCAATTTCAGCACTTCTCACTCCCCCCAGGCCCTTTTTCCATCAGTTATACCCCCAGCCTTTTCTCCTTCTCCATCTCTGCCCTGCTTGAAAACATGTCCTGCATGACCCTCTGAAAAATACTCCTAGGTGACCCTTTCATGCCCCCAAGTTGTTGCCTTATTCCTTACTTTTTTTTTTTGAGACGGAGTCTCGCTCTTGTTGCCCAGGCTGGAGTGCAATGGCGTGATCTTGGCTCACCGCAACCTCCGCCTCCCGGATTCAAGTGATTCTCCTGCCTCAGCCTCCCGAGTAGCTGGGATTACAGGCATGCACCACCACGCCTGGCTAATTTTGTATTTTTAGTAGAGATGGGTTTTTCTCCATGTTGGTCAGACTGGTCTCGAACTCCCGACCTCAGGTAATCCACCCACCTTGGCTTCCCAACGTGCTGGGATTACAGGCTTGAGCCACCACGCCCAGCCCCTCATTCTTGACCAGAGGTCTCAAGATGAGTGACCCACATCTGCCACATCGTTTCTTCTCTGCCCACTTGAACTGCACACCTGGCTGCAGCCCCACACTGCCAGGGCCAGCCTGTTCCTTCCCCTCATGCTGCTGGGTGGCTCCTAAATGGCAGCGTGGGTGCATGGGTTGTAGGACTGTACGGTTGTAGATTCAAATTCCAGCTGCGCATGTGTCTAGCTAAGCCACCTGGTGCCGGTCACTTTCTGTTTATGAGCCTCGGTTTCCTCATCCGTAAATTTGGGCAGATAGTAGTCCCTTGCACAGAGTTGCATAGAATTAATGAAATAATGCATTCATGTGCACACTGTGTGCTCACCATGGTCATCCTGACCCCATTCTGCTTCTTAAAGCCCTCTCCCTACTAGAACTTCAGTGACGCTGCACTAGCTCAGTGTGGCTTACAGCCTCTCCTTTGTCCCTCTTAATGCACTGAGGCTGGCTAACATCGATGGAACCCTAACTATGAACCAAGCAACATCCTGCCATTTTACTTTATCAATTTATGTAGCTTTTGCTGTAGATACTATAATAGTACCCACTTAACAGATGGAGGTATTAAGGCACAGGGAAGGTAATAATGACCCAGGAACATGCAAGAAACAAGGGGCAGAACAAACCCTGGCAGTTTGGCGCCAGCCCCCATGCTGTCTCTAGTTCTCTGAGTGATCCAGGGTCTTTGGCTTCTCTTTCCTCCTCAAGCAACTCTCTTTTTCCCTGATCATTTATTCACACAACTTGGTGTGTTTATTTCATAAATCTCAGTGCCCAACTCACTTCGCCCTTCTGAGTTTGCCCTAAACTCCCCAGACTTACTGGCCACCTCCTCCTGACGCCCTGCTTTCATCTCAGGACCAGAGAGCCCAAACTTACGTCAAGCTCCTTCCTCTGTCTTTGAGGACTGTGATTCTGCGCTCTGTCAGCGATTTTCACTCAGCCCTATGAGGCAGTTTCTTGTGAGCTTGTTGTGTCCTGTATTAGATCATAAGCCACCAGAAGACAAGACCCTGTCCTCGTGTGCCAATCTCTGCCTCGGGCATTGTAAAGGCAGATGAAACTCTCTCTCAGATCATATTCCCTTCCCATTTCTGTTTCTGCTCAGGGTGCTATGATGTGTACTTTCTTCCTGCCTCTGAAATTCTTCCCTTGCCTCATGCCACCTGACCTCCGTCTCTCATATCCCACCCCCTCTGGTCAGGGGTGACTTCCAACCTTCTCATATTCCTCACAGTTCCCTCATTCCAACTGCCAACTGTCACCCTGGCCCCAACCCGTCACTGCTTGACCATCACGATGGCCGCCCTACCTTCCCCTTATTTTTATTTTTTAATTTTTGTGGATACATTATAGGTGTCACCCCATATATGTATTTACAAGGTCAAGAGATGTTTTGATACAGGCATGCAATGAGTAACAATCATATCATAGAGAATGGGGTATCCATCCCCACAAGCATTTATCCTTTGTGTTATGAACAGTCCTATTATGCTCTTTCAGTTATTTTTAAATGTACAATTAAATTATTATTGAGTCTAGTCACCCTGTTGTGCTATCAAATACTAGCTCTTATTCATTCTTTTAAACTATTTTTTGTACCCATTAACCATCCCTACCTACCCTTCACACCCTCACTATCCTTCCTAGCCTCTGGTAATTATCCTTCTACTTTCTATCTCCATGAGTTCAATTGTTTTTTTATTTTTGGATCTCACAAATAAGTGAGAACATGTGATGTTTGTTTTTCTGTGCCTTGTTTATTTCACTTAACATAATCATCTCCAATTCCATCCATGTTGTTGCAAATGACTGGATCTCATTCTTTTTTATGGCTGAATAGTACTCCATTATGTATATGTACCACATTTTCTTTATCCATTCATCTGTTGATGGACACTTAGGTTGCTTCCAAATCTTGGCTACTGTGAACAGTGCAACAACAAACATGACAGTGCAGCTATCTCTTCAATATATTGATTTCCTTTCTTTGGGGTATATACCTAGCAGTGGGATTGATGAATCATATGGTAGCTGTATTTTTAGTTTTTTTGAGGAAGCTCCAAACTGTTCTCCATAGTGATTGTACTAATTTACATTCCCACCAACAGCATACAGGGGTTCCCTTTTCTCCACATCCTCGCCAGCATTTGTTATTGTCCATCTTTTGTATAAAAGCCATTTTAACTGGGGTGAGATAACATCTCGTTGTAGTTTTGATTTGCATTTCTCTGATGATCAATGATGTTGAGCACGTTTTCATATGCCTGTTTGCCATTTGTATGTCTTTTTTTGAGAAATGTCTATTCACATCTTTTGCCCATTTTTGATCAGATTATTAGATTTTTTTTCTCCAGAGTTGTTTGAGCTTCTTATATATTCTGGTTATTAATCCCTTGTCAGATGGGTAGTTTGCAAATATTTTCTCCCATTCTGTGGGTTGTCTCTTCACTTTGATTGTTTTCTTTGCTGTGCAGAAGGTTTTTAACTTGACGTGATCCCATTTGTCCATTCTTGCTTTGGTTGTCTGTGCTTGTGGGGTATTGCTCAGGAAATTTTTGCCCAGACCAATGTCCTGGAGATTTTCCCCAATGTTTTCTTATAGTAGTTTCATAGTTTCAGGTCTTAGATTTAAGTCTTTAATCTATTTTGATTTGATTTTTGTATATGGCAGGAGAAATGGGTCTAGTTTCAGTCTTCTGCCTATGGATATCCAGCTTTCCCAGCACCATTCATTGAAAAGAGTGTCTTTTCCCCAGTGTATGTTCTTGGGGCCTTTGTCAAAAATGAGTTCAATGTAGGTGTGTGGATTTGCTTCTGTGCTCTCTATTCTATTCGATTGGTCTATGTGTCTGTTTTTATGCCAGTACCATGTTGTTTTGGTTACTATAGCTCTGCAGTATAATATGAAGTCAGGTAATGTGATTCCTCCAGTTTTGTTCTTTATCTGAGAACAGCTTTGGCATTCTGGGTATTTTGTGGTTACATATAAACTTTAGGATTTTTTTTTTTTATTTCAGTGAAGAATGTCGTTGGTATTTTAATAGGGATTGCATTGAATCTATAGATTGCTTTTGGTAGCATGGACATTTTAATGATATTGATTATTCCAATCCATTAACATGGAATATCTTTCCATTTTGGGGGTATTCTTCAATTTCTTTCATCAATGCTTCATGGTTTTCATTACAGAGATCTTTCACTTGTTTGGTTAATTCCTAGGTATTTAGTTTTATGTGTGGCTATTGTAATGGGGCTACTTTTTAAATTTCTTTTTCAGATTGTTCACTGTTGGCATATAGGCATGCTACTGATTTTTGTATGTTGATTTTATATCCTGCTACTTTACTGAATTTGTTTATCAGTTCTAATAGTTTTTTGTGGAGTCTTTAGGTTTTTCCAAATGTAAGATCGTATCATTGCAAAGAAGGATAATTTGACACCTTACGTTCCAATTTGGATGTCCTTTATTTATTTCTCTCGTCCAATTGCTCTAACTAGGACTTCCAGTACTATGTCGAATAGCAGCGGTGAAAGTAGGCACCCTTATCATGTCGTTGATCTTAAAGACTTTCAGTTTTTCCCCATTCAGTATGATATTAGCAGTGGGTTTGTCATATATGGCATTTATTATGTTGAGGTATGTTCCTTCTATACCCAGTTTTTTGAGGGCTTTTATCACGAAAGGATGCTAAATTTTATCAAATGCTTTTTCAGCATCAATGGAGTGATCATATGGTTTTTATCCTTTATTCTCTTGATATGATGTATCACATTGATTGATTTGCATATGTTGAACCATCCTTGCATCCCAAGGATAAACCCCATTTGGCCATCATGAATTATCTTTCTTTTTTTTTTTTTTTTTTTGAGACGGAGTCTTGCTCTGTCGCCCAGGCTGGAGTGCAGTGGCACGATCTCGGCTCACTGCAAGCTCCGCCTCCCAGGTTCACGCCATTCTCCTGCCTCAGCCTCTGCGAGTAGCTGGGACTACAGGCGCCCGCCACCACGCCCGGCTAATTTTTTTGTATTTTTAGTAGAGACGGGGTTTCACCGTGGTCTCGATCTCCTGACCTCGTGATCCGCCTGCCTCGGCCTCCCAAAGTGCTGGGATTACAAGTGTGAGCCACTGCGCCCGGCCCATGAATTATCTTTCTAATGTATTTTTTAAGTTGGTTTGCTAGTATTTTCTTGAGGATTTTTTACATCGATATTCATCAGAGATATTGGCTTGTAATTTTCTTTTTTGGATATGTCTTTTTCTGGTGTTAGTATCAGGGTAATACTGGCCTCATAGAACAAGTTTGGAAGTATTCCTTTCTCCTCTATTTTTTGGAAAAGTTTGAGTAGGATTAGTATTAGTTCTTTTTTCTTTCTTTTTTCTTTATTTTATTATTTTTTTTTTTTTTGGAGACAGGGTCTCACTCTGTCAATTAGGCTGGTGTGCAGTGCCATGATCTTGGCTCACCGTAACCTCCGCCTCCACCTTCTGGGTTCAAGCAATTCTCCCACCTCCGGATCCCCAGTAGTGGGACTGCAGTATTTTGCCACCACACCTGGCTAATTTTTATATTTTTTTGGTAGAGATGGAATTTCACCATGTTGGCCAGGCTGGTCTTGAACTTCTGACCTTAAGTGATCCACCTTCCTCTGCTTTCCAAAGTGCTGGGATTACAGTCATGAACCACCACACCTGGCTGGTATCAGTTCTTCTTTAAATGTTTGGTAGAATTCAGCAGTGAAGCCACTGAGTCCCAGGCTTTTCTTTACTGGGAGAGTTCATTACAGCTTTGATCTCATTACTTGTTGTTAGTCAGTTCAGGTTTTTTATTTCTTTCTGGTTCAATATTGGTAGGTTGTATGTGTCTAGGAATTTGTCATTTCTTTTAGATTTTCCAATTTGTAGGCATATAGTTGCTCATAGTAGCCACTAATGATCCTTTGAATTTCTGCAGTATCAGTTGTAATGTCTCCTTTTTCATTCCTGATTTATTTGAACCTTCTCTTTTTTTTTTTTTCAGTCTTGCTAAAGGACTGTCAATTTTGTTTAGATTCACTTATCTTTACCTTTGAGCACTAATTCTAATCTGACTGGTAACAGCAAATGGTTATACAAAGACATGAGAGTCTTTCTTGTGTTCCTTCTTTATTTTGAAATTGTGGCTCTGGGCTGCTGGCCAACAGGCTCAGATGGATTCCCACAGCTGGATGTTCTCATTCCACAGGATCCAAATCCCAGCCCAGGCCTCAACCCTTCACATCTTGATAGTCACAATAGTACCCATGACTCCTTCACGATTTAAGACCCTTACTGTATACTTGAAGATACAATTACAAAAATAAATCTGCATGCAAAACAAAGTGTGTCTTTTGAGAATAACAAAATGGGCCTATATAATCAACCTCTCAGTTTAAAAATAAATGTTGAGTACCTCCTACATGCCAGTCACTGTTCTGTATAGAGCTGTGAACAAAATGGACAAAGTCTCAGCTCTCGTGGAAATTATATGTGTGGGTGCTGGAGTAGCATGAACAATGAGTACACAGATGACATGTCCATCCCTGAGTGGGCAGAGTTCTAGAAACTATCAAAAACTGAGATGACCTGCCTGTGTGCTGACTTCTCCCTCCTTCTGGAAGTAAGCTTTGATGAAAAAGAACACGAACTAAAAATGTTACGAATGTTTAACACACCCATTCCTCCCTTGGAAGGCTAAGATGAATTGGATCAAATCTTGAGAAGAGTCATGGTAACTGCCATGTCCCAGGGAACAGCTCGGTCCCCAGAGGCTGCTCTTGTCTTCAGACCTTATCTTACCCAAAGCCTCTCCCAAAGAGTATCTGAGTTACAAACAAAACGAGGTTTGCTTCGGCCCTTGCCATGGCCTAGCCGTATATTTTGCTACTTTTTGTCTCTCTAGATTTGCCTATTCTGGATTCTTCGTATAAATGGAATCATACAATAGGTGGCCTTTTGTGTCTGACTTGTTTTACTTAGCATGTTTTCAAGGTTTATTCCTGTTGTAGCATATTCAGTACTTCATTCATTTTTATTGCCAAATAATATTTCATTGTATAGATATACCACATTTTGTTTATCCACTCATTCGTTGATGGACATTTAGGTTGTTTCTACCTTTTGATTATTAGGAACAGAGCTGCTATAAATATTGTTAAAAACTTGCATATATTTATGCAAGTTTTTGTGTGGACATATGTTTTTAATTATCTTGGGTATGTACCTAGGAGTAAAATTGCTGGATCATATAGCAACTCAATATTTAACTTTCCAAGACACCAAGAATCTGTTTTCCAAATGGTTGCACGATTTTACAATCTGATCAGTAATGTATAAGGGTTCCAATTTCTTCACATCCTCACCAACATTTGTCATGAGCATCTGCTCTTTTCTTCCCCAAATCATCTTTTTTCTCAGATTCCTCCCTTTTTGCTCTGGCTCATAAAATACCTCTAAGTGTTGTTGAAATGCCAAGATTAATTTGAATCAAAGCTTGGGCACTCGCGTGGGGAAAGAGAACCCGGCAAGGTTCCTGCTTTTGTATTTGCTCTTCTGACTCACGCCCACCAAAAACCTCATTGCTCACTTTCCATATCAGGTATTCTTCATCAGATTCAAGCTCTGTTAGAGATCGTCTCTGAGAGACACCCACCATCTGTCTTTTTGAAGTCAAGCTTATATTTTCTGAACAAAAGAAAATCCAGCTTTAAGCTTCTCCAGCTCTGGTTAGCTTCATTCAGGACTCTTTCTCCTCTTAGTGTTTTACAAAAGACCTTGTCAAATGTTGAGCTATTTCCAATCTCTTTCTCCTAGTATCGTCTTCTCTCTCTTTTCCTGTGTTTTTAATCTGCTGATTTTCTACTTGCATTTGGTTGATTCTTCAAGCCTTGTGATTGCATCTTTATGTCTAGTCCCTTCCTCGGAGACTTTGTTTTCTACGCTGTTACTTCCAAATAAGGTCTTTATTGCTCTAACTTATCTTCATACTGCTAATATTATTAGAACTTCTTTGCTTTATTTTAAAGTATCTTTAAACTGTTCCTCAGTGAACTAGATATCATTTTATCTTGAAGACAAGAGGCTTCCCCAGAAGAAATTGACACCCTGCATTGCAGGCTTCCAGATCATTTTAAGAAAAACAATCCCTCCTAAGGTCTTTAGACAGGGGGTTCAGGATTATGGAAACTGTACCCATGTCCAGTATAAAGGATGGAGGGGAAGGAATATTAACCAAAGCAGCCTTGATGCCAGGCCCCAGTCTGTTAAGAGAAAATTTTTTGAAAGTTCCCCAATTCACATTGGAGCCACATTCAACATGCTTTATAGGTGTTGAAACAATCTCAGAGGGGCTGATTGACTGGGTCTGTCTGACTCTAAAGTTCTTTCTGTTGCACCTTGCTGCCTCCCCAAGTGAGACAACGGGAAGCTGAGCTCTAAGTTGTGGGGTCTCCACAATCATCATGAAATACCAACCAAACATATGTATATATGCATATATAATGGTGTATGATATATATTGCATGATGAAAAGATGACTTTTTAAAAAAAAAAAAGCTAAAAGTCCCTGAATAAATCTTACAGGGAAATTTTAAGAGTTCAGTGAAAAAATTGGTGTTTGTAAAATGCTTAACACAGAGCTTGGTCCACAGAAAGTGCTCAATAAAAGGAGCTGCTATATACTATTATTAATAACTATTATTAATCCTCATCATCATTGTCAAAACAAGGCTCGCAGACTTAAACTGCACATATGTTATAAGAAAAGGTGCTAAAACCCAAATCCTGGACTATTAGCTACATATTCCACTATCTTTCAACTAAACTGTACGGCTCTTACTGGGTAAATGTAGCCAAGTAAAACATGGTCCTCTATTAGTGTGGGTAATATGTTCATTTTAAGATAGCGTCAAATCCATGATCAGTCTGACTCCGTGCGGAGAAGCCCTCTCTGCGTTGCATTTGGGAAGGGGCCTCCCTTGCTGCTGTGGATCTTGTTCTCCTCTCCGGGTTGGAGGACCCCATTCCTGAGCAGCCGCTGGACGAAACCCGGCCCTGGGATCCCGCGAGGTCCCCGGGAGGCGCCTCAAAAGCCAGCCTGGAGCCCCGCAGCGGGGCAGGGGAGAATTCTGGGCCCGGGCTTGGGTCCCAGTCCCCCGGGCATCACCTAATGTCACCACCCCTCTCCCCGGGCCCCCCCGAAGGCATCAAGCCAGGCCCCTCTTCACTGCCTCCACCGCGCCCTCCTGTCCCTCCTCCTTTCCTCGCCTTCGCGTGGGACGAAGTGGCCAGCGATGTCCCGAAAGCAGGGCGTCGGTGCCTCCCCCTCGGCGCCCCAGCTCGGCTTGCGGTGACCCTGCAGCCCAGGGCGGCAGCCAGGGGCTCCCCACACCGCGCATCCAAAGAGCCAGGCGTCGAAAGCCGCCCGTCCTTGTCAGCGGGGCAGACGGGCCGGAGCCAGGTCCCAGCGCCTCCCAAGGCGGGGGCAGGGGGCGGCCCTCATACCTGGAGCCGCGGACACCTGGGCGGAACCCCAAGCCTCAGCGACAGAACGGCTCTTTGGAAATCAGATTACCGGGATCTTGGTTTTCTCTGCATTCATTTCCCGTCTTGTTCCCGAGTTCCACCAAGAGGAATTGAGGTCTGGCCCTTTCAGCGGCGCAACTGGGTTAACTGGGGAGCTCTGGGGACCCGGCCTAGACTGGGACATTGCCCGGGGAGGAGCACGGCCCTGTGGTTAGCGCGGAGCGGTTATCAGGCATGACCTCAAAGGGAGGGGAAGACCGTCCTCCTCCGACGCGGAGACCCCTCCCTTCCACAGGGACCCCCAGCCCCCGCCCCACTGTCTCCAGTTGCCAGCCCCATGCAGCATTATGATGGCCTCCAAAACGCACAGACAGACACCTGGGCCCCCGCGTTAAAGCTCTGTCCACATCACACCCTAAGGCTGGGCTCTCCTGGGGGTCTGTCCACCTTTGGGAGGATGTGACCAGAAGAGGACAGCTCCCGGCAGCGTCTGGACAGAGAATTCCAGAGTCTTTAACAGCCAGCAGGAGGGACACAGGCTGAGAGAGCACAGCCCTGGGCCCTCAGGATTTACCATCCATTGGGAAGGTGGGGGGTCCCCAGCAGAGCTAGAGCCAAGCTCTCTAAAGTGTGGAGCTCTTGCTGGGGGCGAAGGGCACATTGTCTCTTTCCCTGCCTGTCTCACTTACCGGAAGGGTTTCTCTGCCCCGCCCCGCCCCCACCCCATATTTAATTTTTCACTCTCCCTTCATTCCTCTGCGTCCTCCCTTCTTGCCTCATTCCTTGCATATCTACAGGGGTGCCCCATCTCTTCTCTCCCCTAGCATGTCCTTAGTAATAATAATAATAAAATAGCTTACTTAGCACCTGCTGTGAGATGAAGACTTGTGAGTGCTTTACATAGATGAACTCAATCTCTATAACAACCTCATCCTGTACGCATTTGTATCACCCTTGTGATGAGGAATTAAGGTCACCAGAGATTACGTGTTTGCCAAGGGTCACACAACTATCAGAGCTGGGGCATGAACCCTCACACACTGTCTGGCTCCAGGGTCTGGTCCCTTAATCACTGTCTGCTGGGCTCTTTTACACTTTTGGATTTGATTGAAGCAGCAGAATCTTTATATGGACTACAGGAGTCTTAAAGCAAGCTTCACCTATTCTCTGGACCCTATGATCTCTGCGTCTTCGTGGCCATGCTTATAACCCATGTTGCTTTGAGTTTACATGTCATCTCGGCATTTGCTAAGGTCCTATTCGAACTTTCCAGTCTTGAGGCAGACTCCTTAGAAGGAGTTAAGAGAATAGCAAGGGTAAGCAGTGCCCCTGTGTGGCCAAAATGGTGGCAGGAAAACCAATGAGAAAACACAAAGGCAAATCCACGAATATGAGGGTCAGTTCTAGGTTTAGCCTCCCCTTTACAAGTTTCTCCTGCACTTTCCACCCCAGAAAGTCTGGCTTTGATTTTGTTTTGGACATGGCAATTTATACTCACTTTTTATCCGGTATTCTCTCACTTCATGTGGATTGGAGCCCCAGATGTGCCCAGTCTCAGATTTGAGTCTGTCCTAGCCATAGAACACCAGTTCCCTCAAGGAGAGAGGTGGAGTCAAGATCAGGACCAACAGGACATCAAAGTTCAGGGCTCTCTGATGAATTCAAGGAGATTCTTATTTAATCCATTCTCCATAGGAAACATCGACTTCTGGAAGAGGTTGGTGTGGGCTGCCTGGGAAAGGAGGTTTGGCATCATATGTTGGCTGGTGGTGTTCTGCTCTGGCTATCTTAACATCAAGGTATAGCGAGGTTCTGTCCTCAGACCCAACTGAGTTCCCATCATCCCCCACACCATGCCACCCATCAGTGAGTACAACCTGTAGGGATGCCCTGGAGGCCAAAGTTCCCCTAAGTGCTGGGCTTTCAGCTTCTCTTCCCAGAACATCAGACTGATTTAGCTTTGGAATAACTTGGAATTGCAGACTGAGCATTCTGCGTGTTATTTCTGAGAATTCTGGTAATAATTGCAGGGTAACCTGAAATGGGCTGCCCTCCGGTAGGGTTATTGGGCAGAGTAAGGGTCAGGATGGAAGTCTGCCACTTTAGCTGAGGCCAATTTATTATTTATTTTGTTATTTATTTAGAGACAAAGTCTCGCTCTGTCACCCAGGCTGGAGTGCAGTGGCACGATCTCAGGTCCCTGCAACCTCCACCCACCAGGCTCAAGTGTTCTCATGCCTCAGTCTCCCGAGTGGCTGGGACTACAGGCATGCACCACCACGCCCAGCTAATTTTTGTATTTTTAGTAGAGACAGGGTTTTGCCATGTTGGACAGTCTGGTCGTGAACTCCTGGCTTCAAATGATCCACCAGCCTCAGCCTCCTAATGTGCTGGGCTTACAGGCGTGAGGCACCGCACCCAGCCAAGAAATTTAAGTACATTTTCCTTCTATTTATATTTTGTAAGGGGCAGAACCAGGATTTGGACCCAGGTGTCTAACTCTGTAAGCTAAAAGCTTTCCGTTATAACAAGTTGCCTCACCTGAGCCCAACTTAAAATCAGGTGATCCCAGGTATACTGGACTCCAAAAGGAGTCATTGCTATTTTCCTGCTATTGTATTTGTTATTGTGATTATTTAAGTTTAGAAAAAGAAAGAGCCAAAAAGCTCAGGCGAGGAGCAGACAAGACACAAGGAATTCTGGGTTCTGCCTGGGGAAGGAGCAGGGCACATGAGTCACCTTCCCCTCTAGACACAGGACTGCAATAGGATAATCCTCTCCCAACTTCCAAATAGAAGTGGCCAAATTTAGTGGCAGGAGGAGCTAGGGGCAACGTGATTGCAACTCCCACCTCTATCCAGAGAACTGGCCCTAAAGCACCTCACCTGCTGTTTCACAGAGAGGCTCGTGGTCTCCAGCATCACCTGAGAGCTTCTTAGTAATACAGAATCTTAGGCCCCTCACCCAACCCACTCAAACAGAACGTGCATTTTAACAAGATCCCCAGGTGATCCTCATGTACATTACAGTTTGAGAAGTGCCTAGAACTTGACCCTTCACCTCGTTATAACTCAGTACCTTCACTTGTGAATCAGGCACAATAGCACCTGCTTGACTCACCACTCCTGGCTGTATGAGGATCAGAGAGGACAGTGTAGGAAGTTAGAGACAGAGGTGTTCAGGATGTTATCTCTTGTGCCCCCTCTACCTTCTGCCACTGCCATGGAAGCCTAATCTCTCTTTCAGAGGGAGAAGACTAGCAGGTGGCTCTTCTCTGGAAGAGCAGAGGAAATCAGGGACCCTCCACAGCCCATCCTCCATGGCCCCTGGGGGAATCTCTGAAGCTTCTAGCTTTTCACCTGAAGTTTAGGCTGTAATTGACATGTGTAATCCAGTAGAGAGAATTTTGCAGAAATAAATATGAAGCTTTTATTTGGGTTTTTTAAAAAATCAAATTAGGCTGGGCGCTGTGGCTCACGCCTATAATCCCAGCACTTTGGGAGGCCGAGGCAGGTGGATCACCTGAGGTCAGGAGTTTGAAACCAGCCTGGTGAACGTGGCAAAACCCCATCTTTACTAAAAATACAAAAATTAGCCAGGCATAGTGGTGCATGCCTGTAATCACAGCTACTCAGGAGGCTGAGGCAGGAGAATCTCTTGAACTCGGGAGGCAGAAGTTGCAGTGAGTGGAGATCGCACCACTGTACTCCTGCCTGCGTGACAGGGCAAGACTCTGTCTCAAAAAAAAAAAATCAAATTATATAACAAATTATTTATGTGTATATATATAGATATTAGGTTGGTACAAAAGTAATTGCTGTTTTTGCATTGTTAGAATTTTCCGTTTGATATTGGAATAAAACATAAGGCAAGAAAAGATAAAATTAAGAACATAATTCTTAAGTTATTTACGTTTAAGAACGTAAATAAATGTGGTTACCTTATATATCATTTTAATGGGCATTTCTCTCTTTATGTTTTTTTTTGCTAGTTTATTTTGTGTTTATTTTAGACTATGGAAATAATGTTAGACAAAAAGCAAATTCGAGTGATTTTCTTATTTGAGTTCAAAATGGGTTGTAAGACAGCAGAGACGACTCACAACATCAGCAATGCATTTGGCCCAGAAACTGCTAACAAACATACAGTGCGGTGGTGGTGCAAGAAGTTTTGCAAAGGAGACAAGAGCCTTGAAGATGAGGAGTGTAGTGGCCAGCCGTCGGAAGTTGGCAACGACCAACTGAGAGCAATCACTGAAGCTCATCCTCTTACAACTACATGAGAAGTTGTCGAAAAACTCAGCGTCGACCATTCTACTGTTGTTCGGCACTGAAAGCAAATTGGAAAGATGAAAACGCTCGATAAGTGGGTGCCTCATGAGCGGAGTGAAAGTTTAAAAAAAAAATCATCGTTTTGAAGTGTCGTCTTCTCTTATTCTACGCAACAGCAACGAACCATTTCTCAATCGGATTGTGATGTGCGACGAAAAGTCGATTTTATAATACAACTGGCGATGACCACCTCAGTGACTGGACCCAGAAGAAGCTCCAAAGTACTTCCCAAAGCCAAACTTGCACCAAAAAAAAAAGGTCATGGTCACCGTTTGGTGGGCTGCTGCTGGTCTGATCCACTATAGCTTTCTGAATCCCAGCGAAACCATTACATCTGAGAAGTACGCTCAGCAAGTCGATGAGATGCACCAAAAACTGCAATGCCTGCAGCCGGCACTGGTCAACAGAAAGAGCCCAATTCCTCTCCACGACAACGCCCAACCGTATGTCGCACAACCAACACTTCAAACAAAAGTTGAAGGAATTGGGCTACAAAGTTTTGCCTTATCTGCCGTATTCACCTGACCTCGCGTCAACTGACTACCACTTCTTCAAGCATCTCGACAACTTTTTGCAAGGAAAACTCTTCCACAACCAGCAGGATGCAGAAAATGCTTTCCAAGCGTTCAAATCTTGAAGTATGGATTTTTACACTACAGCAATAAACAAACTTATTTCTCATTGGCAAAAATGTGTTGATTGTAATGGTTCCTATTTTTTACGAATAAAGATGTGTTTGAGCCTAGTTATAATGATTTCAAATTCATGGTCTGAAACTGCAATTACCTTTGCACCAGCCATATATATATATATATATATATATATATATATATTTTAATTTATATAGTATTATAACTTCTTTCCTGCTCTTTCTCCAGTGCCTAGAATAGTGCCTGGCACATAGTAGGGGCTCAGTAAAATTTGCTGAACTAATGAATGGGCTCTATGAATCTTATCAATGTTCTAAAAGCTAGCATTTTATAGATAAGGAACTGAAACATCAAAAAGTTAACTTCCATAAGTCCCATAGCTAATTTCTTTATCTGTAAAAGGGGCGTATAAATATTGCCTTTCTCATTATTATGGGGAGTAAATGATTGCCATATAACACCTTAGGGAGTGTGTCTGGCTCAGTGTTCATGCTCACAACTGTCTATGGGCTGGGCACAGTGGCTCATGCCTGCAATCTCAGCACTTTGAAAGGCCGAGGCAGGTGGATCACAAGGTCAGGAATTCAAGACCAGCCTGGCCAACATGGTGAAACCCTGTCTCTACTAAAAAATACAAAAATTAGCTGGGCGTGGTGGTGGGCGCCTGTAATCCCAGCTCCTTGGGAGGCTGAGGCAGGAGAATCGCTTGAACCTGGGAGGCAGAGGTTGCAGTGAGCCAAGATCGCGCCATTGCACTCCAGCCTGGGTGACTGGAGTGCAATCGACTCGGCCTCCCAAAGTGCTGGGATTACAGATGTGAGCCACCAAGCCCAGCCCTAAAAATTCCTTTCCATTGATGCTTCCACTCAAATTACCATCCCATTTCTCTCCTTTTACCGTCTTTTAGAACTCCTTTTCAAAAAAGTAGGTCTGAAAATTAATCTATGCTGTTAGAAGTAAATAAATCAGTTATTCATCAAGCTATATATATTTATGTGCACTTTGAAATATATACAGATACATATTACTTTAGTGAAAAGTTAAGAGAGAGAGTAGCTTAACTAACTTCCTTCTCTCTAGTTTTCCTTCCCTCCTCTCCCATTCAATCATTATTCTCCTTTGCAAATTGGCTTCCATGCACAGTGTCAAAACCGTGGCCCCTGTCACATCTCAGCTTCCTCACTATACACTGTCACCATGCTGTCCTGACATTCTCCCGTCTCCAGTGTCCACTTGATGGTTCGAGTTCTTTGTCCACTTTATGAGTCTTGCTTTTCATAGGGCTATATACACCTGGGCAGCCTTTCCTCGCTATCTGTGCCTGCTAATGTTCTGCCCCTTTGTCGAGATCTGACTCAATTCTGCCCCTTTGTCAAGATCTAGCACCTCCTCCTGGAAGTCTTCTCTGGTTTGCCTAATTCTACATCATCATTGCTCACTTAGCTCTTTGGGATAGTGCCTCTTGTGGGCCAGGTAATGGAATACCTTCAGCCCTGCATTAGTTATTTGTTTAATATCAAGTTTTGCTATTTGCATCACAAGAAATACAGACTCATTTAAGATTTACTTCAAGTATCTGAGGTTGTATAAGGGTAACATCTTACCACCTTTCCATCTGAGAATTTGTCTTCTGGGAATAGAAAATAGTAATGGATTCTTGACCATTGTTTCTAAGCAAAGCATGCCAGAGCTCATGTCACCCTTTCTAGTAAGAAGTTGTGAGTTTGCCCTGAAGAATTATAATCAAAATGCGTAAAGATCCCTCCCCTACTTCCATTTAAAGTTCTTTTGTTTAGGGATCCTCCTGGCTCATCTGAAAGCTCCCTAATTTAAGGGACAAGTCTTTTTTCCCTTAAAAAGTTTGCCTGGGTTTAACTCCTCCTCTTCTCCCACTTTCTGCAGAGTCAATGGATTTAGCCTTGAGAAGATTCTGCCCTGTGTCCTGGGGCAAGTGATGAAGGTCTCCAGCTCCCAGTCTGACTCACAAGAGTAGATAGCCTTCTGTAGAAGTTGAATTATAGACTGTGGCCCCTCCCCCGTTTTCTACCAACAGTATGAATGAGCAACACCAGACTGGACCTCAAGAATGTTTTTCCAATTGGGATTTCTCTTCTCTGACAGAGAATTGAAAGCAGCTGTAGTAAAATCTAGGCATGATGATCTACGTTGGGCACTGCACGGGCACTCCTCATTCAACAAGGAGCTGTTCACGTCAGAGACATTTTATTATTCTGATAATTTTTATATGTTTATTTTTATTTTGTTTACTAGAAAGATTGACGATTCGTATGTTTCTTACAACTTCCCAGCAGATGGCAGTAAAGTGTTTTGTTTTAAGACGTTTACTATATTTTTTTCGGCATCCATTTACAAAGGAAAAATGAGTCAGTATTCAAAATCAACATGTCTAACATCATCTGAAAATAACTTTTACTTCTAAACAAGAAATCACTTTACCTAATGGTAGGTGAGTTTTTAAATTTTTTTAAAATCCCTATTGTTATTAGAGCTCTGGCTAATTAATATTTCATACCGCATTTCACATTATCTGCTGTGTTCGCTGCACCCAAAAGGTATTCCTGAATTCCTCATTTAAATCTACAAGAACTTTCATTATTAGATTGATCACCATCAAATGACATAACTGAAATAATCCACAAAATGAATTACATGCACATAAATTAAAGATTACCACTTCGTGATCTGGCTAATTCTATAATGGAAATTTCTTGTTGTGCATATCCTGTTAATAAAAATATTAATGCTTGATAATATTTAGCAGTTTGTTAATTATATTTTTTGTATGTTATGTACTTGTAAGATCTGGCTAATTCTATAATGGAAATTTATTGTTGTGCATATCCTGTTAATAAAAATATTAATGCTTGATAATATTTAGCAGTTTGTTAATTATATTTTTTG